>NW_027077671.1:636319-954478 GCF_963924675.1 Phocoena phocoena
TAGGGGTTAGCGTAAGGTTTGGGCGGGGGGGGGGGGGGGCGGCCGTTTGCTGAACATGCCAAGAAAGAACACCTTGAAATGACAGTTTTTGGGCCTCATGTTCTGTTCAAGGTGTTTGAGCAGAGTGCACTTGCAACTGAAGCTAAAGAGGAAACGTCCAAACGGTATCCTAATGCCCGGAGGGCTCACCTGAGAACAGGAGGCAATTTCCCTTACCTGTGCGGAAGTGGAGAGCTGCATCTCTCTCTACGTCCATGTCCAGGTAGGTCCGACGCTGCATCTCGGAGCACCTTGAACACACACACGCAATCTGCTAGGAAACAGAAAGGTTTCCTTTTTATTTTCCGGTCGTCGAGCGAGAGAACCACAGAATTCTCTGTAGGCATGACGCACCGACTTGATACATTGGTTCACATCAGTAACTTCCTTCCAGGAGAATTCAAGCGTACTAGAGCCACCTGAGGGACTCTAGGCCCACTCTCCCTTTCCGAAGAACCAGAGGGCGGACCTCACTCACACACTGAAGCGGCCGTTCGGTACAATGGGACCTGGACTCCTGGGCACAATGAATTCAGCCAGAGCAGGACCCCAGACTGAAATGGACTCCATCTGAATCCCTCGGAGGGACTTCTCGGTCCAATTTGAATGCATTGAAACACACGCACGCACACAAAGAAACTCTCCTTCTTCCGATACCTGCCTGAATGGATCTTAGAATAGTGCTGCGAAACGGTGGCTTTGCAATTTGGCAAGTAGTATCCAGAGCCTGAAGAAACCAGGACGGGTTAGTGTCGTCAGTGTACGTGTTAGGATTAACGGACGGCTCACGGTAAGGGGTACGGCTATGGCGGGGGTGGGGCTGGGGGCACGGGGACGCTTCAGGGTACGGGTTAGGGCACGGCAAGGGTGTAGGCTGAGCGTACGTGTCGATGAGAGCACGGCTCAGGGTAAGGCTTCGGGTGCGCATACGTGACAGGGGACATTAGAGATTTCTGTATAAAAGAACCGTTTAGTATTAGCATACTTCTTTGTTACGTTTGGGATTCTGGTAAGTGTTCAACTTATATTTAACTCCCAAGGTCGTGAACCCGTCGATATTTAAGGCCTTGAGACTCCTCCTAAGTTACACTGGACCTAAGAAAGTCTCTGATGCTCCCGCTCTAAGGCCGTGTCGGCATCAATAGATAACTCCCAACATTATCCAGATATAATACCATGACCCATCTAACCAATCTGCAAAAACTATCCCGAAGTACACCCTGACAATCTCCGTAACTCAGTAACACCCAAAGGTTGATCCTTAAGAGACAAGTATACTACTTCTGATAGACACATATACTACTGCTACATCTTGACCTAACCCTGTCCCTCACTCAGAATCTACAGATAAGCCTCACTGGACCCCACTGCCGTACCTTACTTGGGCTCTGATACTATCCCTGCATCAAGCCCTACCACTATTCCTAACTGCAGCCCTGATACTCAATAACTACGGGCTACACACTATTCCTGACCTGTAAGCTAACTCTTTCCGAAGATAATTACCGGCCTCTTATCCTCACTGAAGACCTCATGCTCTCCCTAACTAACTCAATCCCTGAAACTCTCTAACTGACTAACTCACACACTATCCTTAAGGAACCCGTGTCTGTAACTGAAGACCTAAGGCTATACCTACCCTAACTCACGCCCTGCAGCTATGCTTAAGTGACCCCTTGACACTGTAACTGCCTCGAACCCTGATCAGGTGTTTACATAAAACTCAACCGATATCGCTAACCCATCAAAGACCCTGATGATACACCTCCTACATCATGCCCTGACAGAGAGTATCCTCACCTAACGGCGTAACAAAAGGCCTCACTCAGTCCCTGGCACTCTCGCTCTGTCCCTACCTACAGCTATGACACTACTTCGTAATACGTCCCCGACACTCTCAGTGACTAACCTCTTCACAGTGGCCCTACGTTATTTCCTGAGATGATCCGAAAACTAACCCTGTCCATAGCAACTTTCCTACCTGTTATGCCAACTAAAGCCCTTATGCTGTGAATACCTCAGGCCCTGAATTTAGTCCCAGGGCCGGGACACTGTCTCTAACTAACGCCCTAACACTATTCCTAACTCCAACCCTGCCACGGTACATAAGACACATCCATGACACTTTCCCTGACTGAACTAAAACTCATGAATATCTACAGGCCTGACACTATCCTGAGCTCATTATATACTGACTCACTCACGTTTTATTAAAGTCCTCAAACTGTCCCACAAAAGCCTGGACGCTGTCCCTAACTGAGCCCGTGACGCTCTGTCTACCACAGGCGCTGACTCCAGGCCTCAATCACGCCCTCTCACTGTTCCTACCTCAGGCTGTCCCTTCCTGGAGCCCTGACACTGCACGTAAATTAGGCACTGATACTCTAAGTAGGTATGGTCCTCACACTAAACCTACGTCATTTTCTGACGGCATCCTTACACCTTAACTTTACCTTCTCTTTCCATTACGTCAACTCTCTTACGCTAACTAACTAAATCCCTAATGCTGTCCCGACATAAGGCCCTAAATGTCATTAACAAACACCCTCAACTTATCTGTAACTAACGCACTAACACTCTCCGTAATTAAAAACTGAGACTGTCTCTGAGTAAAACTGAGACTGTCTCTGAGTCACAGACTCTGTCTTTAACTACTGCCTTCACTGTATCTCTAACAAACTTCCTGACACAATCCCTAATAACTTGCCCTGTCCCTCATTAATGCCCCGATTCAGGCCATACATAATAAACAAAAGACAACACTAAAGTCCAGACGATGTCACTAATAACCCAAGACGTCGCTAACTAAGACCCTCACTGTATCTTTCTTTAACAGACGCCATGACAGTGTCCCTAATGAAGAACTGACACTGTCTCTAACTAAGACCGAGTCACTCTGTACCTAACGTCCTAACTGTTTCCCCAACTACTCCCTGACACTGCCCCCTACCCAAAGCCCTGACGGGAGACCTTGACACCGTCTGTAAGTAATGCCCTGATACAGCTCCTACCTGAGATTCTTGCACTAAGACCTTGAACAGTCTGCCTGAGAAGCTGACACTGTCTATAACTAATTTCCTCACTTCTTCCTTAACTAACATCCGAATTTTCTCCCTACATAATGCCCTCACACTGCTCCTAACTACAACCGTGACCCTATCTAAGGCCCTCACGATATCTCTAATAGATTTCAATATCCCTCACTAGGATGCTGAACCTGCCCATTACTAACGCCCTAAATATATGCCTGAGGACGACTCTGACCCTGTACTAAGGCCCTGACCCTCTTTCGAACTCAGGGCCTTGATGCTCTCTCTGCAAAAGGCCCTCACACTGCCCCTAAATGATGACCTGACACTGATCCCAAGTATGGACCTGCTCCTCTGCATAACTAACGCCCTGCACATATCCGTCATTAAAACTCTGACACTTTCCCTAGCTAATACCCTAACCTATAAATTACAAAGTCCCCAACACTATCACCAAAACGCGGACACCCTCCCTAACTTAGGCTTTGATACTGTCCCTTAGTGCCTAAGCGCTCACAAAATAACACCCTGATTCTGTTACTAGGGACCTAAATATATCCGTAAGAAACTCTCTGAAGTGTCCCTAACTAACAGCCTTAACTATCTCTTACTAAAACCCTCAACTTATTTAAAACACTCAACTTATTTCTGAAATCCTGACAACGCTGTCCGTAACTAAGGCCCTCTGGCCGGCCCGAAATAACGTCCTGATGCTGAATCTAATTGCGACCCTAACGCTCTTCCTAACTAAGTCCTTCATGCTCACTCTCCCTGAGTCCCTAAAACTGTCTGTAACTAATGACCTGACTCTTGCCCTAACTAACAAACAAACACCGTACTTTTTCCCTCATAAATGCAGTTACACTAGTCGACACTACAGCCCTGCTACTCCCGATCTAAGACCTTGACGATGTCCCCGTCCCTCACAAACGCCCTCACCCTCTTCCTAACTAACAAACACTCAAACGATGTCTCCACCTGACGCACTGTCCCTGTCTCTAATAATGCCCAACGCTTTCCCTAACACCCTGATACTGTCCGTAATATCCTCATGGATCTCTCAATAACAAACACCCTGATCCCCTCTATAACCAAGGCCCAGAATATGGCCCTAACTGTGGCTCTGAAGCTATCCTTAACTAAGGCCCTGATGCTGCCTCTATGTAAAGAATGGACACTATCTATTATAATACCCTAACACTTTCCCTAATTAATACCCTGATGCTATCGATAATTAACGCCCTGAAGATGTCCCTAATACCCTTAGGTGTTCCTCTATATCACCCTGCTTCAGTCCCTAACTAACACCCTGATACTGTCTGTACCTCAGAATCTGAAATTCTAACGTCCTCACTCTCCCTAACTAACATCCTGACGCTACCCCTAAGAGAGGCCCCGACACTCTTCTTAACTAATGACTTGGCGCTGTCCCTACCTAAAACCCTGACATTCTCTGTAACTAATCACCTGACTCTTTCCCTACCTAACAAATGCCCTACTTTGCCCCTAAATAATACCCTGATACTGCTTCTCATTATGACCATGATACTGCCTCTAAGGTCCTGAATATATCCCTCAGCAACAACCTGAACTGTGTTTAACTAAGGCACTCACGTTATATCTAAGTGAAACACTGACACTCTCCCTAACTTACTACCTGATGCTCTCCCTTATAGTCTAACCTGTCACTAAATAATACCGTGATACTGTCCATAACTAAGTCCCTAACTATGACCCTAAGAAAGTCACTTACGGTGTCCCTAACTAACGACCTAACTCTTTACCTAACTAACAAACACCGTAATTATATCCCTGACTAATGCCCTGACAATGGTCTTAGCTTTCGCCCTGATGCTGTCCCTAACTAATGACATGACACTGGCCCTTACTGAGGCCTCACTCGAGGCTTCTCCAAGGCTACTGGGCAGTTTTCTCTTGTCCACATCTCTACCCAACGACGTATCGGCAGCCACTGTAACATTCTACAGTGCAGTGGTCCCACATGTGATGTGCCTGTGTACACCCACCGGCTGCATAAAAGTCATAACCGCACCACCGTCCAAGAGACTGCAACTCACGGTACGAACCTCTCAGCCACTGGCTGAACACAGCGTTCTGGCTCCTTGTTTGTTGTACACCCCTTGCACTTACCTGTAACCTTTTTAACTGGATGTCCCCCCCTCTGCATATTTCTAATATAAATTATTTACCACATTAAAATCCAGTAATAACATTCTTACAATGAGCAGGAGAACACTGGATGCCCCCCCCCCCCGATAATCTATTACTTAGAGGATTTGACATTCTCTCTCCTCACCCGCTTCGGCATCAGCACAAGGCAGGAATCAGCTGCATCCCTTATTTCTCCCTCTGATTTTCCAGAACCTTTCCTTCCAGGAGAAATCTCTTGCTCCACGGAAGCAGTGAGTGGTGGCCTTCAGGTAAATCTGACACTAAAGGAAATCAGGAATAGAGACACAGGAAAACATGAAAATAGCCGACGGAGACAACCACAGGCATCAACATTCAATCGCAAACTTAGAGTCTACATTACTGTCCAGTGAAGTTAAGCTCCACCACGGTCTGGCCCCGCTACCCTAGTCACCTGGTGTGGAGACTAGAGACAGCGAAACCCCCATAGCCACTCTCACAAAAATCAGGGAGGGCATCTGTGAGAGTGACACTGAAAATGACTTTCTCTTTCAGAAAACTGAAGACTGTTCTCTTCATTCTCAAACACTTGCAAATACTCTGTGTCCTTCTACAAGCATGTTGAAATCTTCAGGCTTACAGGGCAGTGATGGGAGAGCATCTGAGCTCAAAACCAGCCAGCACTCACTCCCTGAGGGTGCTGAGAATGACCCGTATCCACCCCTCGGCTGCTGTGGGGCCTGAAATCCCCTACTCACCGACGACGGCACGGCCTCACGGACACTCCACTGGACCACCAGGGACTTCGCTGCTGGGCTACGATCCTTTATCGCATACATGGTTTGCAAACATCTTTGCCATTTTTGATAACGGATAATCTTACTCCTTGCTCCTTTTATACATAACTATTTTGCATTTTCACAAACTCCAATTCATCTATTTTGTATTTTGTTGCTTCTGCTTTTGGTAGATCTAAGAAATCATGATCAAATCCAAGATCATGAAGAGGGACTCTCTCATATTTTCTTCTACGAGTTTTATAATTTTGCTTCTGCCAAATAGACCTTTCGTTCATTTTCGGTTGATTTTCCACATGAGGGAAGGGTAGGTAAGGTTCAAACTTTACTCTTCTGCATGAGGCTATCCAGTTGTTCCAAAATACCTACAAATGATGCGATCAACAAGAGCTTACTTCTAAAATATACAAACAGTTCATACAACTCAAAGAAAAAAAATAAAATAATATACACAATTTTAGAAGATCTAACTACACATTTCTGCAAAAACATACAGAAGACCAAGAGGCACCTGAAAACATGGTCCACATCGCTAATTATTACACAATACCAATCAATCAAATCTACACTTAGTTATCACCTCGTACTGGTCACAATGCGCATCATTCGACTATCTAGAAATAAATGCCAGAAGGGCTGTGCAGAAAAAGGAACCCTCCTACACTACTGGAGAAAATGTAAATGATGCAACCACTATGAAAACCAGTATGAACTTTCCTCAAAAACTAAACATAAAATAATCATATACACCAGCGATCCCACTCCTGGGCACACATCCAAACAAAACTATAATTCAAAAACATACATGCACCTCAGCATTCACAACACCACTATTCACAATAGCCAAAACACGGAAGCAACCTGAATGTCCCTCAACAGATGAATGGATATAGAATATATAGTACACATATAAAATGGAATATAACTCACTCACAGAATTAAATAACACCATTTGCAACTACATGCACAGACCTAGAGAATATCATACAAACTAAGGTAAGTCAGAAAAAAACAAATACCATATGATATCACTTTTATCTCTGGATTATAAAATAAGACCAAAATGAACCTATCTACAGAACAAAAACACACTCACAAATATAAACAACAGACTGCTGCTTGTCACAGGGAAGACATGAGACAAGGATGAATTGAGAGCGTGGAATCCGTAAATGTAAATTATTATATATACGACAGATAAATAGACAACGTCTTACTGTACAGCACAGGAAACTATATTCAATACCTTATAATTAACCATAATGGAAAACAACATAAAACATATATGTATATAAATAAACGTATATATGAATCACTCACTTTGCGGTACAGTAGAAATTGACACAACGCTGCACATACACTATACTTCACTATCAATTACTTTCAAAGCACTTTAATAATCAAGTCTCGTTGCTCTTATCCTTTCATCCTGACACAAATCTATGACACAAACTAACCCTGCATTACTCCACGGACAACTCGTATCACACAAACTTTACTTACTGAACAAACCATGAATACCAGTTACACCATGGGATGACCTGATCCACTATGCAGCTCATAAACCTTGTATCGAGCCTACAGAATCCACTAAATTTGAAAATTAAAACTAAAATAAAACCACCTATCCCAAAACGTCTCCACAACTAGTTATACGACATCACTTGGAAGCCATATACAATCAAATAAATATCGAAAGGAACAACTATAGCCTTCCTTCTTTTTCCTTTGAGATGAAGACGATATTTAAGGTGATGGCTTGTGCCATTTCAGACCGATACTCAATTTCCTCGGTAACAACTACCATGCACACAGCAGTTACACATCTTAGTGAACTTCTTTGTACAACTATATGAAGGTACTTAATACCACAGAACTGCAAACATAAAGTGAATTAAATGGTACAGTTGTCTTTTCTAATTTTAATGACAATTAACAAAAAGTGCAGCGCTGATACTTAGTACAGAAATGAACATTAAAAACATTTTTCTTACTAAAAAAACCCATACAGACAACTCCACCTAGATCCCATACTCATCTTCTCTGCTTCAAATCCATGAAGGTGCTCCAAATCAGGGAAAAATTCAATAACAGCACCAGATAAAGAACACTAGATGATGATGGAAAAAGACATTTTCACACATTGGGACAGTATATGAAAGTTGAAGCGGGGCTGAATATTAAAATATAACGTGGACATCAGGATTGCTTCATGTAGGGCTTATATGCCAGTTCCTTGGGCAACTGTGAGTACTTTTTGCCATTATTGGACCTTCTTGCTATCCTTAAATTACTGGAAACTAAATTACTTTTCTACACAGACAACCATATCAATATCATACCAGAAAATGAGATAAAAGAGACATAAACTTTACTGATAGAGGCCAAGACTTACCCAGACCACATTCAAACAAAAATGTGATACTTCTTATTTCCCTTGTAGCACTCCACGTGGTATGAACACGCACCAAGAAAAGAGTATATTACTAGCTACCGTCTCTTCGGTCCTGTAGATTATCTGGGGAGCAAGAGAAACTGTGAGATTTTACTATTACAATTTTTCACATTACTTCAAAAAATGAGATAAAAAATACATTCAGTACAGTTGCAAAATATGAAATCAATATACACAAATCACTTCAGTTTCTACATACTACTAATGAACCACCAACAAAAAAAATTACAAAAACAATACCATTTACAATTCCATCAAAAATAACGAACCATTTAACAATAAATTTAACCAAGGACATGAAACACCTATACTCAAAAAAACTATAAACCGTTGATAAAGAAACTAAAGACACAATACAAAACAACATTCCATGCTCATGCATCACAAAAATAATAACTATTATTAAAACGTTTGCACCAGGCAGAAGATGTCACAAGAGTACAACACAGAGATAACCTTCCTGCCCACAGATACACCACAAATAAATCTACACGTAGAACAACTCCTACAAAACACATACTGAACACTGACACAAGACCTCAGAACTCCCCAAAGGCAAGAAACTCCCCACGTACCTGGATAGAACAAAAAAAAAAAAATAGAAACAAAACAATGCGAACAAACCCAGCACCAGTGTTAGGGAGCTATGAAGTGGGAAAGATTTCCACACACTAGGAAGCCCCTTCTCGGCAGGGAAACTGTGGATGACAGAGGGGGAAATCTTCAGGGCCACAGAGAAGACCGCAGCCACAGGGGTGCAGAAGACAAAGTGGACATATTCACACACAGAGGATTGGTGCCAACCGACATTCACCAGCCAGAGAGGCTTCTCTGCTCCCCCGCCGCCGGAGCAAGCGTAGCTCAGAACAGAAACTCGCCCTTCAACCAAAACGCATGAAAAAGACTTCGATTAGGGACCTAAACCCAACCTGAAGGTGTTAAACTGCCACAGCTGCCTGGGTGGAATTCCGAGGAAAAGTACACCTGCCGAAGAAGGAAAACACGTTTTCTTCATTGTTGCTTTGCTAGTGCGTGACAGGAGGGGATTCAAAGTGCTACTTAAACGACCTCCACAGATGGGCACGAGCCACCGCTAATATTGCACACCCCAGAGACACACATGAGATGCTAAGACAGCTGCTGCCACCACCAAGAAGACTGTATACGAGCACACGCCACTATCCACACCTCCCTTCCAGTGAGCCTCGGCAGCCCGCCACAACCAGGGTCCCAGTATCCAGGTACAACTTCCCCAGGAATATGCACATCACTCCCCACCCTGGTGCAACATGATGCCGGCCTCTGCCTCCACAGGCCTGCCCCACACTCCATGGCCCTCTCTCTCCCGTGGCCTGATTGAACCTACACCCCAATCGGCAACTCCCTTAACACACTACTTTCTCACTGAAAAACAAATGCCCTCCAGCGACCTACATGCACAGGCAATCCAAATCCAAACCTGAGCCCCAGAAACTCTGTGAACAACAAAAAAAAGGGAAACCTCCCCCAGCAGTCTCAAAACCACGGGATGAAAGCGCCATGATCAACTTGGTACACCCTGCATCTGTGGAATACCTAAATACATAACAAATCATCCCAAATTGACTACCTTAAATTTGAGAGCAACATTTATGATTTTTCTCCCCTTTTCCTCTGTACATATATGCTTCTCTGTGAGATTTTGTCTGTACAGCTTTGCTTTCACCATTTCTTCTAGGGTTCTATCTGTCTTTCTCTTTCTCTGCTTTTTCTACTTTTTAAAACAAAGTTTCTTAATAATTATTTTTTACTTTAATAACTTCATGTTATTTTACCTTACTTTATGTTATTGTCTATTCTCCTCTTTCTTTCTTTCTTTCTGCATTTTCTCCCTTTTACTATCATGCGTCTGCACGAAAGCCTCTTCGTGCTGCAACCAGGACTCAGTAATGTCCCTCTGAGATGGCAGACCAAACTTCAGGACACTAATCCACAACAGTCCTCCCACCTTCATGTAATATCAAACGGCTTAAAACTCCCAGAGATCTCCAACTCACCACCAACACCCAGCTTCACTCAACGACCAGCAAGCTACAGTGCTGAACACCCGATACCAAACAAATAGCAAGACAGGAACACAACCCCACCCACTAGCAAACACGCAGCCTAGAATCATAATAAGTTCACAAACACCGCAAAACACACCACCACACGTGGAACTGCCCACCAGAAGCACAAGTTCCAGCCTGATCCTACAAAACACAGACACTAGCCCCCTCCACCAGGAAGCCTACACAACCCACTGCACCAGCTTTCGCCACTGCAGACACACACCAAAAACAATGGGAACTACGAACATGCAAGCTACAAAACGCAAACCCCAAACACAGGAAAATAAACAACATGAGAAGACAGAAAAACACACAGCAGATAAAAGACCAACATAAAAACCCACCAGACCAAATAAATGAAGACGAAATTGGCAGTCTACCTGAAAAAGACTTCGAAATAATGATAGTAAATATGATCCAAAATCTTCTAAATAGAATATAGAAAATACAAGAAACATTTAACAAGGACCTAGAAGAACTAAAGAGGAAACAAACAACAATGAACAACACAATAAATAAAATTAAAAACACTATAGACAACATCACTAGCAAAATAACTGAGGTGGAAAAACGGAAAACTGACCTGAAAGATGAAATATGAGAAATAACTACTACAAACCACAAAAAAAAAAAAATGAAAACAAAGGACGACAGTCTCAGAGACCTCTGAGACAACATGAAACACAACGCTGAAACAACATTAAACCTCTGGGACAACATTAAACGCATACATACAAATTATACAACTTCCAAAGAAGAAGAGACAAAAGAAACGAACTGAGAAAACTTTTGAAGACATTATACTTGAAAACTTCCCAAATATGGAAAATGAAAAAGTTAATCAACTCCAGGAAGCACACACAGTCCCATACAGGATAAATCCAAAGAAAAATACGCCAAGACACATATTAACCAACCTGTCAAAATTTAAATACAAAAAAAGCATAATAAAAGCAGCAACGGAAAATCAACAAACAACACACACGGGAATCCCCATAAGGTTAACAACTGATCTCTCAGCAGAAACCCCACAAGCCAGAAGGGAGTGGCAAAACATGCTGAAAGTCATGAAGGAAACACCTGCAACCGAGACTACTCTAACCAGCAAGGACCTCAATCATATCTCATGGAGAAATTAAAACCTTTACAAACAAACAAAAGCTGAGAGACTTCAGTACCACCAAACCACCTTTACAACAGCTCCTAAAGGAACTTCTCTACACAAGAAACACAACAGAAGGAAAACACCTATAATAACGAACCCAAAACAATTTACAATATGGGAATAGGAAGAAACATATCGATAATTACCTTAAATGTAAATGGACTAAATGCTCCCACCAAAAGACACAGATTACCTAAATGCATAAAAAAACAAGTACCTTATATATGCTGTCTACAACACACCCACTTCAGACCTAGAGACACACACAGACTGAAAGTAAGCAGATGGAAAAAGATATTCCATGCAAATGGAAACCACAAGAAACCTGAACTACCAATTCTCATATCACACCAAATAGACTTTAAAATAAAGACTATTAGAAGAGACAAATAAAAATACTGCATAATGATCAAGGGACCGATCCAAGAAGAACATATAACAATTATAAATATTTATGCACCCAACATAGGAGCACCTCAATACATAAGGCAAATACAGACAGCGATAAAAGGATAAATCAACAGTAACACATTCATAGTAGGAGACTTTAACACCCGACTTTCACCCATGTACAGATAAGCCAAAATGAAAATAAATAAGCAAACACAAGCTTTAAATGATACATAAAACAAGAGGGACTTCATTGATATTTATAGGACACCCCATCCAAAAACAACAAAATACACATTTGTCTCAAGTGCTCATGGAACATTCTCTACGATACATCATATCTTGGGTAACATATCAAGCCTTCGTAAATTTAACAAAATTAAATTGTACAAAGGATCTTTTCTGGCCACAACGCCATGACACAAGAGATCAATTACAGGAAAATATCTGCAAAAAATACAAACACATGAAGACTAAACAATACACTCCTTAATAAAGAAGTCATCACAAAAGAAATCAAACAGAAAATAAAAAAAATACCTAGAAACAAATGACAAGGGAGACACAACCACCCAAAACCTATAAGATACAGCAAAATCAGTTCTAACGGGTAACTATATAGCACTACAAGCCCACCTTAAGAAACAGGAAACATCTCAAATAAACAACCTAGCCTTGCACCTCAAGCAATTAGAGAAAGAAGAACAAAAAAACCCCAACGCTAGCAAAGGGGAACAAATCATAAAACTCAGATCAGAAATAACTGAAAAACAAATGAAAACACCAATAGCAAAGATCAATAAAACTAAAAGCTGGTTCTTTGAGAAAAAAACAAAATAGATAAACCATTAGCCAGACTCATCAAAAAAAAATGTAGAAATCTCATATCAATACAATTAGAAATAAAAAAGAAGTAACAACTGACACCGTAGAAATAAAAGAGATCATGAGATATTACTACAAGCAACTCTACACCAATAAGACGGTCAATCTGGAAAAAATGGACAAATTCTTACAAATGCACAACCTGCCAAGACCAAATCAGGAAGAAACAGAAAATGTGAACACACTAACCACAAGCACTAAAATAGAAACTATGCTTAAAAATCTTCCAACAAACAACAGACCAGGACCAGTTGGCTACACAGGCGAATTCTCTCAAACATTTACAGAAGAGCTAACACCTATCCTTCTCAAACTCTTCCAAATTATAGGAGAGGGAGGAACATTCCCAAATTCCTACTACAAGGCCACCATAACCTTGATACCAAAACCAGACAAGGATGTCACAAAAAACAAAACTACACGTCAATATCACTGATGCACACACATGCAAAAATCCTCAACAAAATACTAGCAAACACTATCCAACGGCACATTAAAAGGATCATACACCGTGATCAAGTGGGATTAATTCCAGGAATGCAAGCATGCATCAACATACGGAAATCTATCAATGTGATAAACCACATTAACAAATTGAAGGACAAAAACCATATAATCATCTCAATACATACACAGAAATCGTTTCACAAAATTCAACACCCATTTACAATAAAAACCCTGCAAAAAGTAGGCATACAGCGAACTTTCCTCAACAGCATAAAAGCCATATATGAAAAGACCACAGACAACATCACCCGCAATGAAGAAAACCTGAAAGCATTTCTGCTAATATCAGAAACACAACAAGGTTGCCCACTCTAACAACTATCATTCAACATAGTTTTGGAAGTTTTAGCCACAGCAATCAGAGAAAGAAAGGAAATAAAACGAATCCATATTGCAAAAGAAGAAGTACACCTGTCACTATTTACAAATGACACACTACACATAGAGAATCCTAAAGATGCTACCAGAAAACTACTAGAGCGACTCAATGAATTTGATAAAGAAGCAGCATACAAAATTAAAGCACAGATATCTCTGCCATTCCTGTATATTAATGATGAAAAATCTGAAAGTGAAATCAAAAAAACACTCCCATTTACCATTACAACAACAATAAAATATCTAGGAATAAACCCACCTAAAGAGACAAAAGACCTGTACGCAAAAACTTATAAGACACCGATGAAAGAAATTAAACATGATACAAATAGATGGAGACATATACCATATACCACGTTCTTCGATTGGAAAAATCAACATTGTGAAAATGACTCTACTACCCAAAGCAATCTATAGATGCAATCCCTAGCAAACTACCACTAGCATTTTTCACAGAACTAGAAAAAAATTTTTCACAATTTGTATGGCAACACACAAGGCCCCGAATACCCAAAGCAATCCTGAAAATTAAAAACGGAGCTTCAGGAATCAGGCTCCCAGACTTCAGACTATACTACAAACTACAGTAATCAAGACAGTATAGTACTAATATAAAAACAGAAAGATACATCAAAGAAACAACATAAAAAGCCCACACAAAATCCCACGCACATATGGACACCTTATCTTTGATAAAGCTGTCAGGAATGTACAGAAGATAAAGGACAGCCTCTTCAATAAGTGGTGCTAGGAAAACTGGACAGATACGTGTAAAATTATGAAATTAGACCACTCCCTAACACCATACACAAAAATAAGCTCAAAATACATTAAACACCTAAATATAACACCAGAAACTCTCAAACTACTATAAAAAAAACATACTCAAAACACTTTATGACGTAAATCACAGCAAGATCCTTTCTGTCCCACCTCCTACAGAAATGGAAATAAAAAAACAACAGGGCCTAATGAAACATCAAAGATTTTGCACAGCAAAGGAAACCATAAACAAGACGAAAAGACAACCCTCAGAATTGAAAAAAAATATTTGGAAATGAAGCAACTAACAAAGAATTAATCTCCAAAATTTACAAACAGCTCATGCTGCTCAATTAAAAAAAAAAAAATCCAAAAATGGGCAGAAGACCTAAATAGACATTTCTACAAACATATACATACTGCCAACAAACACATGAAAGAATGCTCAACATCATTAATCATTAGGGAAATGCAAATCAAAACTACAATCACATATGCTCTCACACCACTCCAAATGGCCATCATCAAAAAACCTAGAAACAATAAATACTACAGAAGGTGTGGAGAAAAGGGAACACTCTTACACTGCTAGTGGGAATGGCAATTGGTTCAACCACTATGAAAAACAATATGGAAGTTCCTTAAAAAACTACTAATAGAACTACCATATTACCCAACAATCCCACTACTGGGCATATACCCTGAGAAATCCAAAATTCAAAAAGACTCATGTACCAAAATATTCACTGCAACTCTATTTAAAATACACTGCAGATGGAAACAACCTAAGTACCCATCATCATATGAACGGATAAAGATGTGGCACATATATACAATGAAATATTACTCATCCATAAAAAGAAATGAAATTAAGCTATTTGTAATGAGGTGGATGGACCTACAGTCTGTCATAAAGAGTGAAGTAAATCAGAAAAAAAGCCCCACAAATATCATATGCTAACACATATATATGGAATTAAAGAAAAAATATCATGAAAACCCACGGGTAAGACAGGAATAACGACACAAACCTACTGGAGAACGGACTTCACGATATGAAGAGGAGAAATGGTGAGATTTCACAGGGTGACACACAGTCATGGACATACATACACTAACAAACGTAAGATACATAGCTAGGGGAAAGCAGCCGCAATGCAGACGTATATCGGCTCGATGCTTTGTGACCACCTGCAGAACTGAGATAGGCACAGTGGGAGGAAGGGAGACACAAGAGGGAAAAGACATGAACACATATATATATGTATAACTGATTCACTTGGTTGCAAAACAAAAAGGAACACACCATTGTAAAGCAATTATACCCCAATGCAGACGTTAAAAAAAAAAACCTCTGTACCTGTATGTCTCCATAACAAAATCCAGTGTGTCTAGAACATCATAAACACAGCAGTGAAAATCAGCTAAATGCCATTATAAAAACAAATTTCAAAAACAGTGAAATAGAAAGAAATTCTGAAATAATTCATTCACGGCTACTGATGAACCTCTATTTACAACAACTACACCCACAGCTGAATAAGACATAAAACTGGAAACATGGGGCTGATAGCATTAGTGCTGTTCGGTGAGCAAATGCAGACCCTTTCAAGTCATACTGCATGGCACCCATTCCAAGGGACCCAACTCTCCAAGTTTCAGGGATTCTTCCTTCAGCTAAAAGATGCATGAAGAACCCAAAGTATGGTCCACCGTGTGACCGGAAAACGTTTTTAAATACATCTCAGATTTCCTCCCCAAGTACTCGAGTTCGCCATTCCACACGCTTTACTAACACTCTCCACACTTGCAGAGTCACTGCCTTTAAAATCCTGTTTGGCAAACATTGCAATTTCTACAGAAGATGAACAGGAATAGGGAGACCCAATGAGAGACTAGCTGTAAGTGTCTGGACAGCCACACTTAACTCTAATTTCACACCAGGAACAGGAATTAACCAAAGGCTCAGCTTGCCATACCGGAACCAGATTAGGGCCTGAAGCAATCCTGTGATTTTGCAGCCAGCTCACAAGAAAGCGAGTTGAAGAAAGCAGCTCAGAGGCACTAAAATTCACAAACCTGCAGAGTTACAAAGGACAGCTATCATCCAAAAACATACTGAAGTAAGACTGCGAAGAGGACGGGAAAGCAGCACAGAATTGCAGGAAACCAATTTCTGGAGGTACACTGGAAATGAATTTAAAGCATAGGAAAAGAGGCAGAACGTAGACAATGATGAACTTGGCCAAAAAGCACGTATGCATTTTTTCCTGAATATATTCAGGAAAAAAGTCATACGCCCTTCTTGGCCAACCAAGCAAGCGTGCAAAGGAAATCTGCACTACAATGAAGTCTCTCTACCCCCCGGTAAAAAGGTCCATCTGAAAAAAGTGCAAAATCGAGAAAAGCAAGACAGGCCATGGAAAACAGGGAGCCTCCTTATACTGATAAGCAGGATGTAAACTGCCAACAGCCACTCTAGAGAAGTGTATGGTGTTTCCATAAAACATCTAAAAAACCAAGCTACAGAGCCTAGGGCACTTCCACTTATGATCCTATACCTTGGGGAAATTAAAATCAAAAAACTACAGCCACCGCAAAGTTTTGGACGCCTCTGTTTACAAGAGCCTCCTCAAAGGTACAACTTAAATATCCCACAAAGCAAAACATGGATAAAGAAATTCTGCTACTTACTTACAAAGGATTATCACTCAGCAATGAAATCAATGTCATCAAGCCTGAAGCAGCATAACGAGTGCATTCAGGTAAGATGATTCTAAGTGAACTAAGTCACAGAGAAAAAGAAACATCATAAGATATCACTAATACACAGAATGTAAACTAGGCTACAATGAACTGAATTACAAAACAAAACAGGGTCTCAAATTTAGAAAACCAACTTATGCTTGCTTAAGTGCAAAGGGGAGTTCGGGTGCTGCATAAAACAACAGATTGAAATTAGCACAGATACCGTTCCATAAGTCAAATATGTAATAGACAAGACCTACTCCTTACTCAACGAAATGGACTCAAAACCCCATATTCAACGCATAGGAATATACATGCCTAGTAAGTATCTTAAAACCTATGTATTTATATGTCTCCATAAGAAAATCAACTGTGTGTTCAGCGGCATAAACGCAGCAGTGAAAATTAGCTAAATCTCATTATAAAAAAAAATTTCAAAAACAAAACACAATGACAGTGAAATAAACAGCAATTCTTAAATAATTCATTCACGGCTTGTGATGAAACCTGGATTTACCACATCTACACTAACAGCTGGGTGACACATAAGGCTGGACCCTTGGGGCTCATAGGATGGGTGAGGTCCGGTGAGAAAATGCAGACCCTTTGAAGTCATACTGCATGGTACCCATTCCACGGGTCCCAACTCTCCAGGTTTAAGAGATTCTTCCTTCAGCTAAAACATGCATGCGGAACCCAGAGTATGGTCCACCGTGTGATCGGGAAACGTTTTTAAATGCATCTCAGTTTTCGGCACCTGGTACTCGGGTTCGCCTTTCCAAACGCTTTACTAACACTCTCCCATCTTCGAAAGTCATTGCCTTTAAACTCCTGTTTGGCACAGTTTTCAACTTCTCCAGAAGATAAACAGGAATAGGGACAACCAATGAGAGACTAGCTGTAGGTATCTGGACAGGCATATTTCACTCTAATGTCCCACCAGGAAGAGAAATTAACCAAAGGCTCAGTGTGCTGTGCCAGAAGCATATTACAGACTGAAGCAATCCTGCAATTCTGCGGCTGGCTCACAAGAAAGCGAGTTGAAGAATGGAGCTCAAGGACAGTGTAATTCACAAACATGCAGACTTACAAAGGACAGCTATCGCCCAAAAATATATTGAAGTAGGGCTGCGAACAGGACTTGAAAGCAGGGCAGAATTGCAGGTAACCGATTGCAGGAGGTAGACTGGAATTGCATTTAAAGCATACGAAAAGAGGCAGACCATAGACAATGATGCACTTGGCCAAAAAGGGCGTATGCGTTTTTTCCAGGGACGTCATCACCGAGGAGAGGAGGCTCCCAGCAGCCTCCAACTGCCAGGAGAGGGCCCATGTCGCCAAGGCGACGTGAGCCAGCAATGCAGAAGTGAACTCACAGCAGAGGGCCCACCTCACAAAACTGTGAGTAACACAAACAGGATCAGACTCTCACCAGGGGACCCACATCACCAAGGGGATGGGAACCAGGAAGGAGTGTCCTCACACCAGGGGGGCCACACCACCGAAAGGTGAGGAACCCAGCACAGGTGGACTCAAACCAGAGGACCCACATCACCAAAGAGCTGGGAGTGTGGCAGGCAGGAGTAACATCACAACACAGGACCCATAGAATAAAAAAGGTGAGGAATCCAGCAGTTCGAACCTCCCAGCAGGCAGCCCAGAACACCGAGGCTATGGGATCCAAGCAAGAGTGAACTCACACCAGAGGGCCCACATCATGAAACTGTGAGCAACCCAGCCGGTGGGACCTCAAAGCAGAAGACACACAACCCCATGGGGATGGGAACCTGGCAGGAATATCCTCGCACCACTGAGCACACATCAGAAAATGTGGGGAGCTCCCCACTTACCGCCTGACGCCAGAGGGCCCTCATCAACCAGGGGAGGAGGCTCCCACCAAGCTCCAACTGCCACCAGACGGCCCATATCACCAAGGTGATGCGTGCCAGCCAGGCAACAGTGACCTCACAGCAGAAGGCCCACCTCACAAAAGGGTGAGGAACCCAGCCAGGATCAACTCTCACCAGAGGATCCACATCACCAAGGGGATCGGAACCACGCAGGAGTGTCCTCACACCAGTGGGGCCACATCATCGAAAGGTGAAGAACCCAGAAATTGTGGCCTCAAGCCAGAGAACACCCATCACCATGGGGCTGGGAGTGAGGCAGGCAAGAAGAGCCTCACAACAGACGGCCCAAACAATAAAAAAGGTGAGGAAGCCAGCAGTTGGAACCTCCCAGCAGGGAGCCCAGAGCACAGAGGCTACGGGATCCAGGCCGGAGTAAACTAAACCCAGAGAGCCCACATCATGAAACTGTTAGCAACCCAGGCGTTAGGACTTCAGAGCAGAAGGCCCATGACCCCGTGAGGATGGGAACCTGACAGGAGTATCCTGGCATCACTGGTCTCACATCAGCAAACGTGGGGAGCCCAGCTGTTAGGGCCTGACACCAGAGGGCCCTCATCACCGAGGAGAGGAGGCTTCCAGCAGTCTCCAACTCACACCAGAGGGCCGACTTCACCAAGTCCAGGTGTGCCAGCCAGGCAGGAGTGACGTCACAGGAGAGGGCCCACCTCACAAAAGTGTGAGAAATTCATCCAGGATCAGACTCTCACCAGAGGGCGCACATCACCAAGGGCATGGGAACCAGGCAGGAGTGTCCTCACACCAGTGGGGCCACATAACAAGAAGGTGAGGAAACCAGCACATGGGGCCTCAAACCAGAGGACCCACATCACCAAAGGGCTGGGAGTGAGGCAGGCAGGAGGAACCTCACAACAGAGGACCAATAGAATAAAAAAGGTGAGGAATCCAGCAGTAAAAACCTCCCAGGAGGTAGCCAGGAGCACCAAAACTATGGGATTCAGGCCGGAGTGAATTCACAGCAGAGGGCCAACATCATGAAACTGTGAGCAACCCAGCCGTTGGGACCTCAGAACAGAAGGCCCACAACCCCATGGGGATGGGAACATGGCAGGAGTGTCCTCGCACCACTGGGCACACATCAGAAAACGTGGGGAACCCAGCACTTACACCTGACGCAAGAGGGCCCTAATAACCGAGGGGAGGAGACTCCCAGGAAGATCCAACTGCCAACAGAGGGCCCACAACGCCAAGTTGACATGTGCCAGCCAGGCAGGAGTGACCTCAGAGCGAAGGGCCCACCTCACAGAAATGTGAGGAATCCAGTCAGGATCAGACTCTCACCAGAGGGCCCACATCACCAAGGGGATGGTAGTGAGGTACGTGTCTGGATGGGCACATTTAACTAGAATTTCCCACCAGGAAGAGGAATTAACCAAAGGCTCAGTGTGCCATGCCACAATCAGATTAGGGCCTAAAGCCATCCGGCGGTTTTGCGGCCAGCTCAAAAGAAAGCGAGTTGAAGAAAGGAGCTCAGGGGAACTGTAATTCACAAATCTGCAGAGTTATAAATGACAACTATCATCCAAAAATATATTGAAGTAAGCCTGCGAAGGGGACTTGAAAGCGGGGCAGAAATGCAGGAAACCGATTTCAGGAGGTAGACTCGAATTGCATTTAAAGCATAGAAAAAGAGGCAAAACATCAACAATGATGCCCTTGACCAAAAAGGGCGTATGCGTTTTTTCACAGGAAAAAACGCAAACACACTTTTTGGCGAACCAACCAAGCGTGCAATGAAATCCGGACTACAATGAAGTCTCACTTCTCCCCGGTCAAAAGGGGCATCTGAAAAAAGTGTAAAATCCAGAAAGGCAGGACAGGCCGTGGAAAACAGCAAGCCTAGTTATGCTGATGAGCGGGATGTAAATTGCCAACAACCATGCTGAAGAAGTGTATGGTGTTTCCTGAAACATCTAAAAAACAGAGCTGCAGAACCTAGGGCACTTCCACTTATGCTCCTATAGCTTAGGGAAATTAAAATCAAAAAAACACAGCCACCCCAACATTTGGGACGGCTCTGTCTACAAGAACCTCGTCTACGGTACACGTTAAATATCCCAGAAAACGAAAAACGGATAAAGAAGTAGTGGTACTTCCGTACAAAGGAATATCACTCAGCAATGAAATCTATGTCATCAGGCCTATAGCAGCATAATGAGTGGATTCAGGTAGGATGATTCTAACTGAAGTAAGTCACAGAGAAAAAGAAATATCATAAGATATCACTAATACACGGAATGTAAACTTGGCTACACATGAACTGAATTACAAAACAGAGCATGGTCTCAAATTTAGAAAACCAAGTTATGCTGGCTTAACGGGAAAGGTGAGTTGGGGTGCTTCATAAAACCAGAGATTGAAATTAGCACAGACACGATTCCATAGGCCAAATATATAAAAGACTAAACCTACTCTTTGCTCAATGAAATGGACTCAACACCCCATATTCAACGCCTAGGAATATACCTGACTAGGAAGAATCTTAAAGCCTATGGATTTATAGGTCTCTGTAAGAGAATCAAGTGTGTCTACAGCAACATAAACGCAGCAGTGAAAATCAGCTAAATCCCATTATAAAAATAAATTTCAAAAACAAGACACAATGACAGTTAAATAGACAGCAATTCTTAAATAATTCATTCAGACCTTGTGATGAAACCTGGATTTACCACATCTACACTCAGAGCTGGGTGAGACATAAGGCTGGACCCTTGCGGCTGATAGGACTGTTGAGGTTCGATGAGCAAATGCAGACCCTTTTAAGTCATACTGCATGGTACCCATTCAACAGCTCCCAACTCTCCAGGTTCAAGGGATTCTTCCTTCAGCTAAAACATGCATGGGGAGCCCACAGTATGGTCCACCATCTGATCGGGAAACGATTTTAAATGCATCTCAGTTTTCGGCACCTGGTACTCGAGTTCGCCTTTCCAGACACTTTACTAACTCTCTCCCATCTCGGAGAGTCAGTGCCTTTAACCTCCTGTTTGGCACAGTTTGCAATTTCTGCGCAAGATGAACAGGAATAGGGAGAACGAATGAGAGACTAGCTGTAGGTGTGCGGACGGGCACATTTAAGTCTAATTTCACACCAGGAAGAGGAATTAACCAAAGGCTCCGCGTGCCGTGCTAGAACCAGATCACAGCCTGAAGCAATCCTCCTGGTTTGCGGCCAGCTCACAAGAAAGCGAGTTGAAGAAAGGAGCTCAGGGGCACTGTACTTCACAAACCTGCAGAGTTATAAATGACAGCTATCGTCCAAAAATATATTGAAGTAAGGCTGCGAAAAGGACTTGAAAGCGGGACAGAATTGCAGGTAACCGATTTCAAGAGGTAGACTGGAATTGCATTTAAAGCATAGGAAAAGCGGCAGATCTTTGACATCGATGCACTTGGACAAAAAGGGCGTATGCGTTTTTTCCTGAATATATTCAGGAAAAAACGCATACGACCTTTTTGGCCAACCAAGCAAGTATGCAATGGAAATACGCAGTACAATGAAACCTCACCTCCCCCCCTCCACGCCGTTCAAAAGGGCCATCTGAAAAAAGTGTAAAAAACAGAAATGCAGGACAGGCCATGGAGAACAGAGAGCCTTGTTATGCTGATGGGCGGGTTGTAAATTGCCAACAGCCACTCTGGAGATGTTTATGGTATATCCTGTAACATATAAAAAACAAAGCTACAGAGCCTAGGGCACTGCCACTTACGGCCCTATAGCTTAGGAAAATTAAAATCGACAAGACACAGCCAACACGAAATTTAGGGCTGCTGTGTTTACAAGAACCTCGAGCGCAGTACAACTTACATATCCCAGAAAGAAAAAAATGGATAAAGAAGCTGTGCTACTTACATACAATGGAACAACACTCAGCAATGAACTCAATGTCATCAGGCCTGTAGCAGCAAATTGACGGGATTTAAGTACGGTGATTCTAAGAGAAATATGTAACACAGAGAAAGATAATTGTCATAAGATATCACTAACAGAGGGAGTGTAAACTTGGCTACACATGAACTGAATTACAAAACCAAACAGAGTCCCTCACATTTAGACAAAATCTTATGCTTGCTTAAGGGGAAAGTTGAGTTGGGCTGCTGTATTAAACCAGAGGTTGAAATTAGCACAGATATCGTTCCATAAGCCAAATATGTAATAGACAAGACCTACTCCTTGCTCAACGAAATAGACTCAACCATGAGTTATCACCCAACACCTGTTAGAATGGGCATCATCAGAAAATCTACAAACAACAAATGCTGGAAATGGTGTGGAGAAAAGGAACGCTCTTCCACTATTGTTGGGAATGTAAATTGATACAGTCACTGTGGAGAACAATATAGAGTTTCTTAAAAAACTAACAATAGAATTACCATATGATACAGCAATCCCACTACTGGGTATATACCCACACAAAACCATAAATCAAAAAGAGACATTCACCGCAATGTTCATTGCATCACTATTTACAATATCCACGTAATGGAAGCCACCTAAATGCCCACAGACAGAGGAATGCATAAAGAAGTGGTACATGAGGGATGGGTTGGAAGATGGCGGAAGTGTAAGACGTGGAGATCGCCTTCCTCCTCACGGATACACCAGAAATACATCTATACGTGGAACAACTCCTACAGAACACCTACTGAAGGCTGGCAGAAGACCTCAGAGCTCCCAAAAGGCAAGAATCTCCCCACGTACCTGGGTAGGGCAAAAGAAAAAAAGAAAAAACAGAGACAAAAGAATAAGGACGGCACCTGCACCAGTGGGAGAGAGCTGTGAAGCAGGAAATGTTTCCACAATCTAGGAAGCCCCTCTGCGTGCGGAGACTGCGGGAGGTGGAGGGGGGAGCTTCGGGACCGCAGAGTAGTGCACAGCGACGGGAGCGGAGGGCAAAGCAGGGAGATTCCTGCACAGACGATCGGTGCCGACCGGCACTCACCAACCTGAGAGGCTTGTCTGCTCACCCGCCGGGGCGGGCGGGGCTGTGAGCTGAGACTCGGGTTTCGGTTTTGGACGGAGCGCAGGGAGAGGACTGGGGTTGGCAGCTTGAACATAGCCTGAAGGGGTTGGTGCACCACGAGTAGCCGGGAGGGAGTTCGGGGAAAATCCTGCACCGGCCGAAGAGGCAAGAGACTTTTTCTTCCCTCTTTGTTTCCTGGTGCGCGAGGAGAGGGGTTTAAGAGAGCTGCTTAAAGGAACTCCAGAGACAGGCGTGAGCCGCGGCTAAAAGCACGAACCCCAGACACGGGAGCGAGCCGCGGCTGAGGGCACGAGCCGAGACGGGCACGAGCCGCGGCTGGAAGTGCAAACCCCAGAGACGGGCGCCAGCCACGGCTAGAACCGCACACCCCAGAGACGGGCGAGAGACGATAGGGCTGCAGCTGCCGCCACCAGGGGGGCTGTGTGCGACCACAGGTCACTCTCTGCACCCCTCTTCCGCGGAGCCTGTGCAGGCTGCCACTGCCAGGTTCCCAGGATCCAGGGACAACTTCCCCGTGAGTACGCACGGCGGGTCTCAGGCTGGTGCAACGTCACGCTGGCCTCTGCCGCAGCGTCACGCCGCCTCTGCCTCTGCAGGCCCGCCTCGCACGCAGTGCCCCTCCTTCCCCCATCCCCCAACACCCGGCCTGAGTGAGCCGGAGCCCCCGAATCACTGGCTCCTTTAACCCCGTTCTGTCTGAGCAGAAAACAGACGCCCTCTAGGAACCTGTACGCAGGGGCAGGGCCGGGTACAAAGCTGAGCTCCTGTGAGCTGTGAGAGCAGGGAGGAGAGGGGGAGGTCTCTCCCGGCACCGCGGAGGCAGCGGATTGAAGCTCCACAATCAACTTGATGTGCCCTGCATCTGTGGAATACCTGAATAGACAGGGAGTGATCCCAAATTGAAGAGGCGGAATTTAGGAGCCAGATCTGTGATTTTTTTCCCTTTTCCGCTTTTTGTGAATGTGTGCGTGTATGCTTCTGTGTGAGATCTTGTCTGTATACTCTTGCTTCCACCATTTGTCCTAGGGCTCTATCCGTCCATGGTTTTTTTAAAAAAATTTTTTTTCTTAATAATTAATTTTAATTGTAATAACTTTATTGTACTTTACCTTCGTTTTTTCTTTCTTTCTTTCCTTCCTTCCTTCCCTCCCTTAGACAGTGAATCACCCCAGGTTGAGGAGGTGGTCTCTGGGAGCAGGATTTATGATTTCTCCCCCTTTGCCTCTTTTTGTGAACGTGTATGTGTATGCTTCTGTGTAAGATTTTCTCTGTATAGCTTTGCTTCCAACATTTGTCCTAGGGTTCTATCCGTCCCTTTTTTTTTTCTAAATATTTTTTGTTCAATAACTATATTATACTTTATTTTATTTTTACTATATCTTCTTTCTTTCTGTCTTTTATCCTTCTTTCCCTCCTTCCTTCCTTCCCTCCTCCCTCCCTCCCTCCTTTCTTTCCTTCTTTGCTTCTTTCTTTCCTCATACTTCTACTAATTCTCTCTACATTTTCTCCCTTTTATTCTGAGTCGTGTGGATGAAAGGCTCTTGGTGCTCCAGCCCAGGAGTCAGGGCTCTGCCTCTGAGGTAGGAGAGCCAACTTCAGGACACTGGTCAACAAGAGACCTCCCAGCTCCACATAATATTAAATGGTGAAAATCGCCCACAGACCTCCATCTTAACACCAGCACCCAGCTTCACTCAACGACCAGCAAGCCACAGTGCTGGACAACCTATGCCAAACAACTAGCAAAACAGGAACACAACCGCACCCATTAGCAGAGAGGCTGCCTAAAATCATAATAAGGCCACAGACGCCCCAAAACACACCACCAGACGTGAACCTGCCCACTACAGAGTCAAGATCCAGCCTCATCCAGCACAACACAGGCGCTAGTCCCCTCCACCAGGAAGCCTACACAACCCACTGAAACAACCTTAGCCACTGGAGACAGACATCAAAAACAACGGGAACTACGAACGTGCAGCCTGCAAAAACGAAACCCCAAACACAGTAAGATAAGCAAAATGAGAAGACAGAAAAACACACAGCAGATGAAGGAGCAAGATAAAAACCCACCAGACCTAACAAATGAAGAGGAAATAGGCAATCTACCTGAAAAAGAATTCAGAATAATGATAGTAAGGATGATACGAAATCTTGGAAGTAGAATGGACAAAATGCAAGAAACAGTTAACAAGGACCTACAAGAACTAAAGATGAAACAAGCAACGATAAACAACGCAATAAATGAAATTAAAAGTACTCTAGATAGGATCAATAGCAGAATAACTGAGGCAGAAGAACGGATAACTGACCTGGAAGATAAAGTAGTGGAAATAACTACTGCAGAGCAGAATAAAGAAAAAAGAATGAAAAGAACTGAGGACAGTCTCAGAGACCTCTGGGACAACATGAAACGCACCAACATTTGAATTACAGGGGTTCCAGAAGAAGAAGAGAAAAAGAAAGGGACTGAGAAAATATTTGAAGAGATTATAGTTGAAAACTTCCCTAATATGGGAAAGGAAATAGTTAATCAAGTCCAGGAAGCACAGAGAGTCCCACAAAGGATAAATACAAGGAGAAACACGCCAAGACACATATTAATCAAACTGTCAAAAATTAAATACAAAGAAAGCATATTAAAAGCAGCAAGGAGAAAACGACAAATAACACACAAGGGAATCCCCATAAGGTTAAGAGCTGATCTCTCAGCAGAAACCCTACAAGCCAGAAGAGAGTGGCAGGACATACTGAAAGTGATGAAGGAGAAAAACCTGCAACCAAGACTACTCTACCCAGCAAGGATCTCATTCAGATTTGATGGAGAAATTAAAACCTTTACAAACAGGCAAAAGCTGAGAGAGTTCAGCACCACCAAACCAGCTTTACAACAGATGCTAAAGGAACTTCTCTAGACAAGAAACGCAAGAGAAGGAAACGACCTATAATAACGAACCCAAAACAATATAGAAAATGGGAATAGGAACATACATATCGATAATTACCTTAAATGTAAATGGACTAAATGCTCCCACCAAAAGACACAGATTGGCTGAATGGATACAAAAACAACACCCTTATATATGCTGTCTACAAGAGACCCACTTCGACCTAGAGACACATACAGACTGAAAGTAAGGGGATGGAAAAAGATATTCCATGAAAATGGAAACCAAAAGAAAGCTGGAGTAGCAATTCTCATATCAGACAAAATAGACTTTAAAATAAGGACTATTAAAAGGGATAAAGAAGGACACTACATAATGATCAAGGGATCGATCCAAGAAGAAGATATAAAAATTGTAAATATTTATCCCCCAACATAGGAGCACCTCAATACATAAGGCAAATACTAACAGCCATAAAACGAGAGATCGACAGTAACACATTCATAGTAGGGGACTTTAACACCCCACTTTCACCCATGGACAGATCATCCAAAATGAAAATAAATAAGGAAACACAAGCTTTAAATGATACATTAAACAAGATGGACTTAATTGATATTTATAGAACACTCCATCCAAAAGCAACAGAATACACATTTTTCTCAAGTGATCATGGAACATTCTCCAGGATAGATCATATCTTGGGTCACAAATCAAGCCTTGGTAAATTTAAGAAAACTGAAATTGTATCAAGTATCTTTTCTGACCACAACGCCATGAGACTAGATATCAATTACAGGAAAAGATCTGTAAAAAATACAAACACATGGAGGCTAAACAATACACTACTTAATAATGAAGTGGTCACTGAAGAAATCAAAGATGAAATAAAAAAACACCTAGAAACAAAGGACAATGGAGACACAACGACCCAAAACCTATGGGATGCAGCAAAAGCAGTTCTAAGGGGGAAGTTTATAGCAATACAAGCCCACCTTAAGAAGCAGGAAACATCTTGAATAAACAACCTAACCTTGCACCTCAAGCAATTAGAGAAAGAAGAACAAAAAAGCCCCAAAGCTAGCAGAAGGAAAGAAATCATAAAAATCAGATCAGAAATAAATGAAAAAGAAATGAAGGAGACGATAACAAAGATCAATAAAACTAAAAGCTGGTTCTTTGAGAAGATAAACAAAATAGATAAACCGCTAGCCAGACTCATCAAGAAAAAAAGGGAGAAGACTCAAATCAATAGAATTAGAAATGAAAAAGGAGAAGTAAAAACTGACACTGCAGAAATAAAAAAAATCATGAGAGATTACTACAAGCAACTCTATGCCAATAAAATGGACAATCTGAAAGAAATGGGCAAATTCTTAGAAATGCACAACCTGCCAAGACTGAATCAGGAAGAAATAGAAAATATGAACAGACCAATCACAAGCACTGAAATTGAAACTGTGATTAAAAACCTTCCAACAAACAAAAGCCCAGGACCAGATGGCTTCACAGGTGAATTCTACCAAACGTTTAGAGAAGAGCTAACACCTATCCTTCTCGAACTCTTCCAAAATATAGCAGAGGGAGGAACACTCCCAAATTCCTTCTACGAGGCCACCATCACCTTGATACCAAAACCAGACAAGGATGTCACAAAGAAAGAAAACTACAGGCCAATATCACTGATGAACATAGATGCAAAAATCCTCAACAAAATACTAGCAAACAGAATCCAACAGCACATTAAAAGGATCATACATCATGATCAACTGGGGTTTATCCCAGGAATGCAAGGACTCTTCAATATACGCAAATCTATCAATGTGATAAACCATATTAACAAATTGAAGGAGAAAAACCATATGATCATCTCAATAGATGCAGAGAAAGTTTTTGACAAAATTCAACACCCATTTATGATAAAAACCCTCCAGAAAGTAGGCATAGAGGGAACTTTCCTCAACATAATAAAGGCCATATATGACTAGCCCACAACAAACATCATCCTCATTGGTGAAAAACTGAAAGCATTTCCACTAAGATCAGGAACAAGACAAGGTTGCCCACTCTCACCACTCTTATTCAACATAGTTTTGGAAGTTTTAGCCACAGCAATCAGAGAAGAAAAGGAAATAAAAGGAATCCAAATCGGACAAAAAGAAGTAAAGCTGTCACTGTTTGCAGATGACATGATACTATACATAGAGAATCCTAAAGATGCTACCAGAAAACTACTAGAGCTAATCAATGAATTTGGTAAAGTAGCAGGATACAAAATCAACGCACAGAAATCTCTGGCATTCCTATATACTAATGATGAAAAATCTGAAAGTGAAATCAAGAAAACACTCCCATTTACCATTGCAACAAAAAGAATAAAATATCTAGGAATAAACCTACCTAAGGAGACGAAAGACCTATATGCAGAAAATTATAAGACACTGATGAAACAAATTAAAGATGATACAAATAGATGGAGAGATATACCATGTTCTTGGATGGGAAGAATCAACATTGTGAAAATGACTCTACTACCCAAAGCAATCTACAGATTCAATGCAATCCCTATCAAACTACCACTGGCATTTTTCACAGAACTAGAACAAAAAAATTCGCAATTTGTATGGAAACACAAAAGACCCCGAATAGCCAAAGCAATCTTGAGAATGAAAAAAGGAGCTGGAGGAATCAGGCTCCCTGACTTCAGACTATACTACAAAGCAACAGTAATCAAGACAGTATGGTACTGGCACAAAAACAGAAAGATAGATCAGTGGAACAGGATAGAAAGCCCAGAGATAAACCCACGCACATACGGACACCTTATCTTTCATAAAGGAGGCAGAAATGTACAGTGGAGAAAGGACAGCCTCTTCAATAAATGGTGCTGGGAAAACTGGACAAGTACATGTAAAAGTATGAGATTAGATCACTCCCTAACACCATACACAAAAATAAGCTCAAAATGGATTAAAGACCTAAATGTAAGGCCAGAAACTATCAAACTCTTAGAGGAAAACATAGGAAGAACATTCTATGACAGAAATCACAGCAAGATACTTTCTGACCCACCTCCTAGAGTAATGGAAATAAAAACAAAAATAAACAAATGGGATCTAATGAAACTTCAAAGCTTTTGCACAGCAAAGGAAACCATAACCAAGACCAAAAGACAACCCTCAGAATGGGAGAAAACATTTGCAAATGAAGCAACTGACAAAGGATTAATCTCCAAAATTTACAAGCAGCTCATGCAGCTCAATAACAAAAAAACAAACAACCCCAACCAAAAATGGGCAGAAGACCTAAATAGACATTTCTCCAAAGAAGATATACAGAATGCCAACAAGCACATGAAAGAATGCTCAACATCATTAATCATTAGAGAAATGCAAATCAAAACTACAATGAGATATCATCTCACACCAGTCAGAATGGCCATCATCAAAAAATCTAGAAACAATAAATGCTGGAGAGGGTGTGGAGAAAAGGGGACACTCTTGCACTGCTGGTGGGAATGTGAATTTGTTCAGCCACTATGGAGAACATTATGGAGGTTCCTTAAAAAACTACAAATAGAATTACCATATGACCCAGCAATCCCACTACTGGGCATATACCCTGAGAAAACCAAAATTCAAAAAGAGTCATGTACCAAAATGTTCATTGCAGCTCTATTTACAATAGCCCGGAGATGGAAGGAACCTAAGCGCCCATCATCGGACGAATGGATAAAGAAGATGTGGCACGTATACACAATGGAATATTACTCAGCCTTAAAAAGAAATGAAATTGAGCTATTTGTAATGAGATGGATAGACCTAGAGTCTGTCATACAGAGTGAAGTAAGGCAGAAAGAAAAAGACAAATACCGTATGCTAACACATATATATGGAATTTAAGGGGAAAAAAAATGTCATGAAGAACCTAGGGGTAAAACAGGAATAAAGACGCAGACCTACTGGAGAACGGACTTGAGGATATGGGGAGGGGGAAGGGTGAGTTTTGACAGGGCAAGAGAGAGCCATGGACATATACACACTAACAAAGGTACTAAGGTAGATAGCTGGTGGGAAGCAGCCGCAAGGCACAGGGATATTAGCTCGGTGCTTTGTGACGGCCTGGAGGGGTGGGATGGGGAGAGTGGGAGGGAGGGAGACGCAAGAGGGAAGACATATGGGAACATATGTATATGTATAGCTGATTCACTTTGTTGTAAAGCAGAAACTAACACACTATTGTAAAGCAATTATACCCCAATAAAGATGTTTAAAAAAAAAAAAAAGAATTACCATATGACTCAGCAAACCCACCACTGGACATATATCCTAAGAAAACCAAAATTCAAAAAGAGTCATGTACCAAAATGTTCATTGCAGCTCTATTTACAATAGCCCGGAGATGAAAACAACCTAAGCGCCCATCATGGGATGAATGGATAAAGAAGATGTGGCACATATACACAATGGAATATTACTCAGCCTTAAAAAGAAATGAAATTGAGCTATTTATACTGAGATGGATGGACCTGGAGTCTGTCATACAGAGTGAAGTAAGTCAAAGAAAAAGACAAATACTGTATACTAACACATATATAGGGAATTTAAGGGAAAAAAATGTCATGAAGAACCTAGGGGTAAGACAGGAATAAAGATGCAGCCCTACTGGAGAATGGACTTGAGGATATGGGGAGGGGGAAGGGTGAGTTTTGACAGGGCGAGAGAGAGTCAGGGACACATACACACTAACAAAGTAGTAAGGTAGATAGCTAGGGGGAAGCAGCCGGTAGGCACAGGGATATTAGCTCAAGGCTTTGTGACAGCCTGGAGGGGTGGGATGGGGAGAATGGGAGGGAGAGAAATGCAAGAGGGAAGACATATGGGGACATATGTATATGTATACCTGATTCACTTTGTTATAAAGCAGAAACTAACACACAATTGTAAAGCAATTATACCCCAATAAAGATGTTTTAAAAAAAAAAGAAGTGGTACATATATAAAATGGAATATTACTAAGCCATAAAAAAGAATGAAATTGGGTCATTTGTAGAGACGTGGATGGATCTAGAGACGGTCATACAGAGTGAAGTAAGTCAGAAAGAGAAAAACAAATCTTGTATATTAATGCATATATGTGGAACCTAGAAAAATTGTACAGATGAACCGTTTTGCAAGGCAGAAATTGAGCAACAGATGTAGAAAACAAACGTATGGACACCAAGGGGGGAAAGCTGTTGGGGGGGTGGTGGTGGGAGGCACTGAGAGATTGGAATTGGCATGTATACATTTATATGTATAAAATAGATAAGCAATAAGAACCTGCTGTATAAAAAAATACAATAAAATTCAAATTTTTAAAAAAATAAAATTAAAAAAGTAAAACAAAAAAAATTCTTCCCTTCACATACATGTATTTATATGAATAAATTATTTCCATGATTATATATGTAAATACAAAAAAGAGGAATAAAATCTACCTTGAACCAAAAACGAAAAAAAGAAAAAAAAAACAGAGAACCCACCAATTACACAGAGGAAAACCGTATCAGGGCACTTGCTCCAGTTGTAAACAATTCTGAAGTTGGTCAGTGGTGGGGAATCGTCTCCCATTCAGCCAGCAGCCCCCACGCAACAAGCGTCCTCATTGCAAAGCTGGGGGACCGTGCCGAGGCATCTATCAGTAAACGTGAGCTGAGCCCCAGGCCACCTGCTGCTGAACTGATCCCACCCTTCCCAGGTAAAACACCTGAATATGTACAACGACTTGAAAGCCTAGAGTAAGGGCCATGGAGCCACACGAGCGACAGCATGCCAGCCGACTTGGTGCCTGCAGGCCAGCCAGAATGGTCCTGGCCCTGGGTGCTCTTCTGGAAGTTTTGCATATCCCTGCCTGAGACACCCCTCCTGTCCCGGCCCCCACTGCTTTCTTCCTTCCTCACCTCTGCCCAGGGAGAAATTCCAGCGGCAGATATGGGTGACATATCCTCTTTTTTAGCAGGTGGCAGCCTGGCAACTGCTGCAGAAAGTCCAGCAAAACCCCACTCACACTGGGCCACCCACAAAGCCGTGGCCTCTCAGTCCCTCCCACCAGCCCAGCCCCGAGACTGCTGACAGGGCAGAGAAAATGGCGTCAGGCACAGTTGCAGGGGCTCTTGCTGCCTGGAGCGGTATTTATATTGACCTCAACCCAGGCACACCTGGGGAGAGCTTGCCGGCAAGGTCACGCTGCCTAGGTCAGCCAATCATCACCCCTCAGGGTCTCACAGTTGCAGAAAATGGAACTTGCTGAACCGGCCAGTTCCAAAGAACAGGTGTGGGCTCCTGAGAGACAGGATAGACAAGGGGCTGCAGCTCTGACTTGTTTTCTAATCATTTTATCTGGCCCATGAGTGGGAGACAACTTCAAGAAAACCCTCTCCTAATGAGAGGAACCCAGGAGTCAGGGAGAGGAGGGATGGGTGGTGGGTGGAGACAGAGGCTTGGTGCCCCGGGTGCACTGGAAGTCTCTGGAAGACCAGGTGGAGGGAGGCCGCACAGAGTGATGCCCACGGTCACAGACCTGTCGGAGCTGCTGTTTGTTAGTTCAAGTCCTGCTCTGAGGTGCTCTGTGTCAGCTCTGAGCAACAGGTGAGCTTGGGGTGCTCTGCAATGAGGGCTATGTGCACGGTTCCTGTGTGCCCAGCCCTGCCACGGTACCTGCAAGGGTAGCTCTGTATCCTGGGAGGGGCCTAACCACGAAAGACACATGGGCTGCAGGGGACCTGCCCAGGGAACCCCATATCATGGGAGGGGCCAGACCACGAGATCCCCATGGGCTGGGGTGGATGTGGGGTACCTGCCCAGGTGAGCTCTATATCCTGGGATTGCCCTGACCACGAGAGCCCCATGGGCTACTGGGGACCTGGTAAAGGATGTCAGGACAGTCAGTGAAGTCACCGATGATATACCTCCAGTACTTCATAATTCCTACACCCTGCTGGTCATTCTACCAACCACCAGGACATGGTACTCTGTATTAGTCTTCAATGATGCCTTCTTCTGTACTTCATTAGTCCCAGAGTCACAAGACATTTTGGCTTGTGAGTGGCAGGACTCAACATACAACTAAAACAATACTTCCGGGCCATCTGGCCCCAAGGGTTCAAAAATTCCCACACCATCTTTGGGGAAAGCTTAGCTAAAGACCTAAAACTTCTACCTCTGGAAAAGGAAACACTCCTTCAATATGCAGACGACATTCTGATCGCCAGCCCTACTAAGGAGGCCTCTGAACTACCAAGCCAATAAACGATAGAAGTTGTCCAAGAAAAAGCTCAAATATCACAGACTATGGTGACCTGCCTGTGCTTCACTCTCACAGAAGGTCAGAGAAGCCCAACCCAGGAAAGGGAAGAAACCATTTGCAGCCTTACCCCTTTCTAAAACTAGAAGACAGCTTAGGGGTTCCTGGGGAGGCCAGGGTTTGCTGTTTCTGGATCCCTAACTACAGTCTACTAGCTGGGCCTCTATATGAAACACTGAAAGGAAAAGTTGATGATCCTTTTGAATAGAATCCAGAAGTGGCCGTTCAAGAATGGAAAGAGCAGTCAATGCAGACCCTTGCCCTGGAACTCCCTAATTTAGCTAAACCCTTTGACCTTTACATTCCTGGTGAAAGGTGAATTGCCATTGGAGTATTAGTGCAAAAACTGGGACCACTTGAAGTGGAACAACGCAAGAATGCCATCCAGGCAGCATAAACTACGGTCACCAAGGGGCTTGGCCCACCGCCACATCTGGCCAAGATACTGGCGGTATCTAAAAACCTGGAAATCAGCAGCCCAAGTGGTCAACTCCCTCCTAAGGGAAAAGGACCCCACGTGGTGATCCTAACCACCAACCATGCCCTGAATTTGCAGGGTTGGCTCTGTGGGCACACTGACCTCGAGTGAGGAGGCCCTCCAACTCCAACCTCCAGAGAGATAAGCGGGAGCAACAGGGCACCATGACGTCTCGTGTGACCATCACTTGACCTGGAGTTTCTCTCATGAAACAACAAGAGTGTGTCACAAAAGAGTAGACTACTGCTTGCAGGACTTACTGCACCCAGAGGGGAGCTAATAATCTTGGCGCAGGAACCGTATATCATGCTGTCATAATAGAAAAGCCTACAGACACCGTGATGATGGTGGCCAATAAGACCGGCTGGACTCCTGTTTACTTCAAAAGGCCATTGACTCAGTGACCATCATGGTCCTTGCTCACCACTGATCCTGGACTGTTTGGGAGTTGAGCGGGCAGGGCTCAACTGGTGCTGTTTTTACGTTAATTCAGGGGTCTAATTGAAGAAAGCACAGACTACTTGGTCAGAGCATCTAGGCTGACAGAAACGGTCAGGCTAAGGTGGCCGAACAAATGTGGGTCGGGGTGAAACGGGACACCACAGCGTCTCTGCACATCTCCTTCATTGACCCTTAAAGGTCATTAGAGTCTATAACACTTCCAATGCCAGTGCTCAGGCAGACGAGCAGGGAGGCAGGAGGCCTGAGGACAATCAACGTCACCTGGAGGCTGCTGGGGAGAAGTTCTGACCCTCGCCTCCGGGTATGAGGGCTCCTAACTCAGCACTCAGCAATTACAGAAGAAGGGTCTGCACCCTCAGAACTCCAAAAATGAGGAAAGGGACAAAAGACAGAAGAGGGCTTTGTACCAGGCAAACCCCATTAAAAATCCCTGGGAGATAAAAATAGAATCTGGGCAATAAAATAAAATCTAACCTTTTTTATCCTTTGTGCTTTGTCTAATTTCACGTGCTCCTAAGGTCCCGCATGCAAAGGTTCCACACCCGGCACTTTAGACCAGATTTCCTAGTGCAGAATGGCTGCATCGACACCTCAGCCCCTGGGGTCCAGTGCAGACTCCGCAATATAGAGCCTGAGCTGCAGCCAACCCGGCCTTCCAGAGCTCCGCCCCTCCCTCCCACTGACTCCGACAGGATCTCTACACAGCAGCCCAGACCACAGCCCGCGGGGTAGCACATGTTCTCCCCTCTCCATTCTCTGATCCAAATGTAAACTTTCCTTTGCTTCTGAACCAAACTCAGTCTCGATCTGTTGGCTCCAATGACAATGGGCAGGGGGACACTTGTTGGGGTCCACTCTGGAGGATCATTAGCAGAAACTGAGAACACTGCAACTTCAATGAACAGATGTGTGAGCCAAACTGTAATTAACATAGAACAGTGTATAAGGCTCGGCTAAAATAAGATGTTTCTAACAATTCCATTTGATATTTCCATCACTGTATTACAAGCAAGTTCAGTGAAAAGGTTTGTCTTATTTCTCAGGTCAATAGTAGAGAAACAAAGTGATTTCTTTCCAAGGATGTACATCTAATAATCTTGGTTAAAGCTTCAATCTTGTTTCAAATGCTTTTCCATTGAAAATGATCTCTCTTTCAGCTCCCCCATTTCTGAGAAGTATAAAATCTTATAATTTATTCTTACCAAAGGTGAAAGTTGGGAGGAGGGATAAATTAACAGTTTGGGATTAACACATAAACACTGCTATGTATAAAATAGATCATCAACAAAGAACTACTGTATAGCACAGGGAACTACACTCAATATTTTGCAATAACCTATAAGGGGAAATAATCTGAAAATGAATAGATATTTTTATTGACATCATCTATCAATGACAGTTAAAATGGAACCTAAGGGAAGGTGGTGCTGAGTACTTCTGACCCTGAAGACTTCAGTCATCTAAAGTTTGGACTCTGGCTTTTCCCAAGGCCCTTAATGAACACATGTGTAGCCGTAACTTAAAAAATTCCCCAGTTTGGGTTTCGGGGAGACTGATTTTGATAAAGCCCTGGTATTCTCCTCACAGGAATGGGACCCTTCCTACTGCTAAAACACGCCTGTCACACACAGAGGATGGTATACCGTCTGATCGGGAAGAGTTTGGAAAAGGCATTTTATCTCCTCATCTCCTGGTGCTGGGGTTCACCTCTCCAGTGTCTTTACTAACAGTGTCCCCACTTGGAGATGTCAGCACTGTCAACATCTTGTTGCGTACAATTTGGAATTTGTCCAGAGGATGAAGCAGAAGGATGAGGAACAATGAGAGACAAGTCCTAGGTGTTCGGACAGGCACATGTCACTCTAATTTTCAATCAGGAAGACGAATTGACCAAAGGTTAGGTTTGCCCATGGAAACAGAATACGGCTTGAGGAAATCCCGCTGCTTTGTGGCCAGTTCCCATAAACACAAGTTGAAAAATGGAACTCAGGGGCACTAAAATTCACAAAAGTACAGAGTTGAAAATATCTATCACTGAAAAATATCTTGAGGACAGTCAGAGAAAAGGACTTGTAAGCAACGGAGAATGGCAGGAAAGGGATTGGAAGAGGTAAAAAGGACTCGCCATTAAGCACAAGAAAAGGGGCTGAACATTGCCAACATTGCAGTTGGCCAAAAAGGGTGTATGCGTTTTTTTCTGTATATATTCAAGAAAAGGGCATACACTTTTTTAGCCAACCAAACACGTGGGCACTGGAGATCAATAATACAAAAAAAAAAGTGTAAACACCAGAAATGCAGGAGAATAGGGAGCCCTGTGAGGCTTATAGTGGAAATGTATATTGCCAACGGTCACTCTGGAGAAGTGTCTTGTGTTTACTAAAGCATCTAAAAAATGAACTACAGAGCATAGGGCACCTGCACTCATGGGCGTATATCTTGGGAAAAACAAAAATCAAGAGGACACAGGCACCCCAATATTTACCGCCTCTCTGTTTAAAAGATCCTCGACTAGGGATTCCCTGGTGGCGCAGTGGTTGAGAGTCCGCCTGCCGATGCAGGGGACACGGGTTCGTGCCCCGGTCCGGGAAGATCCCACATGCCGCGGAGCGGCTGGGCCCGTGAGCCATGGCCGCGGAGCCTGCGCATCCGGAGCCTGTGCTCCGCAACGGGAGAGGCCACGACAGTGAGAGGCCCGCGTACAGCAAAAAAAAAAAAAAAAAAAAAAAAAGAGCTTCGACTAGAATATAACTTAAAAGTCTCTGGAGGGAAAAAAATGGATAGAGATGTGGTACTTATGTAGAGTGGAATATTAATCAGCCTGGAAATCAATGAAATATGACCAATTGTAACAACTCTGAAGGAGTTACGTATGATAATTCTAAGTCACATAATTCAAAAAGAAAAGGACACGTATCATAAGATATCACTTAAGGCATCATAAGATATCACTAATACACGGAATGTATGGTCCACCATGTAATTATTATGCCACTCTAGAGGGGCATAATGAGTGGATTCAGGTATGATGATTCTAAGTGAAATAAGTCACACAGAAAAAGAAACATCATAAGATATCGCTAATACACGGGATGTAAACTTGACTACACATGAACTGAATTACAAAAAACAGGGTCTCAAATTTAGAAAACCAACTTGTGCTTGCTTATGGGGAAAGGTGAGATGGGGTGCCGCATAAAACAAGACATTGAAATTAGCACAGATACCGTTCCATAAGCCAAATATGTAATAGACAAGACCTACTCCTTACTCAATGAAATGGACTCAACACCCCATATTCAACGACTAGAAATATACCTGACTAGTAAGAATCTTAAAACCTATGGATTTACATGTCTCCGTAAGAGAATCAAGCGTGTGTACAGCAGCATAAATGCAGCAGTGAAAATCAGCTAAATCCCATTATCAAAATAAACTTCAAAAAAAAAAAAAAAAACACAATGACAGTAAAATAGAGAGCAATTATTCAATAATTCATTCAGGGCTTGTGATGCAACCTGCATTTACCACCTCTACACCTAGAGCTGGGTGAGACATAAGGCTGGACACTTGGGGCTGATAGGATTGGTGAGGTTCGGTGAGCCAGTGCAAACCCTTTGAAGTCATGCTGCATGGTACCCATTCCATGGGTCCCAAATTTCCAGGTTTAAAGGATTCTTCTTCAGATAAAACATGCATGGGGAACCCAAGGTATGGTCCACCGTGTGATCACGAAACGTTTTTAAATGCATCTCAGTTTTCGTCCCCTGGTAATTGATTTCACAATTTCAGACGCTTTACTAACCCTCTCCCCACTTGGAGAGTCAGTGCATTTAACCTGCTGTTTGGCACAGTTTACAACTTCTGCGGAAGATGAACAGGAATAGGGAGATCTAATGACAGATTAGCTGCAGGTGTCTGCAGGGGCAAATTTAACTCTCATTTCCCACCAGGAAGAAGAATTAACCAAAGGCTCAGCATGCCATGCCGGAACCAGATTTGGGCCTGAAGCAATCCTGCGGTTTTGCGGCCAGCTCACAAGAAAGCAAGTTGAAGAAAGGGGCTCAGGGGCAGTGTAATTCACGAACCTGCAGAGTTATAAATGACAGCTATCGTCAAAAAATATATTGAAGTAAGGCTGCGAAGAAGATATGAAATTGGTGCAGAATTGCAAGAATCCGATTTCAGGAGTTAGACGGGAATTGCTCTTAAAGCATAGGAAAAGAGACAGAACCTCGACAATGATGTACTTGGCCAGAAAGGGCATATGCGCTTTTTCCATGGCCCTCATTAACAAGGGGAGGTGACTCCCAGCACCCATTAGTGGGCAACGGGGGGCCCACGTCACCAAGGCCAAGTTTGCTATCCAGGCAGGAATGCCATCAGAGCAGAGGGCCCACCTCACAGAAGGGTGAGGAACCCAGCCAGGATCAGTCTCTCACCAGTGGGCCCACATCACCAAGGGGATGGGAACCAGGCAGGAGTGTCCTCACACCAGTGGGGCCACATTATCGAACGTTGAGAAACCCAACATATGTGGCCTCAAACCAGAGGACGCACATCACCAAGGGGCTTGGAGTGAGGCAGGCAGGATTAGCCTCAAAACACAGGACACATGAAATAAAACAGGTGAGGAATCCAGCAGTTGAAACTTCCCAGGAGGCGGCTCACAGCACCGAGGCTATGGAATCCAGGCCGGAATGAACTCACACCAGAGGGCCCTCACCATGATACTGTGAGCAACCCAGCCATTGGGACTTCAGAGCAGAAGGCCCACATCTCCATGGGGATGCAAACCAGGCAGGAGTGTTCTTGCACCACTGGGCACACAACAGAAAATGAGGGGAGACAAGCAGTTAGTGTCTGAAGCCACAGGGCCCTCTTAACCTAGGGGAGGAGGCGCCCAGCAGGCTCCAACAGCCACGAGAGTGCCTACGTTGACAAGGCGTCGTGTGCCAGCCAGGCAGGAGAGACCTCACTGTAGAGGACCCACTTCACAGAAGGGTGAGGGACCCAGCCTGGATCAGACTAACACCAGAGGGCCCATATCACCAAGGGGATGGGAACCAGGCGGGGTGTCCTCACACCAGTGGGACACATCATCGAAACTTGAGGGACCCAGCACACGTGGCCTCAAACCAGAGGACACACATCACAAAGGGGCTGGGAGTAACGCAGGCAGGAGGAGCCTCACAACACAGGGGACAAAGAATAAAAAAGGTGAGGAATCCAGCAGTTGAAAACTCCCAGCAGGCAGCCCAGAGCACAGAGGCTATGGGATCTACGCCTCAGTGAACTAACCCCAGAGAGCCAACATTATGAAACTGAGCAGCCCAGGCATCGGGACCTCAGAGCAGAAGGCCCACACACCCATGGGGATGGGAACTTGGCAGGAGTGTCCTCTCACCGCTTAGCACGTATCAGAAAATGTGGGTACCCAGCAGTTAGGGCCTGATGCCAGAGGGCCCTCATGACCGAGGGGAGGAGGCTCCCAGCAGGCTCCAACTGCCACCAGAGGGCCGACGCTGCCAATGCGGTGTGTGCCAGCCAGGCAGGAGTGACCTCAGAGCAGACGGTCCACCTCACAGAAGTGTGACGAACCCACCCAGGATAAGACCAGTGGGCCCACATCACCAAGTGGATGGGAACCAGGCAGGAGTGTCCTCACACCAGTGGGGCCACATCAGCGAAAGGTGAGGAACACAGCACACGTGTCCTCAAACCAGACGACATACATAAACAAGGGGCTGGGAGTGAGGCAGGCAGGAGGAGCCTCAAAGCAGAGGGCCCATACAATATAAAAGTTGAGGAATCTGGCAAATGGAACCTCCCAACAGGCGTCCAGGAGCAGTGAGGCTATGGGATCCAGACCTGAGTGAACTCACACCAGAGGGCCCACATCCTGACACTGTGAGCAACCCAGCCATTGGTACCTCAGAGAAGAAGTTCCACATCCCCATGGGGATGGGAACCTGGCAGGAGTGACATCACACCAGGGGGCGCACGTCAGAAAATGTGGGGAGCCCAGCTCTTAGGGCCTGACATCAGAGTGCCCTCATCAGCAAGAGGAGGAGGCACCCAGCACGCTCCAACTGCAACCAAAGGGCACATGTGACCAAGGTGAAGTGTGCCAGCCAGGCAGTAGTGACCTCAGAGCAGAGCGCCCATCTACCATAAGTGTGAGGAATCCAGCCAGGATCAGACTCTCACCAGAGAGCCCATATCACCAAGGTGTTGGGAACCAGGCAGGAGTGTCCTCACACCAGTGGGGCCACATCACTAAATGGTGAGGCAAACGGCACATGTGGCCTCAAAGCAGAGGTCCTACATCAACAAGGGGCTCGCAGTGAGGCAGGCAGAAGGAGCCTCACAACACAGGGACCGAAGAATAAAAATGGTGAGGAATCCTGCAGTTGGAACATCCCAGAAGGCGGCCCAGACCACAGAGGCTATGGGATCTAGGCCTGTGTGAACTAACACCAGGGAGCCAATATCATGAAACTGTGAGCAACCCAGGAGTTGGGACAAGAGAACAGAAGGCACACATCCCCATGGGTATGGGAACCTTACAGGAGTGCCCTGGCATCACTGGGCTCATATTGGAAATCGTGGGGAGCCCAGCAGTTAGAGCCTGATTCCAGAGGGCCCTTATCACCTAGGAGAGGAGGTTCCCAGCACGCTCCAACTGCCAGCAGAGGGTCAAAGTCACCAAGGAAAGGGCAGCAAGCCAGGCAGGAATTACCTCACAGAGAGGGCCCACCTCACAGAAGAGTGAGGAACCCAGGCAGGATGAGACTCTCACCAGAGGTCCCACATCACCAAGGGGATGGGAACTAGGCAGGAGTGTCCTCACACCAGTGGGGACACATTATCGAAAGGAGAGGGACCCAGCACACGTGCCCTCAAACATGAGAACACACATCACCAAGGGGCTGGGAGTGAGGCAGGCAAGAGGAGCCTCAAAACGGAGGGTCCATAGAATAGAAAATTTGAGGAATCCTGCAGTTGGAACCTCCCAGCAGGTGGCAAGGAGCAGCAAGGCTATGGGATCCCGGCCGCTGTGAACTCACAACAGAGGGATCTCATCATGAAACTGTGAGCAACCCAGCCGTTGGGACCACAGAGCAGAAGGCCCACATTCCCATGAGGTTGGGAACCAGGCAGGAGTGTAGTCACACCACAGGGCACATGTCAGAAAATTTTGGGAGCCCAGGATTTAGGGCCTGACGCCAGAGGGCCCTCATTATGGAAGGGAAGAGACTCCCAGCAGGCATCAACTGCTAACTGAGGGCCCATGTCACCAAGGTGCCGTGCGCCAGCCAGGCAGGAGTGACCACACAGCAGAGGGCCTACGTCACAGAAGGGTGAGGAACCCAGCCACTAGAAGACTCTCATCAGAGGGCCCACATCACCAAGAGGATCAGAACCAGGCAGGAGTGTCCTCACACCAGTGTGGCAAAATCATAGAAAGGTGAGGATCCCGGAACTTGTGGCCTAAACAAGAGAACCCACATCTCCAAGGGGCTTGGAGTGAGGCAGGCAGGAGTAGCCTCACAACACAGGGCCCAAAGAATAAAAAATGTGAGGAATCCAGCAGTTGGAACCTCGCAGGAGGCGGCCCAGAGCACCGACTCTATGCGATCCAGGCCGCAGTGAGCTCACAGCAGAGGGCACACATCATTGAACTGTGAGCAACCCAGCAGTTGAGACCTCAGAGCAGAAGGCCCACATCCCCATGGGGATGGGAACTTGGCAGGAGTGTCCTCGCACCATTTAGCACGTATCAGAAGTGTGGGTACCCAGCAGTTATGGCCTGACACAGAGGGCCCTAATGACCGAGAGGAGGAGTCTTCCAGCAAGTTCAAACTGCCACCAAAGGGCCGACGTCAACAAGGCGGGGTGTGCCAGGCAGGCAGGAGTGACCTCAGAGCAGAGGGCCCACCTCACAGAAGGGTGAGGATCCCAACCAAGATAAGACTCACCAGAGAGCCCACATCACCAAGGGCTTGGGAACTAGGCAGGAGTGTTCTCACACCAGTGGGCCCACATCATCGAAAAGTGAGGGTCCCAGCACAAGTGGATTCAAACCAGAGAACAAACATCACCAAGGGGCTGGGTGTGAGGCAGGCAGGAGGAGCCGCACAACAGAGAGCCCAAAGAATAAAAAAGCTGTGGAATCCAGCAGTTGGAACCTCCCAGCAGGCGGCCAAGAGCACTGAGTCTATTACATCCATGCCAGAGTGAACTCACAGCAGAGGGCCCACATGATGAAACTGTGAGCAACCCAGCCGCTGGGAGCACAGAGCTGAAGGCCCACATCCCCATGAGGAACGGGAACCTGGCAAGAGTGTCCTCGCACAAGTGGGCGCACATCAGAAAATGCGGGGAGCCCAGCAGCTGGGCCTGACGCCAGAGGGTCTTCATCACCGTGGGGAAGAGCCTCCCGGCAGGCTCCAACTGCTACCAGATGGCCAACGTCGCCAAGGCGACTTGTGCGAACCAGGCAGGAATTACCTCATAGCAGAGGGCCCACCTCACAGAAGTGTGAGGAACACAACAAGCATCCGACTCTCTCCAAAGTGCCCACATCACCAAGGGGATGGAAACCAGGCAGGTGTGTCATCACACCAGTAGGGCGACAGCAGCAAAAGGTGAGGAATCCAGCACGTGTGGGCTCAAACAAAGGTACACACATCACGAAGGGACTGGGAGACAGGCATGCAGGAGGAGACTCAGAAGAGAGGGTCTATAGAATAAAAAAGTGAGGAATCCAGCATTTAGAACCTCCCAGCAGGCGGCCAGGAGCAGCGAGGCTATGGGATCCAGGCCTGAGTGAACTCACCACAGAGGGCCCTCATCATGAAACTGTGAGCAACACAGACGTTGGGACCTCAGAGCTGAAGTCCCACATTCTCTTGTGCTCGGGAACCTAGCAGGAGTGTACTCGCACCACAGGGCGCACATCAGAAAATTTGGGAGCCCAGAAGTTAGGGCCTGAGGCCAGAGGGCCCTCATTACCGAGGGGAAGAGACTCCAAGCAGGCACCAACTCCCAACTGAGGGCACACGTGGGCAATGTAACGTTTGCCAGCCAGGCAGGCATGACCTCACAGCAGAGGCCATACCTCACAGAAAGGTGAGGAACCCAGCCAGTTAAGACTCTCATCAGAGGGCCCACATCACCAAGGGGATCGAAACCAGGCAGGAGTGTCCTCACACCAGTGCGGTCACATCATAGAAAGGTGAGGAACCCAGCACATGTGGCCTAAACCAGAAAACCCACATGTCCAAGGGTCTCGGAGTGAGACCAGCAGGAGTAGCCACACAACACAGGGCCCATGGAATAAAAAAGGTGAGGAAACCAGCAGTAGGAACCTGCGACCAGTTGGCCCAGAGCATCGAGTCTATTGGATCCTGGCCACAGTGAACCAACAGAAGAGGGCCTACATCCTGAAACTGTGACCAACCCAGACTTTGGGACCACAAAAGAGAAGGCCCACAACCTACTGGGGATGGGAACCTTGCAGGAGTCTCATTGCACCACTGGGCGCACATCAGAAAATGTGGCGAGACCGGCAGTTACAGCCTGACGCAAGAGGGCCCTCATAACCGAGGGGAGGAGGGTCCCAGCAGGCTCCAATTGCTACCAGAGGGCCGACGTTGCCAAAGCGGGGTGTGCCAGCAGGCAGGAGTGACCTCAGAGCAGAGGGCCCACATCACAGAAGTATGAGGAATCCAAATAGGATTGGACTCTCACCAGTGGGCCCACATCACCAAGTGGATGGGAACCAGGCAGGAGTGTCCTCACACCAGTGAGGCCACATCAGCGAAAGGTGAGGAACCCAGCACACGTGGCCTCAAACCACAGGACACACATCAACAAGGGGCTGGGAGTGAGGCAGGCAGGAGAAGCCTCAATGCACAGGGCCCATACAATATAAAAGTTGAGGAATCCGGCAAATGGAACCTCCCAGCAGGCGGCCAGGAGCAGCGAGGCTATGGGATCCAGGACTGAGTGAACTCACACCAGAACGCCCACATCCTGACACTGTGAGGAACCAAGACATTGGTACCTCAGAGCAGGAGTTCCATATCCCCATGGGAATGGGAACCTGGCAGGAGTGTCATCACACCAGGGAGCGCACGTCAGAAAATGTGGGGAGCCCAGCTCTTAGGACCTGACATCAGAGTGCCCTCATCACCAATGGGAGGAGGCACCCAGAACACTCCAACTGCAAACAGAGGGCACATGTGGCCAAGGTGAAGTCTGCCAACCAGGCAGTACTGACTTCACAGCAGAGGGCCCATCTCACATAAGTGTGAGGAATCCAGCCAGGATCAGACTCTCACCAGAGGGCCCCCATCACCAAGGGGTTGGGAACCAGGCAGAAGTGTCCTCACACCAGTGGGGCCACATCAGTAAAAGGTGAGGCAACTGGCACATGTGGCCTCAAACCAGAGGACCTACATCAACAAGGGGCTCGCAGTGAGGCAGGCAGGTGGAGCCTTACAACACAGGGACAGATGAATAAAAATGGTGAGGAATCCTGCAGTTGGAGCCTCCCAGCAGGCGGCCCAGAGCACAGAGGCTATGGGATCTAGGCCTGTGTGAACTAACACCAGGGAGGCAACATCATCAACCTGTGAGCAAACAAAGAGTTGGGACAAGAGAACAGAAGGCACACATCCCCATGGGGATGGGAACATTACAGGAGTGTCCTGGCCTCACTGAGCACACATCAGAAAACGTGGGGAGCCCAGCAGTTAGAACCTGACGACAGAGAGCCCTCTCACCTAGGAGCCTCCAATTGCCATCAGAGGGTCCACGTCACCAAGGTAACGGGAGCAAGCCAGGCAGGAATTACCTCACAGAGAGGGCCCACCTCACAGAAGGGTGAGGAACCCAGCCAGAATCAGACTCTCACCAGAGGTCCCACATCACCAAGGGGATGGGAACTAGGCAGGAGTGTCCTCACACCAGTGGAGACACATTATCGAAAGGAGAGGGACCCAGCACATGTGGCCTCAAACATGAAGACACACATCACAAAGGGGCTCAGAGTGAGGCAGGCAGGAGGAGCCTCAAAACTGAGGGACCATAGAATGGAAAAGTTGAGGAATCCTGCAGTTGGAACCTCCCAGCCGGTGGCAAGGAGCAGCGAGGCTATGGGATCCCGGCTGCTGTGAACTCACAACAGAGGGCTCTCATCATGAAACTGTGAGCAACCCAGCCTTTGAGACCACAGAGCAGAAGGCCCACATTCCCATGAGGTTGGGAACCTGACAGGAGTGTACTCACACCACAGGGTACACGTCAGAAAATTTTGGGAGCCCAGGTGTTAAGGCCTGACGCCAGAGGACCCTCATTACCGAGGGGAGGAGACTACCAGCAGGAAGCACCTGCCAACTGAGGGCCCACGTCGCCAAGGTGCCGTGCGCCAGCCAGGCAGGAGTGACCTCACAGCAGAGGGCCTACGTCTCAGAAGGGTGAGGAACCCCGCCAGTATAAGACTCTCAACAGAGGGCCCACATCACCAAGGGGATCGGAACCAGGCAGGAGTGTCCTCACACCAGTGTGGCCATACCATAGAAAGGTGAGGAACCCGGTACATGTGGCCTAAATCAGAGGACCCACATCTCCAAGGGGTCGGAGTGAGGCAAGTAGGAGTAGCCTCACAACACAGGGTCCAAAGAATAAAAAGTGTGAGGAATCCAGCAGTTGGAACCTCCCAACAGGCGGCCCAGAGCACCGAGTCTATGCTATCCAGGCCACAGTGAACTCACAGCAGAGGGCCCACATCAGGAAACTGTGAGCAACCCAGACGTTTGGACCTCAGAGCAGAAGGCCCACATCCCCATGGGGATGGGAACTTGGCAGGAGTGTCCTCGCACCAATTAGCTCGTATCAGACAATGTGGGTACCCAGCAGTTATGGCCTGACATCAGAGGGCACTAATGACTGAGGGGAGGAGGCCCCCAGCAGGTTCCAACTGCCACCAGAGTGCCGACGTCGCCAAGCAGGTTTGTGCCAGCCAGGCAGGAGTGACCTCAGAGCAGAGGGCCCACCTCACAGAAGGGTGAGGGACCAAATCAGGATCAGACTCTCACCATAGCGCCCACATCACCAAAGGGGATGGGAACCAGGAAGAAGTATCGGCACACCAGGGGGGACACATCAGCGAAAGGTGAGGATCCCAGCACATGTGACCTCAAACAAGAGGACACACATCACGAAGGGGCTGGGAGTGAGGCATGCAGGAGGAGACTCACAACAGAGGGCGCATAGAATAAAAAAGGTGAGGAAAACAGAAGTTGGAACCTCCAAGCAGGCGGCCCAGAGCACCGACGTTATGGGATACAAGCCGGAGTGAACTAACAGCAGAGGGCCCACATTCCGAAACTGTGAGCAACCCAGACTTTGGAACCACAGAAGAGAAGGCCCACAATCCCATGAGGATGGGAACCTGACAGGAGTCACATTGCACAAGTGGGCGCACATCAGAAAATGTGGGGAGCCCGGCAGTTAGGGCCTGACGCAAGAGGGCCCTCATCACCGAGGGCAGGAGGGTCCCAGCAGGTTCCAACTTCTACCAGAGGGCCGACGTTGTCAAAGCGGGGTGTGCTTGCAGGCAGGAGTGACCTCAGAGCAGAGGACCCACCTCACAGAAGTATGAGGAACCCAACTAGGATCAGATTCTCACCAGTGGGCCCACATCACCAAGTGGATGGGAGCCAGGCAGGAGTGTCCTCACACCAGTGGGGCCACATCAGCGAAAGGTGAGGAACCCAGCACACGTGGCTTCAAACCAGAGGACTCACATCACAAAGGGGCTCAGAGTGAGAGAGGCATAAGGAGCCTCAAATATGAGTGCCCACAGAATAAAAAAATTAACGAATCTGGCCAATGGAACCTCCCAGCAGGCGGCCAGCAGCAGCGAGGCTATGGCATCCAGGTCTGAGTGAACTCACATCAGAGGGCCCACGTCCTGACACTGTGAGCAACCCAGACATTGGTAACACAGAGCAGAAGTTCCACAACCCCATGGGGTAGGGAACCTAGCAGGAGTGTCATCACACCAGTGGGCACACATCAGAAAACGTGGGGAGCCCAGCACTTAGGGCCTGACCTTAGAGGGCCCTCATCTCCAAGGCGAGGAGGCACCAAGCGCGATCCAACAGCAACCAGAAAGCGCATGTGGCCAAGGCGAAGTGTGCCAGTCAGGCGGTAGTGACCTCACAGCACAGGGCCCACCTCACAGAAGTGTGAGGGACCCAATCAGGATCAGACTCTCACCAGAGGGCCCACATCACCAAGGGGATGGGAACCAGGCAGGAGTGTCCTCACACCAGTGGGGCCACATCATTAAAGATGAGCCAACCGGCACATGTGGCCGCAAACCAGAGGACCTACATCAACAAGTGGCTTGCAGTGAGGCAGGCAGGAGGAGCCTCACAAAACAGGGACCAAAGAATAAAAATGGTGAGGAATCCTGCAATTCGAACCTCCCAGCAGGCGGCCCAGAGCACAGAAGCTATGGGATCTAGGCCTGAGTGAACTGACACCAGGGAGGCAACATCATGAAACTGTGAGCAACCCAGGCATTGGGACAAGAGAACAGAAGGCACACATCCCCATGGGGATGAGAACCTTACAGGAGTGTCCTGGCAATACTGGGCTTACATAAAAAAATATGGGGAGCCCAGCATTTAGAGACTGACGCCAGAGGCCTTCATCTCCTAGTAGAGGAGGTTCCCAGCAGGCTCCAGCTGCCACCAGAGGGCCGACTTCACCAAGGCGGGGTGAGCCAGCCAGGCAGGAGTGAACTCAGCGCAGAGAGCCCTCCTCGCGGAAGTGTGAGGAACCCAACCAGGATCAGATTCTCACCTGAGGGCCCACATCACCAAGGGGATGGGAAACAGGCATGAGTGTCCTCACACCAGTGGGGCCGCATCAGCGAAAGTTCAGGAACCCAGCACATGTGGGCTCAAACAAGGGGAAACACATCACGAAGGGGCTGGGAATGAGGCATGCAGGAGACTCAAAACAGAAGGCCCATAGAATAAAAAATGTGAGGAATCCAGCAGTTGGAACCTCCAAGCAGGCGGCCCAGAGCACCGACGCTATGGGATACAGGCTGGAGTGAACTCACAAAAGAGGGCCCACTTCATGAAAGTGTGAGCAACTCAGTCGTTGGGACCTCAGAATAGAAGGCTCACATGCCCATGGGGATGGGAAACTGGCAGGAGTGTCTTCGCACCACTGGGCACACAACAGAAAATTTTTGGAACCCAGAAGTTAGGGCCTGTGGCCAGAGTGCGCTCATTACCAAGGGGAGTAGACTAACAGTAGGCAACAACTCCCAAGTGAGGGTCCACGTCACCAAGGTGACGTGTGTCAGACAGGCAGCATTTACCTCACAGCAGAGGGCCCACCTCACAGAAGGGTGAGGAACCCAGCCAGGATCAGACTCGCACTAGTTGGCTCACATCACCAAGGGGATGGGAACCAGCCAAGAGTGTCCTCACACCAGGGGGAACACATCAGCGAAAGGTGAGGATCCCAGCACATGTGACCTCAAACAAGAGGACACACATCACGAAGGGGCTGGGAATGGGACATGCAGGAGGAAACTCACAAGAGAGGGCCTATAGAATAAACAAGGTGAGAAATCCAGCATTTGGAAGCTCCAAGCAGGCGGCCCATAGAACCGACGCTATGGGATAGGGGCCGGAGTGAACTCACAGCATAGGGCCCACATCATGAAACTGTGAGCAACCCAGACGTTGGGACCTCAGAGCAGAAGGCCCACATTCCCATGTGGATGGGAACTTGGCAGGAGTGTCCTCGCACCACTTAGCACGTATCAGACAATGTGGGTACCCAGCAGTTATGGCCTGACACCAGAGGGCACTAATGACCGAGGGGAGGAGGCCCCCAGCAGGATCCAACTGCCACCAGAGTGCCGACGTCGCCAAGCAGGTTTGTGCCAGCCAGGCAGGAGTGACCTCAGAGCAGAGGGCCCACCTCACAGAAGAGTGAGGGACCCAATCAGGATCAGACTCTCACCAGAGGGCCCACATCAACAAGGGGATGGGAACCAGGAAGAAATATCTGCACACCAGGGGGGACACATCAGCGAAAGGTGAGGTTCCCAGCACATGTGACCTCAAACAAGAGGACACACATCACGAAGGGGCTGGGAGTGAGGCATGCAGGAGGAGACTCACAACAGAGGGCGCATAGAATAAAAAAGGTGAGGAAAACAGAAGTTGGAACCTCCAAGCAGGTGGCCCAGAGCACTGACGTTATGGGATACAGGCCGGAGTGAACTCACAGCAGAGGACCCACATCCCGAAACTGTGAGCAACCCAGACTTTGGAACCACAGAAGAGAAGACCCACAGTCCCATGAGGATGGGAACCTGACAGGAGTCACATTGCACAAGTGGGCGCACATCAGAAAATGTGGGGAGCCCGGCAGTTAGGGCCTGACGCAAGAGGGCCCTCATCACCGAGGGGAGGAGGGTCCCAGCAGGTTCCAACTCCTACCAGAGGGCCGACGTTGCCAAGGCGGGGTGTGCTTGCAGGCAGGAGTGACCTCAGAGCAGAGGACCCACCTTACAGAAGTATGAGGAACCCAACTAGGATCAGACTCTCACCAGTGGGCCCACATCACCAAGTGGATGGGAGCCAGGCAGGAGTGTCCTCACACCAGTGGGGCCACATCAGCGACAGTTGAGGAACCCAGCACAAGTGGCCTCAAACCAGAGGACTCACATCACAAAGGGGCTCAGAGTGAGAGAGGCATAAGGAGCCTCAAAGATGAGTGCCCACAGAATAAAAAAGTTAACGAATCTGGCCAATGGAACCTCCCAGCAGGCGGCCAGCAGCAGCGAGGCTATGGCATCCAGGTCTGAGTGAACTCACACCAGAGGGCCCACATCCTGACACTGTAAGCAACCCAGCCACTGGTAACACAGAGCAGAAGTCCCACATCCCCATGGGGTTGGGAACCTAGCAGGAGTGTCATCACACCAGTGGGCAAACATCAGAAAACGTGGGGAGCCCAGCAGTTAGAGCCTGACGCCAGAGAGCCCTCGTCACCTAGGAGCCTCCAATTGCCATCAGCGGGTACACGTCACCAAGGAAAGGGGAGCAAGCCAGGCAGGAATTACCTCATAGAGAGGGCCCACCTCACAGAAGGGTGAGGAACCCAGCCAGTATAAGAATCTCAACAGAGGGCCCACATCACCAAGGGGATCGGAACCAGGCAGGAGTGTCCTCACACCAGTGTGGCCAAACCATAGAAAGGTGAGGAACCCGGTACATGTGGCCTAAATCAGAGGACCCACATCTCCAAGGGGTTGGAGTGAGGCAAGCAGGAGTAGCCTCACAACACAGGGTCCAAAGAATAAAAAGTGTGAGGAATCCAGCAGTTGGAACCTCCCAGCAGGCGGCCCAGAGGACCGAGTCTATGTGATTCAGGCCGCAGTGAACTCACAGCAGAGGGCCCACATCAGGGAACGGTGAGCAACCCAGCCGTTGGGACCTCAGAGCAGAAGGCCCACATCCCCATGGGGATGGGAACTTGGCAGGAATGTCCTCGCACAACTAAGAACGTATCAGAAAATGTGAGTACCCAGCAGTTTGAGCCTGACGCCAGAGGGCCCTCATCACCGATGGGAGGAGGCCCCCAGCAGGCTCCAACTGCCACCATAGGGCCGAGGTCACCAAAGCAACAGGAGCAAGACAGGCAGGATTTACCTCACAGCAGAGGGCCCACCTCACAGAAGGTTGAGTAACCCAGCCGGGATAAGACTCTCACCAGAGGGACCACATCACCAAGGGAATGGGAAACAGGCAGGAGTGTCCTCACACCAGAGGGGCCACATCACTGAAAAGTGAGGAAACCAGCATATGTGACCTCAAACCAGAGGATACACATCACCAATGTGTTGTGAGTGAGGCAGGCAGGAGGAGCCTCACAACACAGTACCCATATAATAAAAAAGGTGAGGAATCCAGCAGTTGGAACCTCCCAGCAGGAGGCCCCTAGCACCGAGACTCTGGGATCCAGGCCAGAGCGAACTCACAGCAGAGGGCCCAAACCCTGAAACCGTGAGCAACCCACCGCTGGGAACTCAGAGCAGAAGGCCCACATCCCCATGGAGATGGGAACCTGGTAGGAGTGTCCTCGCACCACTGGTCTAACATCAGAAAATGTGGGGAGCCCAGCAGTTAGGGCCTGACGCCAGAGGCCCTAATCACCAAGGTGAGGAAGCTCCCAGCAGGCTCCAACAGCCAGGAGTGGGCCGACGTCACCAAGGCAACGGAAGCAAGAGAGGCAGGAATTACCTCACAGCAGAGGGCCCACCTCACAGAAGGGTGAGGAAACCAGCCAGGATAAGACTCTCACCAGAGGGCCCACATTACGAAGGGGAAGGGACTCAGGCAGGAGTGTGTTCACACCAGTGGGGTCACATCATCGAAAGGTGAGGAACCCAGCACTTGTGGCGTAAAAACACAGGACACACATCAGCAAGGGGCTCAGAATGAGCTAGGCAGGTGTAGACTCACAACACAGGGCCCATAGAATAAAAAAGGTGAGGAATCCAGCAGTTGAAACCTCACAGCAGGCAACCCAGAGCACCGAGGCTATGGGATACAGGCTGCAGTGAACTCACAGCAAAGGACCCACATCAGGAAACTGTGAGCAACCCAGGCGTAGGGACAAGAGAACAGAAGGCACACATCCCCATGGCGATGGGAATCCTACAGGAGTGTCCTGGCATCACTGGGCTCACATCAGGAAACGTGGGGAGCCCAGCAGTTAGAGCCTGACGCCAGAGGGCCCTCATCACATAGGACAGGAGGTTCCCAGCTGGCCCCAACTGCCACCAGAGGGCCGACGTCACCAAGGAAACGGGAGCAAGCCAGGCAGGAATTACCTCACAGAGAGGGCCCACCTCACAGAAGAGTGAGGAACCCAGCCAGGATCAGACTCTCAACAGAGGGCCCACATAACCAAGGGGATGGAAACTACGCAGGAGGGTCCTCACACCAGTGGGGTCACATTATAGAAAGGAGAGGGACCCAGCACACGTGGCCTCAAACATGAGGACACACATCACCAAGGGGCTGGGAGTGAGGCAGGCAGGAGGAGCCTCAAAACTGAGGGCCCATAGAATAAAAAAGGTGAGGAATCCTGCAGTTGGAACCTCCCAGGAGGTGGCAAGGAGCAACGAAGCTATGGCATCCCGGCCGGTGTGAACTCACAACAGAGGGCCCTCATCATGAAACTGAGAGCAACCCAGGCGTTGGGACCACAAAGCAGAAGGCCCATATTCTCATGAGAATGGGAACCAGGCAGGAGTGTAGTCACACCACAGGGCACATGTCAGAAAATTTTGGGAGCCCAGGAGTTAGGGTCTGACGCCATAGGGCCCTCATTACCGAGGGGAGGAGACTCCAAGCAGGCACCAAATCCCAACTGAGGACCCACGTCAACAAGGTGCCGTGCGCTAGCCAAGCAGCAGTGACCTCACAGCAGAGGGCCTACGTTACAGAAGGGTGAGGAACCCAGCCAGTATAAGACTCTCACCAGAGGGACCACATCACCAAGGGGAACGGAACCAGCCAGGAGTGTCCTCACACCAGTGGGGCCACATCAGCGAAAGTTCAGGAACCCAGCACATGTGGCCTCAAACAAGAGGACACACATCACGAAGGGGCTGGGAGTGAGGCATGCAGGAGGAGACTCACAACAGAGGGCGCATAGAATAAAAAAGGTGAGGAAAACAGAAGTTGGAACTTCCAAGCAGGCGGCCCAGAGCACCGACGTTATGAGAAACAGACCGGAGTGAACTCACAGCAGAGGGCCCACATCCTGAAACTGTGAGCAACCCAGACTTTGGAACCACAGAAGAGAAGGCCCACAATCCCATGAGGATGGGAACCTGACAGGAGTCTCATTGCACCAGTGGGCGCACATCAGAAAATGTTGGGAGCCCGGCAGTTAGGGCCTGACGCAAGAGGGTCCGCATCACCGAGGGGAGGAGGGTCCCAGCAGGCTCCAACTGCTACCAGAGGGCCGACGTTTCCAAGGCGGGGTGTGCCAGCAGGCAGGAGTGACCTCAGAAGAGAGGTCTCACCTCACAGAAGTATGAGGAACCCAACTAGGATCAGATTCTCACCAGTGGGCCCACATCACCAAGTGGATGGGAGCCAGGCAGGAGTGCCCTCACACCAGTGGGGCCACATCAGCAAAAGGTGGGGAACCCAGCACACGTGGCTTCAAACCAGAGGACTCACATCACAAAGGGGCTCAGAGTGAGAGAGGCATAAGAAGCCTCAAAGATGAGTGCCCGCAGAATAAAAAAGTTAACGAATCTGGTCAATGGAACCTCCCAGCAAGCGGCCAGCAGCAGCGAGGCTATGGCATCCAGGTCTGAGTGAACTCACACCAGAGGGCCCACATCCTGACACTGTGAGCAACCCAGACATTGGTAACAAAGAGCAGAAGTCCCACATCCCCATGGGGTTGGGAACCTAGCAGGAGTGTCATCACACCAGTGGGCAAACATCAGAAAACGTGGGGAGCCCAGCACTTAGGGCCTGACGTCAGAGGGCCCTCATCTCCAAGGCGAGGAGGCACCAAGCGCGATCCAACAGCAACCAGAAGGCACATGTGGCCAAGGCGAAGTGTGCCAGTCAGGCGGTAGTGACCTCACAGCAAGGGCCCACCTCACAGAATTGTGAGGGACCCAATCACGATCAGACTCTCACCAGAGGGCCCACATCACCAAGGGGATGGGAACCAGGCAGGAGTGTCCTCACACCAGTGGGGCCACATCATTAAAGGTGAGCCAACCGGCACATGTGGCCGCAAACCAGAGGACCTACATCAACAAGGGGCTCGCAGTGAGGCAGGCAGGAGGAGCCTCACAACACAGGGACCGAAGAATAAAAATGGTGAGGAATCCTGCAATTTGAACCTCCCAGCAGGCGGCCCAGAGCACAGAAGCTATGGGATCTAGGCCTGAGTGAACTGACACCAGGGAGGCAACATCATGAAACTGTGAGCAACCCAGGCATTGGGACAAGAGAACAGAAGGCACACATCCCCATGGGGATGGGAACCTTACAGGAGTGTCCTGGCATCACTGGGCTTACATCAAAAAATATGGGGAGCCCAGCATTTAGGGCCTGACGCCAGAGGCCTTCATCTCCTAGTAGAGGAGGTTCCCAGCAGGCTCCAGCTGCCACCAGAGGGCCGACATCACCAAGGCAATGGGAGGAAGCCAAGCAGGAATTACCTCCCAGAGAGGGCCCACCTCACAGAAGGGTGAGGAACCCAGCCAGGATCAGACTCTCACCAGAGGTCCCACAGCACCAAGGGGTTGGGATGGGAACTAGGCAGGAGTGTCCTCACACCAGTGGGGCCACATTATCGAAACAATAGGGATCCGGCACACGTGGCCTCAAACATGAGGACACACATCACCAAGGGGCTTGGAGTGAGGCAGGCAGGAAGAGCCTCAAAACTGAGGGCCCATAGAATAAAAAAGGTGAGGAATCCTGCAATTGGAACCTCCCAGCAGGCAGCAGGCAGCAAGCAGCAGCGAGGCTATGGGATCCCGGCTGGTGTTAACTCACAACAGAGGGCCCTCATCACCATGGGGAGGAGGCTCCCAGCAGACTCCACCTGCTACCAGAGGGCCATCGTCGCCAAGGCGTATTGTGCCACCCAGGCAGGAATTACCTCATGGCAGAGGGCCCACCTCACAGAAGTTTGAGGAACACAACCAGCATCAGACTCCCAGCAGAGGACCCACACCACCAAGGGGATGGGAACCAGGCAGGAGTGTCCTCACACCTGTGGGATGACTTCAGCGAAAAGTAAGGAATCCAGCACATGTAGGCTCAAACAAGGGGACACACATAACGAAGGGGCTGGGAGTGAAGCATGCGGGAGCAGACTCACTACAGAGGGCCTATAGAATAAAAAACGTGAGGAATCCAGCAGTTGGAACCTCCCAGCAGGTGGCCAAGAGATGCGAGGCTATGGGATCCAGGCCTGAGTGAACTAATACCAGAGAGCCAACATCATGAAACTGTGAGCCACCCCGGCGTTGGAACCTCAGAGCAGAAGGCCCGCACCCCCATGGGGATGGGAACCTTACAGGAGTGTCCTGGCATTACGGGGCTCACATCAGAAAACGTGGGGAACCCAGCAGTTAGAGTCTGAACCCACAGGGCCCTCATCACCGACGAGAGGAGACTCCTCTCTGGCACCAACTCCCAACTGAGGGCCCACGTCGACAAGGTGACGTATGCCAGCCAGGCAGGAGTGAACTCACAGCAGAGGGCTTACCTCACAAAAAGATGAGGAACCCAGAAAGGATAAGACTCTCACCAGAGGGCCCACATCACCAAGGGAATCGGAACCATGCAGGAGTTTCCTCACACCAAGGTGGTCACATCATAGAAAGGTCAGGAACCCAGCACATGTTGCCTAAACCAGAGGACCCACAACTCCAAACGGCTCAGAGTGAGGCAGGCAGGAGTAACCACACAACACAGGGCCCATAGAATAAAAAAGGTGAGTAAACCAGCAGTTGGAACCTGCCAGCAGGTGGCACAGAGCACTGAGTCTATGGGATCCAGGCCGCAGTGAACTCACAGCAGAGGGCCCATATCATGAAACTGTGAGCAACCAAGACGTTGGGACCTCAGAGCACAAGGCCCGCATCCCCATGGGGATGGGAACCTGACAGGAGTGTCATCGCAGCAGTGGGCGCACATCAGAAAATGTTGGGAGCCCAGCAGTTAGGGCCTGATGTCAGAGGGTCCTCATCACCAATGGGAGATGGCTCCCAGCAGGCTCCAACTGCTACCAGAGGGCCAACGTCTCCGAGGTGGGGTGTGCCTGCCAGGCTGGCGAGACCTCAGAGCAGAGGACCCACCTCAAAGAAGTTTGAGGAACCCAACCAGGATCAGACTCTCACCAGAGGGCCCACATGCCCAAGTCAAAGGGTACCAGGCCGGAGTGTCTCCACACTAGTGGGGCCACATCATCGAAAAGTGAGGGACCCAGAACACGTGGCCTCAAACCAGAGGACACACATCACCAAGGGGCTGGGTGTGAGGCAGGCAGGAGGAGCCACAAAACAGAGGGCCAATAGAATAAAAAATGTAAGGAATCCCGCAGTTGGAACCTCCCAGCACGCGGCCAGGAGCAGCGAGGCTATGGGATCCAGTCCGGAATGAACTCGCACCAGAGGGCCCTCATCATGAAACTGTGAGCAACCCAGGCTTTGTGATCTCAGAGCAGAAGACCCACATTCCCATGGGTTTGGGACCTTGGTAGTAGTGTACTCACACCACAGAGCTCACATCAGAAAATTTTGGGAGCCCAAGAGTTAGGGCCTGATGCAGGAGGGCCCTCATTATGGAGGGATGAGACTCCCAGCAGGCAACAACTCCAAACTGAGAGCCCAAATCACCAAGGTGACCTGTGCCAGCCAGGCAGGAGTGACCTCACAGCAGAGGGCCTACCTCACAGAAGGTTGAGGAACTCAGCCAGGATCAGACTCTCATCAGAGGGCCAACATCACCAAGGGGATGGGAAGCAGGCAGGAGTGTCCTCACACCATAGGGCGACATCACTAAAAGGTTAGGAAAGCAGCACATATGGCCTCAAACCAGAGAACCTTCATCACCAATTGGCTGGGAATGAGGCAGGCGGGAGGAGCCTCAAAACACAGAGCCCAAAGAAAAAAACGGTGAGGAATCCAACAGTTGGAACCTCCCAGGAGGCGGCGCAGAGCACAGAGGCTACGGGATCTAGGCCTGAGTCAACTAACACCAGAGAGCCAACATCATGAAACTGTGAGCCACCCCGGTGTTGGGACCTCAGAGCAGAAGGCCCACAACCCCGTGGGGATGGGAACCTTACAGGAGTGTCCTGGAATCAGAGGACTCACATCAGAAAACGTGTGGAGCACTGCAGTTAGAACCTGATGCCAGTGGGCCCTCATCACCAAGGAGAAGATGCTCCCAGCAGGCTCCAACTGCCACCAGAGGGCTGACGTCAACAAGGCAATGGGAGCAAGCCAGGCAGGAGTTACCTCACAGCAGAGGGCACACCTCACAGAAGGGTGAGGAACACAGCCAGGATCAGACTCTCACCAGAGGGCCCACATCACCAAGGGGATGGGAACCAGGCAGGAGTGTCCTCACACCAGTGGGGCCACAGCATCAAAAGATGACGAACGCAGCACATGTGGCCTCAAACCAGAGGACACACATCACCAAGGGCCTGGGAGTGAGGTAGGTGTCTGGACGGGCACATTTAACTCTAATTTCCCACCAGGAAGAGGAATTAACCAAAGGCTAAGCGTGCCGTTACAGAAACAGATGCTGGCCTGAAGCAAACCTGCAATTTTTTGGCCAGCTTATAAGGAAGCGAGTTAAGAAAGGAAATCAGGACCACTGTTATTCACAAACCTGCAGAGTTATAAATGACAGCGATTGGCAAAAATATATTGAAGTAAGGCTGCAAAGAGGACTTGAAAATGAGGCAGAATTGCAGGAATCAGATTTCAGGAGGTAGATTGGAATTGCATTTAAAGCATATGAAAAGCCTCATATTTTTGACAGTGATGCAGTTGGACAAAAAGTGCGTATACATTTTTTCCTTTATATATTCAGGAAAAAACTCATATGCCCTTTTTGGCCAACCAAGCACTAAAGCAATGGAAATCCGCACTACAATGAAGTCTCATTTCCCATTCATCAAAAGGGGCATCTAAAAAAAGTGTAAAAACCAGAAACACAGGACATGCCATGGAGAACAGGGAGCCTTGTTATGCTGATGGGCGGGATGTAAATTGCCAACACACACTCTGCAGATGTTTATGGTGTATCCTGAAATATCTAGAAAACAAAGCTACAGAGCCTAAGGCACTTCCACTTATGGCGGTACAGCTTAGGAAAATTACAATCAACAAGACACAGCCAACACAAAATTTACGGCTGCTGTGTTTACAAGAACCTCAAGTCCAGTACAAATTAAATATCCCAGAAAGAAAAAATGGATAAAGAAGTTGTGCAGCTTACGTACAATGGAATATCACTCAGCAATGAAATCAATGTCATCAGGCCTGTAGCAGCAAATTGAGTGGATTTAAGTACGATGATTCTAAGAGAAATATGTAACACAGAGAAAGATAATTGTCATAAGATATCACTAATAGAGGAAGTGTAAACTTGGCTACACATGAACTGAATTACAAAACCGAACACAGTCTCACATTTAGATAAATTACTTATGCTTGCTTAAGGGGAAAGTTGAGTTGGGGTGCTGTATAAAACCAGAGATTGAAATTAGCACAGATACCATTCCATAAGCCGAATATGTAATAGAGAAGACCTACTCCTTGCTCTAAGAAATAGACTCAACCATGGTGTATCACCTCACACCTGTTAGAATGCTTATCATCACAAAATCTACAAACAACAAATGCTGGAAAGGGTGTGGAGATAAGGAACCCTCTTCCACAATTGTTGGAATGTAAATTGATACAGTCACTGTGGAGAACATTATGGAGTTTCTTATAAAACTAACAATTACCATATGATACTGCAATCCCACTACTAGGCATATATCCAGACAAAACCATAAACCAAAAAGAGACATTCACCGCAATGTTCATTGAATCACTATTTACAATATCCAGGTAATGGAAGCAACCTAAATGCCCACAGACATACGAATGCATAAAGATGTGGCACATATATAAAATGGAATATTACGAAGCCATAAAAAGGAATGAAATTGGGTCATTTGTAGAGACGTGGATGGATCTAGAGACTGTTATACAGAGTGAAGTAAGTCAGAAAGAGAAAAACAAATCTTGTATATTAATGCATATATGTGGAACCAAGAAAAATTGTACAGGTAAATCGTTTTGCAAGGCACAAATAGAGCAACAGATGAAGACAACAAATGTATGGTCACCAAGGGGGGAAAGCTGTTGGGGGGATGGTGGTGGGCGGAGTTGAGAGATTCGGATAGGCATGTATACATTTATATGTATAAAATAGATAACCAATAAGAACCTACTATATAAAAATATAAAATTAATTTAAAAATTGAAAAAAGTAAAACAGAAAAAATATTCTTCCCTTCACATACATGTATTTATATGAATAAATTATTTCCATGCTTATATCTGTAAATACAAAAAAGAGGAATAAAATCTACTTTGAACCAAAAACGAGATAAAGAAAAAAAAAAAAACAGAACCCACCAGTTATACAGAGGAAAACCGTATCAGGGCACTTGCTCCAGTTGTAAACAATTCTGAAGTTGGTCAGTGGTGGGGAATCATCTCCCATTCAGCCAGCAGGCCCCAGGCAACAAGCGTCCTCATTGCAAAGCTGGGGAACGCTGCCGAGGCATCTGTGAGTAAACGTAGGCCGAGGCCCAGGCCATCTGCTGCTGAACAGTTCCCACCCTTCCCAGGTAAAACACCTGAATATGTACAAGGACTTTAAAGCCTAGAGGAAGGGCCATGGAGCCACACGAGCGACAGCATGCCGGCCGACTTGGTGCCTGCAGGCCAGCCAGGATGGTCCTGGCCCTGGGTGCTCTTCTGGAAGCTTTCCATTTCCCTGCCTGAGATACCCTTCCTGTCCCGGCCCCCACTGCTTTCTTCCTTCCTCACCTCTGCCCAGGGAGAAATTCCAGCGGCAGCTATGGGTGACACATCCTCTTCTTTAGCAGGTGGCATCTTGGTAACTGCTTCAGAAAGTCCAGCAGAGCCCCACTCACACTGGGCCACCCGCAAAGCCGTGGCCTCTCACTCCCTCCCACCAGCCCAGCCCCGAGACTGCTGACAGGGCAGAGAAAATGGCGTCAGGCACAGCTACGGGGGCTCTTGCTGCCTGGAGCTGTGTTTATATTGATCTCAACCTAGGCACACCTGGGGAGGGCTGGCCGGCACGGTCAGGCTTCCCAGGTCAGCCAATAGTCACCCCTCAGGGGCTCACAGTTGCCGAAAATGGAACCTGCTGAATCAGCCACGTCCAGGGAACAGGTGTGGGCTCCTGAGAGTCAGGATAGACAAGGGGCTACAGCACTGGCTTGTTTGCTAATCATATTATCTGGCCTATGAGTGCGAGACATCTTCAAGAAAACCCTCTCCTAATGAGAGGAACTCAGGGGTCAGGGAGAGGAGGGGTGGGTGGTGGGTGGAGACAGAGGCCACACAGAGTGATTCCCAGGGTCACAGACCTGTCGGAGCTGCTGTTTGTTAGTTCAAGTCCTGCTCTGAGGTGCTCTGTGTCAGATCTGAGCGACAGGTGAGCTGGGAGTGCTCTGCAATGAAGGCTATGTGCACGGTTCCTGTGTGCCCAGCCCTGCCACGGTACCTGCAAGGGTAGCTCTGTATCCTGGGAGGGGCCTGACCACGTGAGCCCCATGGGCTGCAGGGTACTTGCCCAGGGAAACCCATACCCTGGTAGGGGCCTGACCACGTGAGCTCCGTGGGCTGGGGTGGGGGTGGTGTACCTGCCCAGGTGAGCTCCATATCCTGGGATTTGCCTGACCTCGGGAGTCACATGGGCTGCTGGAGGCATGGTAAATGGTGTCAGGACAGTCAGTGAAGCCACCAAGGATATACCTCCAGTAGTTCCTAATTCCTACACCCTGCTGGTCATTCTACCAACCACCAGGACTTGGTATTCTGTATTAGTCTTCAATGATGCCTTCTTTTGTATTCCATTAGTCCCAGAGTCACAAGACATTTTGGCTTGTGAGTGGCAGGACTCAACATACAACTGAAACAATACTTCTGGGCCGTCTTGCCCAAATGGTTCAAAAATTCCCACACCATCTTTGGGGAAAGCTCAGCTAAAGATCTAAAAGTTCTACCTCTGGAAAAGGAAACACTCCTTCAATATGCAGACGACATTCTGATGGCCAGCCCTACTAAGGAGGCCTCTGAACTACCAAGGCAATAAAGCATAGAAGTTATCCAAGAAAAAGCTCAAATATCACAGACTACGGTGACCTGCCTAGGCTTCATTCTCACAGAAGGTCGGAGAAGCCCATCCAGGAAAGGGAAGAAACAATTACAGCCTTACCCCTTTCTAAACCTAGAAGACAGCTTAGGGGTTCCTGGGGAAGCCAGGGTTTCCTGCCTCTGGATCCCTAACTACAGTCTACTACCTAGGCCTCTATATGAAACACTGAAAAGAAACGATGATGATCCTTTTGAATAGAATCCAGAGGTGGCCTTTCAAGAATGGAAAGAGCAGTCAATGCAGACCCTTGCCCTGGAACTCCCTAAATTAGCTAAACCCTTTGACCTTTACATTACTAGTGAAAGGTGAATCGCCATTGGAGTATTAGTGCAAAAACTGGGACCACTTGAAATGGAACAATGCAAGAATGCCATCCAGGTAGGATAAACTACGGTCACCAATGGGCTTGGCCCACCACCACATCTGGCCAAGATACTGGCGGTATCTAAACACCTGGAAATCAGCAGCCCAAAAGGCCACCTACCTCCTAAGGGAAAAGGACCCCACGTGGTGATCGTTACCCCCAACCATGCCCTGAAGTTGCAGTGTTTGCTCCGTGGGTACACTGACGTCACGTGAGGAGGCTCTCCAACTCCAACCTCCAGAGAGATAACCAAGGGCTACGGGACACCATGACGACTCGTACGAGCATTACTTCACCTGGAGTTTCTCCCATAAAACAGCAAGAGTGTGTCCCAAAACAGTAGACTACTGCTTGTAGGACTTACTGCACCCAGAAGGGAGCTAATAATCTTGGCAGGGGAACCGTATATCACGCTGTCACCATAGAAAAGCCTACAGACACCGTGATGATGGTGGCCAATAAGACCAGCTGGACTCCTGTTTACTTCAAAAGGCTGTTGACTCAGTGGCCATCATGGTCCTTGAGCACAACTGACCCTGGACTGTCTGGGAGTTGAGCGGGCAGGGTCCTGACACCTGGTGCTGTTTTTTCGTTAATTCAGGGGCCGAACTGAAGAAAGCACAGACTACTGGTCAGAGAATCTAGGCTGGCAGAAACGGTCAGCCTAAGGTGGCCCAACAAATTTGGGGCGGGGTGAAACTAGACCTCACAGCGTCTCTGTACATCTCCTTCCTGGACCCTTAAAGGTCATTAGAATCTATAACACTTCAAATACTGGTGCTCAGGCGGACAAGCAGGGAGGCAGGAGGCCTGAGGACAATCAACATCACCTGGAGGCTGCTGGGGAGAAGTTCTGACCCTCACCCACGGGTATGAGGGCTCCTAACTCAGCACTCAGCAGTTACAGAAGAAGGGTCTGCACGCTCAGCACTCCAAGAATGAGGAAGGGGACAAAAGGCAGAAGAGGGGTTTGTCCCAGGCAAAGCCCCTTAAAAATCCCTGGGAGATAAAAATAGAATCTGGGTAATAAAGTGAAGTCTAACCTTTTTTATCCTTTGTGCTTTGTCTAATTTCACATGCTCCTAGGGTCCCGCATACAGACGTTCCACACCCGGCACTTCAGACCAGATTTCCTAGTGCAGAATGGCTGCGTGGACACCTCAGCTCCTGGGGCCCAGTGCAGATTCTGCGATATAGAGCCTGAGCTGCAGCCAACCGGGCCCTCGAGAGCTCCGCCCCCTCCCTCCTTCTGACTCTGACAGGATCCCTATGCAGCAGCCCAGCCCACAGCCCACGGGGCAGCACATGCTCTCACCTCTCCATTCTCTGATCAAAATGTAAACTTTCCTTTGCTTCTGAACCAAACTCAGTCTAAATCTGTTGGCTCCAATGACAGTGGGCAGGGGGACACTTGTTGGGGTCCACTCTGGAGGATCAGTAACAGAAATTGAGAACATTGTAACTTCAATAAACAGATGTGTGAGCCAACCTGTTATTAACATAGAAGAGTGTATAAGGCTCGGGTAAAACAAGATGTTTCTAACACTTCCATTTGATATTTCCATCACTTTATTATAAGCAAGTTCAGTGAAAAGGTTTGTCTTATTTGTCAGGTCAATATTAGAGAAACGAAGTGATTTCTTTCCAAGGATGTACATCTAATAATCTTGGTTAAAGCTTCAATCTTGTTTTAAATGCTTTTCCATTGAAAATGGTAATTTTCTTTCAGCTCCCCCATTTCTGAGAAGTATAAAATCTTATATTTTATTATTACCAAAAGAGAAAGGTGGGAGGAGGGATAAATTAACAGTTTGGGATTAACACATACACACTGCTTTGTATAAAATAGATCATCAACAAGGAACTACTGTATAGCACAGGGAACTACAGTCAATATTTTGCAATAACCTATAAGGGGAAATAATCTGAAAAAGAATAGATAATTTTATTGACATAATCTATCAATGACAGTTAAAATGGAACCTAAGGGAAGCTGGTGGTGAGTGCTTCTGACCCTGAAGACTTCAATCATCTAAAGTTTGGACTCTGCCTACTTCCCAAGGCCCTTAATGAACATATGTGTAGCCGTAGTTTAAAAATTCCCCAGTTTGGGTTGCAGAGAGACACTGATTTTGAAAAAGCCCTGGTGTTCTCCTCACATGAATGCGACCCTTCCTACACCTAAAACATGCCTGTCACACCCAGAGGATGGTATACCGTCTATCGGGTAGACTTTGGAAAAGGCATCTCATCTCCTCATCTCCTGGTGCTCGGGTTCTCCCCTCCAGCGTCTTTACTAACAGTCTCCCCACTTGGAGATGTCAGCACTGTCAACATCCTGTTGCATACAGTTTGGAATTTGTCCAGAGGATGAAGCGGAAGGAGAAGGAACAATGAGAGACAAGTACTAGGTGTTCGGACAGGCACATGTCACCCTAATTTCCAATCAGGAAGACGAATTGACCAAAGGCTAGGGTTGCCCATGGAAACAGAATAGGGCTTGAGGAAATCCCGCTGCTTTGTGGCCAGTTCCCATAAACACAAGTTGAAAAATAGAATTCAGGGGCACTAAAATTCACAAAACTGCAGAGTTGAAAATATCTATCACTGAAAAATGTCTTGAGCAAAGTCAGAGAAAAGGACTTGTAAGCAACGGAGAATGGCAAGAAAGAGATTGGAAGAGGTAGAAAGGACTCGCCAATAAGCAAAAGAAAAGAAGCTGAACATTGCCAACATTGCAGTTAACCAAAAAGGTTGTATGCGTTTTTTTCTGTATATATTCAAGAAAAGGGCATGCACTTTTTTAGCCAACCAAACAGGTGGGCACTGGAAATCAATACTACAAAACATATCACTTAGCATCAGTCAGAAAAGCCATCCTCATAAAGTGTAAACACCAGAAATGCAGGACAGGGCAAGGAGAAAAGGGAGCCCTGGGAGGCTTATAGTGGAAATATATATTGCCAACAGTCACTCTGGAGATATGTATTGTGTTTACTAAAGCATCTAAAAAATGAGCTACAGAGCACAGGGTATTTGCACTCATGGACGTTTATCTTGGGAAAAACAAAAATCGAGAGGACACATGCACCCCAATGTTTACCACTTCTCTGTTTAAAAGATCCTCGACTAGAATATAACTTAAATGTCTCTGTAGGGAAAAAATGGATAGAGATGTGGTACTTATGTAGAATGGAATATTACTCAGCCTGGAAATCAGTGAAATACGGCCAGTTATAACACCTCCAGAAGAGTTACGTATGATCATTGTAAGTCACATAATTCAAAAAGAAAAAGACACACATCATAAGATATCATTTTAAGCATCATAAGATATCACTAATACACGGAATTTAACCTGGCTACACAGGAACTGAATTACAAAACAGAACGGGTCTCAAATTTAGAAAATCAACTTATACTTGCTTAAGAGGAAAGGTGAGTTGGGGTGCTGCATAAAACAAGAGATTGAAATTTGCACAGATACCGTTCAATAAGCCAACTATGTAATACACAAGACCTACTCCTTTTTCAACGAAATGGACTCAACACCCCATATTCAACGCCTAGGAATATACCTGAGTAGTAAGAATCTTAAAACCCATGGACTCATAGGTCTCCAGAAGAGAATCAAGCGTGTGTACAGCGGCATAAACGCAGCAGTGAAAATCCAATAAATCCCATTATCAAAATAAATTTCAAAAACAAAACACAATGACAGTGAAATAAAGAGCAATTCTTAATTCATTCAGGGTTTGTGATGCAACCTGGATTTACCACATCTACACGCAGAGCTGGGTGACACATAAGGCTGGACACTTCGGGCTGATAGCATTGGTGAGGTTCGGTGAGCAAATGCAGACCCTTTGAACTCATACTGCATGGTACCCATTCCATTTGTCCCAACTCTCCAAGTTTAAGGGATTCTTCCTTCAGCTAAAACAGGCATGGGAAACCCAGAGTATGGTACACAGTGTGATCGGGAAACGTTTTTATATGCATCTCAGTTTTCGGCCCCTGTACTCGTGTTCACCACTGCAAACGCTTTACTAACACTCTCCCCACTTGGAGAGTCAATGCCTTTAACCTCCTGTTTGGCAGAGTTTGCAATTTCTTCGCAAGATCAACAGGAATAGGGAAAACCAATGAGTGACTAGCTGTAGGTGTCTGTACGGGCAAATTTAACTCTCATTTCCGACCAGGAAGAGAAATTAACCAAAGGCTCAGCATGCCGTGTCGGAACGAGATTAGGGCCTGAAGAAATCCTGTGGTTTTGCGGCCAGCTCACAAGAAAGCGAGTTGAAGAAAGGAGCTCAGGGGCACTGTAATTCACAAACCTGCAGAGTGATAAATGACATCTATTGTCCAAAAATATATTGAAGTAAGCCTGCGAAGAGGAGTTGAAATCGGGGCAGAATTGCACGAAACCGATTTCAGGAGGTAGACTTGAATTGCAGAGAAAGCATAGGAAAAGAGGCAGAACGTCGACAACGATGCCCTTGGCCAAAAGGGGCGTATGCGTTTTTTCCACGGTCCTCATAACTGAGGGGGGGAGACTCCCAGCACGCTCCAACTGCCAACAGAGGACCCGCGTCTCCAAGACGACATGTGCCAGCCAGGCAGAAGTGACCTCACAGCAGAGGGCCCATTTCACAGAAGTGTGAGGAACTCAGCCAGCATCATATTCTCAACAGAGGGCCCATATCACCAAGGGGATGGGAACCAGTCAGGAGTGTCCTCACACAATTGGGGCCACATCACTGAAACGTGCGGAACACAGCACATGTAGCCTCAAACCAGAGTACACACATTATCACGGGGCTGGGAGTGAGGCCGGCAAGAGGAGCCTCACAACAGAGGGACCAAAGAATAGAAAAGGTGAGGAATTCAGCATTTGGAACCTCCCAGCAGGTGGCCGAGAGTACCAACCCTATGGGATCCTGGCAGGAGTTAACTCACAGCAGAGGACCCACATCAGGAAACTGTGAGCAACCCAGCCATAGGGATCGGAGCAGAAGGCCCACATCCCCATGGGGATGGGAACTTTTCAGGTGTGTCCTCGCACTACTGGGTGCACATCAGAAAATGTGGGGAGCCCAGCTCTTAGGGCCTGACGTCAGAGGGCCCTCATCACCAAGGGGAGGAGGCACCCAGCATGCTCCAACTGCAACCAGAGGGCACATGTGGCCAAGCTGAAGTGTGCCAGCCAGGCAGTAGTGACCTGAGAGCAGAGGGCCCATCTACCATAAGTGTGAGGAATCCAGCCAGGATCAGACTCTCACCAGAGGACCCACATCACCAAGGGGATGGGAACCAGGAAGGAGTGTCCTCACACCACTGGGCCACATTATCGAAAGGTGAGGAACCCAGAACATGTGGCCTCAAACGAGAGGACCCATATCAAAAAGGGGCTCGGAGTCAGGCAGGCAGGTGTAGCCTCAGAACACAGGACCCATATAATAAAAATGATGAGGAATCCAGCAGTTGGAACCTTCTAGCAGGAGGTCCCTAGCACCGACGCTATGGGATCCAGGCCAGAGTGAACTCACAGCAGAGGGTCCAAATCATGAAACTGTGTGCAACCCAGCCTTTGGGACCTCAGAGCAGAAGTTCCACATCCCCATGCGGATGGGTAACTGGCAGGAGTGTCCTCGCCCCAGTGGGCGCACATCAGAAAATGTGGGGAGCCCGGCAGTTAGGGCCTGATGCCAGAGGGCCCTCATCACCGAGGGGAGGAGGCTCCCAGCAGGCTCCAAGTGCCACCACAGGGCCGATGTCACCATGGCAACAGGAGCAAGCCAGGCAGGATTTACCTCACAGCAGAGGGCCCACCTCACAGAAGGGTGAGGAACCCAGCCAGGATAAGTATTTAACCAGAGGGCCCATGTCCCCAAGAGAATGGGAACCAGACAGGAATGTCCTCACACCAGAAGGGCCACATTAGCGAAAGGAGATGGACCCAGCACACGTGGCCTCAAACATGAAGACACACATCACAAAGGGGCTCGGAGTGAGGCAGGCAGGAGGAGCCTCAAAGCAGAGGGCCCATACAATATAAAAGTTGAGGAATCCGGCAAATGGAACCTACCAGCAGGCGGCCAGGAGCAGCGAGGCTATGGGATCCAGGACTGAGTGAACTCACACCAGAGGGCCCACATCCTGACACTGTGAGCAACCCAGACATTGGTACCACAGAGCAGAAGTTCCACATCCCCATGGGGATGGGAACCTGGCAGGAGTGGCATCACACCAGTGGGCGCACATCAGAAAATGTGGGGAGTCCAGCTCTTAGGGCCTGATGTCAGAGTGCCCTCATCACCGATGGGAGGAGGCCCCCAGCAGGCTCCAACTGCCATCATAGGGCCGAGGTCACCAAAGCAACAGGAGCAAGACAGGCAGGATTTACCTCACAACAGAGGGCCCACCTCACAGAAGGTTGAGTAACCCAGCCGGGATAAGACTCTCACCAGAGGGACCACATCACCAAGGGAATGGGAAACAGGCAGGAGTGTCCTCACACCAGAGGGGCCACATCACTGAAAAGTGAGGAAACCAGCATATGTGACCTCAAACCAGAGGATACACATCACCAATGTGTTGTGAGTGAGGCAGGCAGGAGGAGCCTCACAACACAGTACCCATATAATAAAAAAGGTGAGGAATCCAGCAGTTGGAACCTCCCAGCAGGAGGCCCCTAGCACCGAGACTCTGGGATCCAGGCCAGAGCGAACTCACAGCAGAGGGCCCAAACCCTGAAACCGTGAGCAACCCACCGCTGGGAACTCAGAGCAGAAGGCCCACATCCCCATGGAGATGGGAACCTGGTAGGAGTGTCCTCGCACCACTGGTCTAACATCAGAAAATGTGGGGAGCCCAGCAGTTAGGGCCTGACGCCAGAGGCCCTAATCACCAAGGTGAGGAAGCTCCCAGCAGGCTCCAACAGCCAGGAGTGGGCCGACGTCACCAAGGCAACGGAAGCAAGAGAGGCAGGAATTACCTCACAGCAGAGGGCCCACCTCACAGAAGGGTGAGGAAACCAGCCAGGATAAGACTCTCACCAGAGGGCCCACATTACGAAGGGGAAGGGACTCAGGCAGGAGTGTGTTCACACCAGTGGGGTCACATCATCGAAAGGTGAGGAACCCAGCACTTGTGGCGTAAAAACACAGGACACACATCAGCAAGGGGCTCAGAATGAGCTAGGCAGGTGTAGACTCACAACACAGGGCCCATAGAATAAAAAAGGTGAGGAATCCAGCAGTTGAAACCTCACAGCAGGCAACCCAGAGCACCGAGGCTATGGGATACAGGCTGCAGTGAACTCACAGCAAAGGACCCACATCAGGAAACTGTGAGCAACCCAGGCGTAGGGACAAGAGAACAGAAGGCACACATCCCCATGGCGATGGGAATCCTACAGGAGTGTCCTGGCATCACTGGGCTCACATCAGGAAACGTGGGGAGCCCAGCAGTTAGAGCCTGACGCCAGAGGGCCCTCATCACATAGGACAGGAGGTTCCCAGCTGGCCCCAACTGCCACCAGAGGGCCGACGTCACCAAGGAAACGGGAGCAAGCCAGGCAGGAATTACCTCAAAGAGAGGGCCCACCTCACAGAAGAGTGAGGAACCCAGCCAGGATCAGACTCTCAACAGAGGGCCCACATAACCAAGGGGATGGAAACTACGCAGGAGGGTCCTCACACCAGTGGGGTCACATTATAGAAAGGAGAGGGACCCAGCACACGTGGCCTCAAACATGAGGACACACATCACCAAGGGGCTGGGAGTGAGGCAGGCAGGAGGAGCCTCAAAACTGAGGGCCCATAGAATAAAAAAGGTGAGGAATCCTGCAGTTGGAACCTCCCAGGAGGTGGCAAGGAGCAACGAAGCTATGGCATCCCGGCCGGTGTGAACTCACAACAGAGGGCCCTCATCATGAAACTGAGAGCAACCCAGGCGTTGGGACCACAAAGCAGAAGGCCCATATTCTCATGAGAATGGGAACCAGGCAGGAGTGTAGTCACACCACAGGGCACATGTCAGAAAATTTGGGGAGCCCAGGAGTTAGGGTCTGACGCCATAGGGCCCTCATTACCGAGGGGAGGAGACTCCAAGCAGGCACCAAATCCCAACTGAGGACCCACGTCAACAAGGTGCCGTGCGCTAGCCAAGCAGCAGTGACCTCACAGCAGAGGGCCTACGTTACAGAAGGGTGAGGAACCCAGCCAGTATAAGACTCTCACCAGAGGGACCACATCACCAAGGGGAACGGAACCAGCCAGGAGTGTCCTCACACCAGTGGGGCCACATCAGCGAAAGTTCAGGAACCCAGCACATGTGGCCTCAAACAAGAGGACACACATCACGAAGGGGCTGGGAGTGAGGCATGCAGGAGGAGACTCACAACAGAGGGCGCATAGAATAAAAAAGGTGAGGAAAACAGAAGTTGGAACTTCCAAGCAGGCGGCCCAGAGCACCGACGTTATGAGAAACAGACCGGAGTGAACTCACAGCAGAGGGCCCACATCCTGAAACTGTGAGCAACCCAGACTTTGGAACCACAGAAGAGAAGGCCCACAATCCCATGAGGATGGGAACCTGACAGGAGTCTCATTGCACCAGTGGGCGCACATCAGAAAATGTTGGGAGCCCGGCAGTTAGGGCCTGACGCAAGAGGGTCCGCATCACCGAGGGGAGGAGGGTCCCAGCAGGCTCCAACTGCTACCAGAGGGCCGACGTTTCCAAGGCGGGGTGTGCCAGCAGGCAGGAGTGACCTCAGAAGAGAGGTCTCACCTCACAGAAGTATGAGGAACCCAACTAGGATCAGATTCTCACCAGTGGGCCCACATCACCAAGTGGATGGGAGCCAGGCAGGAGTGCCCTCACACCAGTGGGGCCACATCAGCAAAAGGTGGGGAACCCAGCACACGTGGCTTCAAACCAGAGGACTCACATCACAAAGGGGCTCAGAGTGAGAGAGGCATAAGAAGCCTCAAAGATGAGTGCCCGCAGAATAAAAAAGTTAACGAATCTGGTCAATGGAACCTCCCAGCAAGCGACCAGCAGCAGCGAGGCTATGGCATCCAGGTCTGAGTGAACTCACACCAGAGGGCCCACATCCTGACACTGTGAGCAACCCAGACATTGGTAAGAAAGAGCAGAAGTCCCACATCCCCATGGGGTTGGGAACCTAGCAGGAGTGTCATCACACCAGTGGGCAAACATCAGAAAACGTGGGGAGCCCAGCACTTAGGGCCTGACGTCAGAGGGCCCTCATCTCCAAGGCGAGGAGGCACCAAGCGCGATCCAACAGCAACCAGAAGGCACATGTGGCCAAGGCGAAGTGTGCCAGTCAGGCGGTAGTGACCTCACAGCAAGGGCCCACCTCACAGAATTGTGAGGGACCCAATCACGATCAGACTCTCACCAGAGGGCCCACATCACCAAGGGGATGGGAACCAGGCAGGAGTGTCCTCACACCAGTGGGGCCACATCATTAAAGGTGAGCCAACCGGCACATGTGGCCGCAAACCAGAGGACCTACATCAACAAGGGGCTCGCAGTGAGGCAGGCAGGAGGAGCCTCACAACACAGGGACCGAAGAATAAAAATGGTGAGGAATCCTGCAATTTGAACCTCCCAGCAGGCGGCCCAGAGCACAGAAGCTATGGGATCTAGGCCTGAGTGAACTGACACCAGGGAGGCAACATCATGAAACTGTGAGCAACCCAGGCATTGGGACAAGAGAACAGAAGGCACACATCCCCATGGGGATGGGAACCTTACAGGAGTGTCCTGGCATCACTGGGCTTACATCAAAAAATATGGGGAGCCCAGCATTTAGGGCCTGACGCCAGAGGCCTTCATCTCCTAGTAGAGGAGGTTCCCAGCACGCTCCAGCTGCCACCAGAGGGCCGACATCACCAAGGCAATGGGAGGAAGCCAAGCAGGAATTACCTCCCAGAGAGGGCCCACCTCACAGAAGGGTGAGGAACCCAGCCAGGATCAGACTCTCACCAGAGGTCCCACAGCACCAAGGGGTTGGGATGGGAACTAGGCAGGAGTGTCCTCACACCAGTGGGGCCACATTATCGAAACAATAGGGATCCGGCACACGTGGCCTCAAACATGAGGACACACATCACCAAGGGGCTTGGAGTGAGGCAGGCAGGAAGAGCCTCAAAACTGAGGGCCCATAGAATAAAAAAGGTGAGGAATCCTGCAATTGGAACCTCCCAGCAGGCAGCAGGCAGCAAGCAGCAGCGAGGCTATGGGATCCCGGCTGGTGTTAACTCACAACAGAGGGCCCTCATCACCATGGGGAGGAGGCTCCCAGCAGACTCCACCTGCTACCAGAGGGCCATCGTCGCCAAGGCGTATTGTGCCACCCAGGCAGGAATTACCTCATGGCAGAGGGCCCACCTCACAGAAGTTTGAGGAACACAACCAGCATCAGACTCCCAGCAGAGGACCCACACCACCAAGGGGATGGGAACCAGGCAGGAGTGTCCTCACACCTGTGGGATGACTTCAGCGAAAAGTAAGGAATCCAGCACATGTAGGCTCAAACAAGGGGACACACATAACGAAGGGGCTGGGAGTGAAGCATGCGGGAGCAGACTCACTACAGAGGGCCTATAGAATAAAAAACGTGAGGAATCCAGCAGTTGGAACCTCCCAGCAGGTGGCCAAGAGATGCGAGGCTATGGGATCCAGGCCTGAGTGAACTAATACCAGAGAGCCAACATCATGAAACTGTGAGCCACCCCGGCGTTGGAACCTCAGAGCAGAAGGCCCGCACCCCCATGGGGATGGGAACCTTACAGGAGTGTCCTGGCATTACGGGGCTCACATCAGAAAACGTGGGGAACCCAGCAGTTAGAGTCTGAACCCACAGGGCCCTCATCACCGACGAGAGGAGACTCCTCTCTGGCACCAACTCCCAACTGAGGGCCCACGTCGACAAGGTGACGTATGCCAGCCAGGCAGGAGTGAACTCACAGCAGAGGGCTTACCTCACAAAAAGATGAGGAACCCAGAAAGGATAAGACTCTCACCAGAGGGCCCACATCACCAAGAGAATCGGAACCATGCAGGAGTTTCCTCACACCAAGGTGGTCACATCATAGAAAGGTCAGGAACCCAGCACATGTTGCCTAAACCAGAGGACCCACAACTCCAAACGGCTCAGAGTGAGGCAGGCAGGAGTAACCACACAACACAGGGCCCATAGAATAAAAAAGGTGAGTAAACCAGCAGTTGGAACCTGCCAGCAGGTGGCACAGAGCACTGAGTCTATGGGATCCAGGCCGCAGTGAACTCACAGCAGAGGGCCCATATCATGAAACTGTGAGCAACCAAGACGTTGGGACCTCAGAGCACAAGGCCCGCATCCCCATGGGGATGGGAACCTGACAGGAGTGTCATCGCAGCAGTGGGCGCACATCAGAAAATGTTGGGAGCCCAGCAGTTAGGGCCTGATGTCAGAGGGTCCTCATCACCAATGGGAGATGGCTCCCAGCAGGCTCCAACTGCTACCAGAGGGCCAACGTCTCCGAGGTGGGGTGTGCCTGCCAGGCTGGCGAGACCTCAGAGCAGAGGACCCACCTCAAAGAAGTTTGAGGAACCCAACCAGGATCAGACTCTCACCAGAGGGCCCACATGCCCAAGTCAAAGGGTACCAGGCCGGAGTGTCTCCACACTAGTGGGGCCACATCATCGAAAAGTGAGGGACCCAGAACACGTGGCCTCAAACCAGAGGACACACATCACCAAGGGGCTGGGTGTGAGGCAGGCAGGAGGAGCCACAAAACAGAGGGCCAATAGAATAAAAAATGTAAGGAATCCCGCAGTTGGAACCTCCCAGCACGCGGCCAGGAGCAGCGAGGCTATGGGATCCAGTCCGGAATGAACTCGCACCAGAGGGCCCTCATCATGAAACTGTGAGCAACCCAGGCTTTGTGATCTCAGAGCAGAAGACCCACATTCCCATGGGTTTGGGACCTTGGTAGTAGTGTACTCACACCACAGAGCTCACATCAGAAAATTTTGGGAGCCCAAGAGTTAGGGCCTGATGCAGGAGGGCCCTCATTATGGAGGGATGAGACTCCCAGCAGGCAACAACTCCAAACTGAGAGCCCAAATCACCAAGGTGACCTGTGCCAGCCAGGCAGGAGTGACCTCACAGCAGAGGGCCTACCTCACAGAAGGTTGAGGAACTCAGCCAGGATCAGACTCTCATCAGAGGGCCAACATCACCAAGGGGATGGGAAGCAGGCAGGAGTGTCCTCACACCATAGGGCGACATCACTAAAAGGTTAGGAAAGCAGCACATATGGCCTCAAACCAGAGAACCTTCATCACCAATTGGCTGGGAATGAGGCAGGCGGGAGGAGCCTCAAAACACAGAGCCCAAAGAAAAAAACGGTGAGGAATCCAACAGTTGGAACCTCCCAGGAGGCGGCGCAGAGCACAGAGGCTACGGGATCTAGGCCTGAGTCAACTAACACCAGAGAGCCAACATCATGAAACTGTGAGCCACCCCGGTGTTGGGACCTCAGAGCAGAAGGCCCACAACCCCGTGGGGATGGGAACCTTACAGGAGTGTCCTGGAATCAGAGGACTCACATCAGAAAACGTGTGGAGCACTGCAGTTAGAACCTGATGCCAGTGGGCCCTCATCACCAAGGAGAAGATGCTCCCAGCAGGCTCCAACTGCCACCAGAGGGCTGACGTCAACAAGGCAATGGGAGCAAGCCAGGCAGGAGTTACCTCACAGCAGAGGGCACACCTCACAGAAGGGTGAGGAACACAGCCAGGATCAGACTCTCACCAGAGGGCCCACATCACCAAGGGGATGGGAACCAGGCAGGAGTGTCCTCACACCAGTGGGGCCACAGCATCAAAAGATGACGAACGCAGCACATGTGGCCTCAAACCAGAGGACACACATCACCAAGGGCCTGGGAGTGAGGTAGGTGTCTGGACGGGCACATTTAACTCTAATTTCCCACCAGGAAGAGGAATTAACCAAAGGCTAAGCGTGCCGTTACAGAAACAGATGCTGGCCTGAAGCAAACCTGCAATTTTTTGGCCAGCTTATAAGGAAGCGAGTTAAGAAAGGAAATCAGGACCACTGTTATTCACAAACCTGCAGAGTTATAAATGACAGCGATTGGCAAAAATATATTGAAGTAAGGCTGCAAAGAGGACTTGAAAATGAGGCAGAATTGCAGGAATCAGATTTCAGGAGGTAGATTGGAATTGCATTTAAAGCATATGAAAAGCCTCATATTTTTGACAGTGATGCAGTTGGACAAAAAGTGCGTATACATTTTTTCCTTTATATATTCAGGAAAAAACTCATATGCCCTTTTTGGCCAACCAAGCACTAAAGCAATGGAAATCCGCACTACAATGAAGTCTCATTTCCCATTCATCAAAAGGGGCATCTAAAAAAAGTGTAAAAACCAGAAACACAGGACATGCCATGGAGAACAGGGAGCCTTGTTATGCTGATGGGCGGGATGTAAATTGCCAACACACACTCTGCAGATGTTTATGGTGTATCCTGAAATATCTAGAAAACAAAGCTACAGAGCCTAAGGCACTTCCACTTATGGCGGTACAGCTTAGGAAAATTACAATCAACAAGACACAGCCAACACAAAATTTACGGCTGCTGTGTTTACAAGAACCTCAAGTCCAGTACAAATTAAATATCCCAGAAAGAAAAAATGGATAAAGAAGTTGTGCAGCTTACGTACAATGGAATATCACTCAGCAATGAAATCAATGTCATCAGGCCTGTAGCAGCAAATTGAGTGGATTTAAGTACGATGATTCTAAGAGAAATATGTAACACAGAGAAAGATAATTGTCATAAGATATCACTAATAGAGGAAGTGTAAACTTGGCTACACATGAACTGAATTACAAAACCGAACACAGTCTCACATTTAGATAAATTACTTATGCTTGCTTAAGGGGAAAGTTGAGTTGGGGTGCTGTATAAAACCAGAGATTGAAATTAGCACAGATACCATTCCATAAGCCGAATATGTAATAGAGAAGACCTACTCCTTGCTCTAAGAAATAGACTCAACCATGGTGTATCACCTCACACCTGTTAGAATGCTTATCATCACAAAATCTACAAACAACAAATGCTGGAAAGGGTGTGGAGATAAGGAACCCTCTTCCACAATTGTTGGAATGTAAATTGATACAGTCACTGTGGAGAACATTATGGAGTTTCTTATAAAACTAACAATTACCATATGATACTGCAATCCCACTACTAGGCATATATCCAGACAAAACCATAAACCAAAAAGAGACATTCACCGCAATGTTCATTGAATCACTATTTACAATATCCAGGTAATGGAAGCAACCTAAATGCCCACAGACATACGAATGCATAAAGATGTGGCACATATATAAAATGGAATATTACGAAGCCATAAAAAGGAATGAAATTGGGTCATTTGTAGAGACGTGGATGGATCTAGAGACTGTTATACAGAGTGAAGTAAGTCAGAAAGAGAAAAACAAATCTTGTATATTAATGCATATATGTGGAACCAAGAAAAATTGTACAGGTAAATCGTTTTGCAAGGCACAAATAGAGCAACAGATGAAGACAACAAATGTATGGTCACCAAGGGGGGAAAGCTGTTGGGGGGATGGTGGTGGGCGGAGTTGAGAGATTCGGATAGGCATGTATACATTTATATGTATAAAATAGATAACCAATAAGAACCTACTATATAAAAATATAAAATTAATTTAAAAATTGAAAAAAGTAAAACAGAAAAAATATTCTTCCCTTCACATACATGTATTTATATGAATAAATTATTTCCATGCTTATATCTGTAAATACAAAAAAGAGGAATAAAATCTACTTTGAACCAAAAACGAGATAAAGAAAAAAAAAAAAACAGAACCCACCAGTTATACAGAGGAAAACCGTATCAGGGCACTTGCTCCAGTTGTAAACAATTCTGAAGTTGGTCAGTGGTGGGGAATCATCTCCCATTCAGCCAGCAGGCCCCAGGCAACAAGCGTCCTCATTGCAAAGCTGGGGAACGCTGCCGAGGCATCTGTGAGTAAACGTAGGCCGAGGCCCAGGCCATCTGCTGCTGAACAGTTCCCACCCTTCCCAGGTAAAACACCTGAATATGTACAAGGACTTTAAAGCCTAGAGGAAGGGCCATGGAGCCACACGAGCGACAGCATGCCGGCCGACTTGGTGCCTGCAGGCCAGCCAGGATGGTCCTGGCCCTGGGTGCTCTTCTGGAAGCTTTCCATTTCCCTGCCTGAGATACCCTTCCTGTCCCGGCCCCCACTGCTTTCTTCCTTCCTCACCTCTGCCCAGGGAGAAATTCCAGCGGCAGCTATGGGTGACACATCCTCTTCTTTAGCAGGTGGCATCTTGGTAACTGCTTCAGAAAGTCCAGCAGAGCCCCACTCACACTGGGCCACCCGCAAAGCCGTGGCCTCTCACTCCCTCCCACCAGCCCAGCCCCGAGACTGCTGACAGGGCAGAGAAAATGGCGTCAGGCACAGCTACGGGGGCTCTTGCTGCCTGGAGCTGTGTTTATATTGATCTCAACCTAGGCACACCTGGGGAGGGCTGGCCGGCACGGTCAGGCTTCCCAGGTCAGCCAATAGTCACCCCTCAGGGGCTCACAGTTGCCGAAAATGGAACCTGCTGAATCAGCCACGTCCAGGGAACAGGTGTGGGCTCCTGAGAGTCAGGATAGACAAGGGGCTACAGCACTGGCTTGTTTGCTAATCATATTATCTGGCCTATGAGTGCGAGACATCTTCAAGAAAACCCTCTCCTAATGAGAGGAACTCAGGGGTCAGGGAGAGGAGGGGTGGGTGGTGGGTGGAGACAGAGGCCACACAGAGTGATTCCCAGGGTCACAGACCTGTCGGAGCTGCTGTTTGTTAGTTCAAGTCCTGCTCTGAGGTGCTCTGTGTCAGATCTGAGCGACAGGTGAGCTGGGAGTGCTCTGCAATGAAGGCTATGTGCACGGTTCCTGTGTGCCCAGCCCTGCCACGGTACCTGCAAGGGTAGCTCTGTATCCTGGGAGGGGCCTGACCACGTGAGCCCCATGGGCTGCAGGGTACTTGCCCAGGGAAACCCATACCCTGGTAGGGGCCTGACCACGTGAGCTCCGTGGGCTGGGGTGGGGGTGGTGTACCTGCCCAGGTGAGCTCCATATCCTGGGATTTGCCTGACCTCGGGAGTCACATGGGCTGCTGGAGGCATGGTAAATGGTGTCAGGACAGTCAGTGAAGCCACCAAGGATATACCTCCAGTAGTTCCTAATTCCTACACCCTGCTGGTCATTCTACCAACCACCAGGACTTGGTATTCTGTATTAGTCTTCAATGATGCCTTCTTTTGTATTCCATTAGTCCCAGAGTCACAAGACATTTTGGCTTGTGAGTGGCAGGACTCAACATACAACTGAAACAATACTTCTGGGCCGTCTTGCCCAAATGGTTCAAAAATTCCCACACCATCTTTGGGGAAAGCTCAGCTAAAGATCTAAAAGTTCTACCTCTGGAAAAGGAAACACTCCTTCAATATGCAGACGACATTCTGATGGCCAGCCCTACTAAGGAGGCCTCTGAACTACCAAGGCAATAAAGCATAGAAGTTATCCAAGAAAAAGCTCAAATATCACAGACTACGGTGACCTGCCTAGGCTTCATTCTCACAGAAGGTCGGAGAAGCCCATCCAGGAAAGGGAAGAAACAATTACAGCCTTACCCCTTTCTAAACCTAGAAGACAGCTTAGGGGTTCCTGGGGAAGCCAGGGTTTCCTGCCTCTGGATCCCTAACTACAGTCTACTACCTGGGCCTCTATATGAAACACTGAAAAGAAACGATGATGATCCTTTTGAATAGAATCCAGAGGTGGCCTTTCAAGAATGGAAAGAGCAGTCAATGCAGACCCTTGCCCTGGAACTCCCTAAATTAGCTAAACCCTTTGACCTTTACATTACTAGTGAAAGGTGAATCGCCATTGGAGTATTAGTGCAAAAACTGGGACCACTTGAAATGGAACAATGCAAGAATGCCATCCAGGTAGGATAAACTACGGTCACCAATGGGCTTGGCCCACCACCACATCTGGCCAAGATACTGGCGGTATCTAAACACCTGGAAATCAGCAGCCCAAAAGGCCACCTACCTCCTAAGGGAAAAGGACCCCACGTGGTGATCGTTACCCCCAACCATGCCCTGAAGTTGCAGTGTTTGCTCCGTGGGTACACTGACGTCACGTGAGGAGGCTCTCCAACTCCAACCTCCAGAGAGATAACCAGGGGCTACGGGACACCATGACGACTCGTACGAGCATTACTTCACCTGGAGTTTCTCCCATAAAACAGCAAGAGTGTGTCCCAAAACAGTAGACTACTGCTTGTAGGACTTACTGCACCCAGAAGGGAGCTAATAATCTTGGCAGGGGAACCGTATATCCCGCTGTCACCATAGAAAAGCCTACAGACACCGTGATGATGGTGGCCAATAAGACCAGCTGGACTCCTGTTTACTTCAAAAGGCTGTTGACTCAGTGGCCATCATGGTCCTTGAGCACAACTGACCCTGGACTGTCTGGGAGTTGAGCGGGCAGGGTCCTGACACCTGGTGCTGTTTTTTCGTTAATTCAGGGGCCGAACTGAAGAAAGCACAGACTACTGGTCAGAGAATCTAGGCTGGCAGAAACGGTCAGCCTAAGGTGGCCCAACAAATTTGGGGCGGGGTGAAACTAGACCTCACAGCGTCTCTGTACATCTCCTTCCTGGACCCTTAAAGGTCATTAGAATCTATAACACTTCAAATACTGGTGCTCAGGCGGACAAGCAGGGAGGCAGGAGGCCTGAGGACAATCAACATCACCTGGAGGCTGCTGGGGAGAAGTTCTGACCCTCACCCACGGGTATGAGGGCTCCTAACTCAGCACTCAGCAGTTACAGAAGAAGGGTCTGCACGCTCAGCACTCCAAGAATGAGGAAGGGGACAAAAGGCAGAAGAGGGGTTTGTCCCAGGCAAAGCCCCTTAAAAATCCCTGGGAGATAAAAATAGAATCTGGGTAATAAAGTGAAGTCTAACCTTTTTTATCCTTTGTGCTTTGTCTAATTTCACATGCTCCTAGGGTCCCGCATACAGACGTTCCACACCCGGCACTTCAGACCAGATTTCCTAGTGCAGAATGGCTGCGTGGACACCTCAGCTCCTGGGGCCCAGTGCAGATTCTGCGATATAGAGCCTGAGCTGCAGCCAACCGGGCCCTCGAGAGCTCCGCCCCCTCCCTCCTTCTGACTCTGACAGGATCCCTATGCAGCAGCCCAGCCCACAGCCCACGGGGCAGCACATGCTCTCACCTCTCCATTCTCTGATCAAAATGTAAACTTTCCTTTGCTTCTGAACCAAACTCAGTCTAAATCTGTTGGCTCCAATGACAGTGGGCAGGGGGACACTTGTTGGGGTCCACTCTGGAGGATCAGTAACAGAAATTGAGAACATTGTAACTTCAATAAACAGATGTGTGAGCCAACCTGTTATTAACATAGAAGAGTGTATAAGGCTCGGGTAAAACAAGATGTTTCTAACACTTCCATTTGATATTTCCATCACTTTATTATAAGCAAGTTCAGTGAAAAGGTTTGTCTTATTTGTCAGGTCAATATTAGAGAAACGAAGTGATTTCTTTCCAAGGATGTACATCTAATAATCTTGGTTAAAGCTTCAATCTTGTTTTAAATGCTTTTCCATTGAAAATGGTAATTTTCTTTCAGCTCCCCCATTTCTGAGAAGTATAAAATCTTATATTTTATTATTACCAAAAGAGAAAGGTGGGAGGAGGGATAAATTAACAGTTTGGGATTAACACATACACACTGCTTTGTATAAAATAGATCATCAACAAGGAACTACTGTATAGCACAGGGAACTACAGTCAATATTTTGCAATAACCTATAAGGGGAAATAATCTGAAAAAGAATAGATAATTTTATTGACATAATCTATCAATGACAGTTAAAATGGAACCTAAGGGAAGCTGGTGGTGAGTGCTTCTGACCCTGAAGACTTCAATCATCTAAAGTTTGGACTCTGCCTACTTCCCAAGGCCCTTAATGAACATATGTGTAGCCGTAGTTTAAAAATTCCCCAGTTTGGGTTGCAGAGAGACACTGATTTTGAAAAAGCCCTGGTGTTCTCCTCACATGAATGCGACCCTTCCTACACCTAAAACATGCCTGTCACACCCAGAGGATGGTATACCGTCTATCGGGTAGACTTTGGAAAAGGCATCTCATCTCCTCATCTCCTGGTGCTCGGGTTCTCCCCTCCAGCGTCTTTACTAACAGTCTCCCCACTTGGAGATGTCAGCACTGTCAACATCCTGTTGCATACAGTTTGGAATTTGTCCAGAGGATGAAGCGGAAGGAGAAGGAACAATGAGAGACAAGTACTAGGTGTTCGGACAGGCACATGTCACCCTAATTTCCAATCAGGAAGACGAATTGACCAAAGGCTAGGGTTGCCCATGGAAACAGAATAGGGCTTGAGGAAATCCCGCTGCTTTGTGGCCAGTTCCCATAAACACAAGTTGAAAAATAGAATTCAGGGGCACTAAAATTCACAAAACTGCAGAGTTGAAAATATCTATCACTGAAAAATGTCTTGAGCAAAGTCAGAGAAAAGGACTTGTAAGCAACGGAGAATGGCAAGAAAGAGATTGGAAGAGGTAGAAAGGACTCGCCAATAAGCAAAAGAAAAGAAGCTGAACATTGCCAACATTGCAGTTAACCAAAAAGGTTGTATGCGTTTTTTTCTGTATATATTCAAGAAAAGGGCATGCACTTTTTTAGCCAACCAAACAGGTGGGCACTGGAAATCAATACTACAAAACATATCACTTAGCATCAGTCAGAAAAGCCATCCTCATAAAGTGTAAACACCAGAAATGCAGGACAGGGCAAGGAGAAAAGGGAGCCCTGGGAGGCTTATAGTGGAAATATATATTGCCAACAGTCACTCTGGAGATATGTATTGTGTTTACTAAAGCATCTAAAAAATGAGCTACAGAGCACAGGGTATTTGCACTCATGGACGTTTATCTTGGGAAAAACAAAAATCGAGAGGACACATGCACCCCAATGTTTACCACTTCTCTGTTTAAAAGATCCTCGACTAGAATATAACTTAAATGTCTCTGTAGGGAAAAAATGGATAGAGATGTGGTACTTATGTAGAATGGAATATTACTCAGCCTGGAAATCAGTGAAATACGGCCAGTTATAACACCTCCAGAAGAGTTACGTATGATCATTGTAAGTCACATAATTCAAAAAGAAAAAGACACACATCATAAGATATCATTTTAAGCATCATAAGATATCACTAATACACGGAATTTAACCTGGCTACACAGGAACTGAATTACAAAACAGAACGGGTCTCAAATTTAGAAAATCAACTTATACTTGCTTAAGAGGAAAGGTGAGTTGGGGTGCTGCATAAAACAAGAGATTGAAATTTGCACAGATACCGTTCAATAAGCCAACTATGTAATACACAAGACCTACTCCTTTTTCAACGAAATGGACTCAACACCCCATATTCAACGCCTAGGAATATACCTGAGTAGTAAGAATCTTAAAACCCATGGACTCATAGGTCTCCAGAAGAGAATCAAGCGTGTGTACAGCGGCATAAACGCAGCAGTGAAAATCCAATAAATCCCATTATCAAAATAAATTTCAAAAACAAAACACAATGACAGTGAAATAAAGAGCAATTCTTAATTCATTCAGGGTTTGTGATGCAACCTGGATTTACCACATCTACACGCAGAGCTGGGTGACACATAAGGCTGGACACTTCGGGCTGATAGCATTGGTGAGGTTCGGTGAGCAAATGCAGACCCTTTGAACTCATACTGCATGGTACCCATTCCATTTGTCCCAACTCTCCAAGTTTAAGGGATTCTTCCTTCAGCTAAAACAGGCATGGGAAACCCAGAGTATGGTACACAGTGTGATCGGGAAACGTTTTTATATGCATCTCAGTTTTCGGCCCCTGTACTCGTGTTCACCACTGCAAACGCTTTACTAACACTCTCCCCACTTGGAGAGTCAATGCCTTTAACCTCCTGTTTGGCAGAGTTTGCAATTTCTTCGCAAGATCAACAGGAATAGGGAAAACCAATGAGTGACTAGCTGTAGGTGTCTGTACGGGCAAATTTAACTCTCATTTCCGACCAGGAAGAGAAATTAACCAAAGGCTCAGCATGCCGTGTCGGAACGAGATTAGGGCCTGAAGAAATCCTGTGGTTTTGCGGCCAGCTCACAAGAAAGCGAGTTGAAGAAAGGAGCTCAGGGGCACTGTAATTCACAAACCTGCAGAGTGATAAATGACATCTATTGTCCAAAAATATATTGAAGTAAGCCTGCGAAGAGGAGTTGAAATCGGGGCAGAATTGCACGAAACCGATTTCAGGAGGTAGACTTGAATTGCAGAGAAAGCATAGGAAAAGAGGCAGAACGTCGACAACGATGCCCTTGGCCAAAAGGGGCGTATGCGTTTTTTCCACGGTCCTCATAACTGAGGGGGGGAGACTCCCAGCACGCTCCAACTGCCAACAGAGGACCCGCGTCTCCAAGACGACATGTGCCAGCCAGGCAGAAGTGACCTCACAGCAGAGGGCCCATTTCACAGAAGTGTGAGGAACTCAGCCAGCATCATATTCTCAACAGAGGGCCCATATCACCAAGGGGATGGGAACCAGTCAGGAGTGTCCTCACACAATTGGGGCCACATCACTGAAACGTGCGGAACACAGCACATGTAGCCTCAAACCAGAGTACACACATTATCACGGGGCTGGGAGTGAGGCCGGCAAGAGGAGCCTCACAACAGAGGGACCAAAGAATAGAAAAGGTGAGGAATTCAGCATTTGGAACCTCCCAGCAGGTGGCCGAGAGTACCAACCCTATGGGATCCTGGCAGGAGTTAACTCACAGCAGAGGACCCACATCAGGAAACTGTGAGCAACCCAGCCATAGGGATCGGAGCAGAAGGCCCACATCCCCATGGGGATGGGAACTTTTCAGGTGTGTCCTCGCACTACTGGGTGCACATCAGAAAATGTGGGGAGCCCAGCTCTTAGGGCCTGACGTCAGAGGGCCCTCATCACCAAGGGGAGGAGGCACCCAGCATGCTCCAACTGCAACCAGAGGGCACATGTGGCCAAGCTGAAGTGTGCCAGCCAGGCAGTAGTGACCTGAGAGCAGAGGGCCCATCTACCATAAGTGTGAGGAATCCAGCCAGGATCAGACTCTCACCAGAGGACCCACATCACCAAGGGGATGGGAACCAGGAAGGAGTGTCCTCACACCACTGGGCCACATTATCGAAAGGTGAGGAACCCAGAACATGTGGCCTCAAACGAGAGGACCCATATCAAAAAGGGGCTCGGAGTCAGGCAGGCAGGTGTAGCCTCAGAACACAGGACCCATATAATAAAAATGATGAGGAATCCAGCAGTTGGAACCTTCTAGCAGGAGGTCCCTAGCACCGACGCTATGGGATCCAGGCCAGAGTGAACTCACAGCAGAGGGTCCAAATCATGAAACTGTGTGCAACCCAGCCTTTGGGACCTCAGAGCAGAAGTTCCACATCCCCATGCGGATGGGTAACTGGCAGGAGTGTCCTCGCCCCAGTGGGCGCACATCAGAAAATGTGGGGAGCCCGGCAGTTAGGGCCTGATGCCAGAGGGCCCTCATCACCGAGGGGAGGAGGCTCCCAGCAGGCTCCAAGTGCCACCACAGGGCCGATGTCACCATGGCAACAGGAGCAAGCCAGGCAGGATTTACCTCACAGCAGAGGGCCCACCTCACAGAAGGGTGAGGAACCCAGCCAGGATAAGTATTTAACCAGAGGGCCCATGTCCCCAAGAGAATGGGAACCAGACAGGAATGTCCTCACACCAGAAGGGCCACATTAGCGAAAGGAGATGGACCCAGCACACGTGGCCTCAAACATGAAGACACACATCACAAAGGGGCTCGGAGTGAGGCAGGCAGGAGGAGCCTCAAAGCAGAGGGCCCATACAATATAAAAGTTGAGGAATCCGGCAAATGGAACCTACCAGCAGGCGGCCAGGAGCAGCGAGGCTATGGGATCCAGGACTGAGTGAACTCACACCAGAGGGCCCACATCCTGACACTGTGAGCAACCCAGACATTGGTACCACAGAGCAGAAGTTCCACATCCCCATGGGGATGGGAACCTGGCAGGAGTGGCATCACACCAGTGGGCGCACATCAGAAAATGTGGGGAGTCCAGCTCTTAGGGCCTGATGTCAGAGTGCCCTCATCACCAAGGGGAGGAGGCACCCAGCACGCTCCAACTGCAAACAGAGGGCACATGTGGCCAAGGTGAAGTGTGCCAGCCAGGCACTAGTGACCTCACAGCAGAGCGCCCATCTCCCATAAGTGTGAGGAATCCAGCCAGGATCAGCCTCTCACCAGAGGGCCCACATCACCAAGGGGTTGGGAACCAGGCAGGAGTGTCCTCCCACCAGTGGGGCCACATCACTAAAAGGTGAGGCAAACGGCACATGTGGCCTCAAACCAGAGGACCTACATCAACAAGGGCTCGCAGTGAGGCAGACAAGAGGAGCCTCACAACACAGGGACCGAAGAATAAAAATGGTGAGGAATCCTGCAGTTGGAACTTCTCAGCAGGCGGCCCAGAGCACAGAGGCTATGGGATCTAGGCCTGTGTGAACTAACACCAGGGAGGCAACATCATCAACCTGTGAGCAAACAAGGAGTTGGGACAAGAGAACAGAAGGCACACATCCCCATGGGGATGGGAACCTTACAGGAGTGTCCTGGCCTCACTGGGCACGCATCAGAAAACGTGGGGAGCCCAGAAGTTAGAGCATGACGCCAGAGAGCCCTCGTCACCTAGGAGCCTCCAATTGCCATCAGAGGGTCCACGTCACCAAGGAAACGGGAGCAAGCCAGGCAGGAATTACCTCACAGAGAGGGCCCACCTCACAGAAGGGTGAGGAACCCAGCCAGGATCAGACTCTCACCAGAGGTCCCACATAACCAAGGGGATGGGAACTAGGCAGGAGTGTCCTCACACCAGTGGGGACACATTATCGAAAGGAGAGGGACCCAGCACACGTGGCCTCAAACATGAAGACACACATCACAAAGGGGCTCGGAGTGAGGCAGGCAGGAGGAGCCTCAAAACTGAGGGCCCATAGAATAGAAAAGCTGAGGAATCCTGCATTGGAACCTCCCAGCCGGCGGCAAGGAGCAGCGAGGCTATGGGATCCCGGCCGCTGTGAACTCACAACAGAGGGCTCTCATCATGAAACTGTGAGCAACCCAGCTTTTGGGACCACAGAGCAGAAGCCCCATATTCCCATGAGGTTGGGAACCTGGCAGGAGTGTACTCACACCACAGGGCACACGTCAGAAAATTTTGGGAGCCCAGGAGTTAGGGTCTGACGCCAGAGGGCCCTCATTACCGAGGGAAATAGACTCTCAGCAGGCACCAACTGCCAACTGAGGGCCCACGTTGCCAAGGTGCCGTGCGCCAGCCAGGCAGGAGTGACCTCAAAGCAGAGGACCTACGTCTCAGAAGGGTGAGGAACCCAGCCAGTATAAGAGTCTCAACAGAGGGCCCACATCACCAAGGGGATCGGAACCAGGCAGGAGTGTCCTCACACCAGTGTGGCCAAACCATAGAAAGGTGAGGAACCCGGTACATGTGGCCTAAATCAGAGGACCCACATCTCCAAGGGGTCAGAGTGAGGCAAGCAGGAGTAGCCTCACAACACAGGGTCCAAAGAATAAAAAGTGTGAGGAATCCAGCAGTTGGAACCTCCCAGCAGGCGGCCCAGTGCACCGAGTCTTGGGATCCAGGCCACAGTGAACTCACAGCGGAGGGCCCACATCAGGAACCTGTGAGCAACCCATCCGTTGGGACCTCAGAGGAGAAGGCCCACATCCCCATGGGGATGGGAACTTGGCAGGAGTGTCCTCGCACAACTAAGAACGTATCAGAAAATGTGGGTACCCAACAGTTATGGCCTGATGCCAGAGGGCCCTCATGACCGAGGGGAGGAGGCTCCCAGCATGCTCCAACTGAAACCAGAGGACCCACGTGGCCATGGCGACATGTGCCAGCCAGGCAGTAGTGACCTCACAGTAGAGGGCCCACCTCACAGAAAGGTGAGGAATCCAGCCAAGAGCAGACTCTCACCAGACGGCCCACATCACCAAGGGGATGGGACACAGGCAGGAGTGTCCTCACACCAGTGGGGCCAAAATATCTAAAGGTGAAGAACCCAGCACACGTGGCCTCAAACCAGAGAACACACATTACCAAGGGGCTGGGAGTGAGGCAGGCAGTAGGAGCCCCACAACAGAAGTCCCAAAGAATAAGAAAGATGAGGAATCCAGCAGTTGGAAGCTCCGAGCAGGCGGCCCAGAGAACAGAGGCTATCGGATCCAATCCTGAGTAAACTAACACCAGAGAACCCACATCATGAAACCATTAGCAGCCCAACTGTTGGGACCGCAGAGCAGAAGGCCCACATCCCCAAGTGGACGGGAACCTGGCAGGAATGTCCTCGCTCCACTGAGCACACATCATAAAATGTCGGAATCCCAGCAGTTAGGGCCTGACGCCAGAGGGCCCTCATCACCGATGGGAGGAGGCCCCCAGCAGGCTCCAACTGCCACCATAGGGCCGAGGTCACCAAAGCAACAGGAGCAAGACAGGCAGGATTTACCTCACAGCAGAGGGCCCACCTCACAGAAGGTTGAGTAACCCAGCCGGGATAAGACTCTCACCAGAGGGACCACATCACCAAGGGAATGGGAAACAGGCAGGAGTGTCCTCACACCAGAGGGGCCACATCACTGAAAAGTGAGGAAACCAGCATATGTGACCTCAAACCAGAGGATACACATCACCAATGTGTTGTGAGTGAGGCAGGCAGGAGGAGCCTCACAACACAGTACCCATATAATAAAAAAGGTGAGGAATCCAGCAGTTGGAACCTCCCAGCAGGAGGCCCCTAGCACCGAGACTCTGGGATCCAGGCCAGAGCGAACTCACAGCAGAGGGCCCAAACCCTGAAACCGTGAGCAACCCACCGCTGGGAACTCAGAGCAGAAGGCCCACATCCCCATGGAGATGGGAACCTGGTAGGAGTGTCCTCGCACCACTGGTCTAACATCAGAAAATGTGGGGAGCCCAGCAGTTAGGGCCTGACGCCAGAGGCCCTAATCACCAAGGTGAGGAAGCTCCCAGCAGGCTCCAACAGCCAGGAGTGGGCCGACGTCACCAAGGCAACGGAAGCAAGAGAGGCAGGAATTACCTCACAGCAGAGGGCCCACCTCACAGAAGGGTGAGGAAACCAGCCAGGATAAGACTCTCACCAGAGGGCCCACATTACGAAGGGGAAGGGACTCAGGCAGGAGTGTGTTCACACCAGTGGGGTCACATCATCGAAAGGTGAGGAACCCAGCACTTGTGGCGTAAAAACACAGGACACACATCAGCAAGGGGCTCAGAATGAGCTAGGCAGGTGTAGACTCACAACACAGGGCCCATAGAATAAAAAAGGTGAGGAATCCAGCAGTTGAAACCTCACAGCAGGCAACCCAGAGCACCGAGGCTATGGGATACAGGCTGCAGTGAACTCACAGCAAAGGACCCACATCAGGAAACTGTGAGCAACCCAGGCGTAGGGACAAGAGAACAGAAGGCACACATCCCCATGGCGATGGGAATCCTACAGGAGTGTCCTGGCATCACTGGGCTCACATCAGGAAACGTGGGGAGCCCAGCAGTTAGAGCCTGACGCCAGAGGGCCCTCATCACATAGGACAGGAGGTTCCCAGCTGGCCCCAACTGCCACCAGAGGGCCGACGTCACCAAGGAAACGGGAGCAAGCCAGGCAGGAATTACCTCACAGAGAGGGCCCACCTCACAGAAGAGTGAGGAACCCAGCCAGGATCAGACTCTCAACAGAGGGCCCACATAACCAAGGGGATGGAAACTACGCCGGAGGGTCCTCACACCAGTGGGGTCACATTATAGAAAGGAGAGGGACCCAGCACACGTGGCCTCAAACATGAGGACACACATCACCAAGGGGCTGGGAGTGAGGCAGGCAGGAGGAGCCTCAAAACTGAGGGCCCATAGAATAAAAAAGGTGAGGAATCCTGCAGTTGGAACCTCCCAGGAGGTGGCAAGGAGCAACGAAGCTATGGCATCCCGGCCGGTGTGAACTCACAACAGAGGGCCCTCATCATGAAACTGAGAGCAACCCAGGCGTTGGGACCACAAAGCAGAAGGCCCATATTCTCATGAGAATGGGAACCAGGCAGGAGTGTAGTCACACCACAGGGCACATGTCAGAAAATTTTGGGAGCCCAGGAGTTAGGGTCTGACGCCATAGGGCCCTCATTACCGAGGGGAGGAGACTCCAAGCAGGCACCAAATCCCAACTGAGGACCCACGTCAACAAGGTGCCGTGCGCTAGCCAAGCAGCAGTGACCTCACAGCAGAGGGCCTACGTTACAGAAGGGTGAGGAACCCAGCCAGTATAAGACTCTCACCAGAGGGACCACATCACCAAGGGGAACGGAACCAGCCAGGAGTGTCCTCACACCAGTGGGGCCACATCAGCGAAAGTTCAGGAACCCAGCACATGTGGCCTCAAACAAGAGGACACACATCACGAAGGGGCTGGGAGTGAGGCATGCAGGAGGAGACTCACAACAGAGGGCGCATAGAATAAAAAAGGTGAGGAAAACAGAAGTTGGAACTTCCAAGCAGGCGGCCCAGAGCACCGACGTTATGAGAAACAGACCGGAGTGAACTCACAGCAGAGGGCCCACATCCTGAAACTGTGAGCAACCCAGACTTTGGAACCACAGAAGAGAAGGCCCACAATCCCATGAGGATGGGAACCTGACAGGAGTCTCATTGCACCAGTGGGCGCACATCAGAAAATGTTGGGAGCCCGGCAGTTAGGGCCTGACGCAAGAGGGTCCGCATCACCGAGGGGAGGAGGGTCCCAGCAGGCTCCAACTGCTACCAGAGGGCCGACGTTTCCAAGGCGGGGTGTGCCAGCAGGCAGGAGTGACCTCAGAAGAGAGGTCTCACCTCACAGAAGTATGAGGAACCCAACTAGGATCAGATTCTCACCAGTGGGCCCACATCACCAAGTGGATGGGAGCCAGGCAGGAGTGCCCTCACACCAGTGGGGCCACATCAGCAAAAGGTGGGGAACCCAGCACACGTGGCTTCAAACCAGAGGACTCACATCACAAAGGGGCTCAGAGTGAGAGAGGCATAAGAAGCCTCAAAGATGAGTGCCCGCAGAATAAAAAAGTTAACGAATCTGGTCAATGGAACCTCCCAGCAAGCGGCCAGCAGCAGCGAGGCTATGGCATCCAGGTCTGAGTGAACTCACACCAGAGGGCCCACATCCTGACACTGTGAGCAACCCAGACATTGGTAACAAAGAGCAGAAGTCCCACATCCCCATGGGGTTGGGAACCTAGCAGGAGTGTCATCACACCAGTGGGCAAACATCAGAAAACGTGGGGAGCCCAGCACTTAGGGCCTGACGTCAGAGGGCCCTCATCTCCAAGGCGAGGAGGCACCAAGCGCGATCCAACAGCAACCAGAAGGCACATGTGGCCAAGGCGAAGTGTGCCAGTCAGGCGGTAGTGACCTCACAGCAAGGGCCCACCTCACAGAATTGTGAGGGACCCAATCACGATCAGACTCTCACCAGAGGGCCCACATCACCAAGGGGATGGGAACCAGGCAGGAGTGTCCTCACACCAGTGGGGCCACATCATTAAAGGTGAGCCAACCGGCACATGTGGCCGCAAACCAGAGGACCTACATCAACAAGGGGCTCGCAGTGAGGCAGGCAGGAGGAGCCTCACAACACAGGGACCGAAGAATAAAAATGGTGAGGAATCCTGCAATTTGAACCTCCCAGCAGGCGGCCCAGAGCACAGAAGCTATGGGATCTAGGCCTGAGTGAACTGACACCAGGGAGGCAACATCATGAAACTGTGAGCAACCCAGGCATTGGGACAAGAGAACAGAAGGCACACATCCCCATGGGGATGGGAACCTTACAGGAGTGTCCTGGCATCACTGGGCTTACATCAAAAAATATGGGGAGCCCAGCATTTAGGGCCTGACGCCAGAGGCCTTCATCTCCTAGTAGAGGAGGTTCCCAGCACGCTCCAGCTGCCACCAGAGGGCCGACATCACCAAGGCAATGGGAGGAAGCCAAGCAGGAATTACCTCAAAGAGAGGGCCCACCTCACAGAAGGGTGAGGAACCCAGCCAGGAACACACTCTCACCAGAGGTCCCACAGCACCAAGGGGTTGGGATGGGAACTAGGCAGGAGTGTCCTCACACCAGTGGGGCCACATTATCGAAACAATAGGGATCCGGCACACGTGGCCTCAAACATGAGGACACACATCACCAAGGGGCTTGGAGTGAGGCAGGCAGGAAGAGCCTCAAAACTGAGGGCCCATAGAATAAAAAAGGTGAGGAATCCTGCAATTGGAACCTCCCAGCAGGCAGCAGGCAGCAAGCAGCAGCGAGGCTATGGGATCCCGGCTGGTGTTAACTCACAACAGAGGGCCCTCATCACCATGGGGAGGAGGCTCCCAGCAGACTCCACCTGCTACCAGAGGGCCATCGTCGCCAAGGCGTATTGTGCCACCCAGGCAGGAATTACCTCATGGCAGAGGGCCCACCTCACAGAAGTTTGAGGAACACAACCAGCATCAGACTCCCAGCAGAGGACCCACACCACCAAGGGGATGGGAACCAGGCAGGAGTGTCCTCACACCTGTGGGATGACTTCAGCGAAAAGTAAGGAATCCAGCACATGTAGGCTCAAACAAGGGGACACACATAACGAAGGGGCTGGGAGTGAAGCATGCGGGAGCAGACTCACTACAGAGGGCCTATAGAATAAAAAACGTGAGGAATCCAGCAGTTGGAACCTCCCAGCAGGTGGCCAAGAGATGCGAGGCTATGGGATCCAGGCCTGAGTGAACTAATACCAGAGAGCCAACATCATGAAACTGTGAGCCACCCCGGCGTTGGAACCTCAGAGCAGAAGGCCCGCACCCCCATGGGGATGGGAACCTTACAGGAGTGTCCTGGCATTACGGGGCTCACATCAGAAAACGTGGGGAACCCAGCAGTTAGAGTCTGAACCCACAGGGCCCTCATCACCGACGAGAGGAGACTCCTCTCTGGCACCAACTCCCAACTGAGGGCCCACGTCGACAAGGTGACGTATGCCAGCCAGGCAGGAGTGAACTCACAGCAGAGGGCTTACCTCACAAAAAGATGAGGAACCCAGAAAGGATAAGACTCTCACCAGAGGGCCCACATCACCAAGGGAATCGGAACCATGCAGGAGTTTCCTCACACCAAGGTGGTCACATCATAGAAAGGTCAGGAACCCAGCACATGTTGCCTAAACCAGAGGACTCACAACTCCAAACGGCTCAGAGTGAGGCAGGCAGGAGTAACCACACAACACAGGGCCCATAGAATAAAAAAGGTGAGTAAACCAGCAGTTGGAACCTGCCAGCAGGTGGCACAGATCACTGAGTCTATGGGATCCAGGCTGCAGTGAACTCACAGCAGAGGGCCCATATCATGAAACTGTGAGCAACCAAGACGTTGGGACCTCAGAGCACAAGGCCCGCATCCCCATGGGGATGGGAACCTGACAGGAGTGTCATCGCAGCAGTGGGCGCACATCAGAAAATGTTGGGAGCCCAGCAGTTAGGGCCTGATGTCAGAGGGTCCTCATCACCAATGGGAGATGGCTCCCAGCAGGCTCCAACTGCTACCAGAGGGCCAACGTCTCCGAGGTGGGGTGTGCCTGCCAGGCTGGCGAGACCTCAGAGCAGAGGACCCACCTCAAAGAAGTTTGAGGAACCCAACCAGGATCAGACTCTCACCAGAGGGCCCACATGCCCAAGTCAAAGGGTACCAGGCCGGAGTGTCTCCACACTAGTGGGGCCACATCATCGAAAAGTGAGGGACCCAGAACACGTGGCCTCAAACCAGAGGACACACATCACCAAGGGGCTGGGTGTGAGGCAGGCAGGAGGAGCCACAAAACAGAGGGCCAATAGAATAAAAAATGTAAGGAATCCCGCAGTTGGAACCTCCCAGCACGCGGCCAGGAGCAGCGAGGCTATGGGATCCAGTCCGGAATGAACTCGCACCAGAGGGCCCTCATCATGAAACTGTGAGCAACCCAGGCTTTGTGATCTCAGAGCAGAAGGCCCACATTCCCATGGGTTTGGGACCTTGGTAGTAGTGTACTCACACCACAGAGCTCACATCAGAAAATTTTGGGAGCCCAAGAGTTAGGGCCTGATGCAGGAGGGCCCTCATTATGGAGGGATGAGACTCCCAGCAGGCAACAACTCCAAACTGAGAGCCCACATCACCAAGGTGACCTGTGCCAGCCAGGCAGGAGTGACCTCACAGCAGAGGGCCTACCTCACAGAAGGTTGAGGAACTCAGCCAGGATCAGACTCTCATCAGAGGGCCAACATCACCAAGGGGATGGGAAGCAGGCAGGAGTGTCCTCACACCATAGGGCGACATCACTAAAAGGTTAGGAAAGCAGCACATATGGCCTCAAACCAGAGAACCTTCATCACCAATTGGCTGGGAATGAGGCAGGCGGGAGGAGCCTCAAAACACAGAGCCCAAAGAAAAAAACGGTGAGGAATCCAACAGTTGGAACCTCCCAGGAGGCGGCGCAGAGCACAGAGGCTACGGGATCTAGGCCTGAGTCAACTAACACCAGAGAGCCAACATCATGAAACTGTGAGCCACCCCGGTGTTGGGACCTCAGAGCAGAAGGCCCACAACCCCGTGGGGATGGGAACCTTACAGGAGTGTCCTGGAATCAGAGGACTCACATCAGAAAACGTGTGGAGCACTGCAGTTAGAACCTGATGCCAGTGGGCCCTCATCACCAAGGAGAAGATGCTCCCAGCAGGCTCCAACTGCCACCAGAGGGCTGACGTCAACAAGGCAATGGGAGCAAGCCAGGCAGGAGTTACCTCACAGCAGAGGGCACACCTCACAGAAGGGTGAGGAACACAGCCAGGATCAGACTCTCACCAGAGGGCCCACATCACCAAGGGGATGGGAACCAGGCAGGAGTGTCCTCACACCAGTGGGGCCACAGCATCAAAAGATGACGAACGCAGCACATGTGGCCTCAAACCAGAGGACACACATCACCAAGGGCCTGGGAGTGAGGTAGGTGTCTGGACGGGCACATTTAACTCTAATTTCCCACCAGGAAGAGGAATTAACCAAAGGCTAAGCGTGCCGTTACAGAAACAGATGCTGGCCTGAAGCAAACCTGCAATTTTTTGGCCAGCTTATAAGGAAGCGAGTTAAGAAAGGAAATCAGGACCACTGTTATTCACAAACCTGCAGAGTTATAAATGACAGCGATTGGCAAAAATATATTGAAGTAAGGCTGCAAAGAGGACTTGAAAATGAGGCAGAATTGCAGGAATCAGATTTCAGGAGGTAGATTGGAATTGCATTTAAAGCATATGAAAAGCCTCATATTTTTGACAGTGATGCAGTTGGACAAAAAGTGCGTATACATTTTTTCCTTTATATATTCAGGAAAAAACTCATATGCCCTTTTTGGCCAACCAAGCACTAAAGCAATGGAAATCCGCACTACAATGAAGTCTCATTTCCCATTCATCAAAAGGGGCATCTAAAAAAAGTGTAAAAACCAGAAACACAGGACATGCCATGGAGAACAGGGAGCCTTGTTATGCTGATGGGCGGGATGTAAATTGCCAACACACACTCTGCAGATGTTTATGGTGTATCCTGAAATATCTAGAAAACAAAGCTACAGAGCCTAAGGCACTTCCACTTATGGCGGTACAGCTTAGGAAAATTACAATCAACAAGACACAGCCAACACAAAATTTACGGCTGCTGTGTTTACAAGAACCTCAAGTCCAGTACAAATTAAATATCCCAGAAAGAAAAAATGGATAAAGAAGTTGTGCAGCTTACGTACAATGGAATATCACTCAGCAATGAAATCAATGTCATCAGGCCTGTAGCAGCAAATTGAGTGGATTTAAGTACGATGATTCTAAGAGAAATATGTAACACAGAGAAAGATAATTGTCATAAGATATCACTAATAGAGGAAGTGTAAACTTGGCTACACATGAACTGAATTACAAAACCGAACACAGTCTCACATTTAGATAAATTACTTATGCTTGCTTAAGGGGAAAGTTGAGTTGGGGTGCTGTATAAAACCAGAGATTGAAATTAGCACAGATACCATTCCATAAGCCGAATATGTAATAGAGAAGACCTACTCCTTGCTCTAAGAAATAGACTCAACCATGGTGTATCACCTCACACCTGTTAGAATGCTTATCATCACAAAATCTACAAACAACAAATGCTGGAAAGGGTGTGGAGATAAGGAACCCTCTTCCACAATTGTTGGAATGTAAATTGATACAGTCACTGTGGAGAACATTATGGAGTTTCTTATAAAACTAACAATTACCATATGATACTGCAATCCCACTACTAGGCATATATCCAGACAAAACCATAAACCAAAAAGAGACATTCACCGCAATGTTCATTGAATCACTATTTACAATATCCAGGTAATGGAAGCAACCTAAATGCCCACAGACATACGAATGCATAAAGATGTGGCACATATATAAAATGGAATATTACAAAGCCATAAAAAGGAATGAAATTGGGTCATTTGTAGAGACGTGGATGGATCTAGAGACTGTTATACAGAGTGAAGTAAGTCAGAAAGAGAAAAACAAATCTTGTATATTAATGCATATATGTGGAACCAAGAAAAATTGTACAGGTAAATCGTTTTGCAAGGCACAAATAGAGCAACAGATGAAGACAACAAATGTATGGTCACCAAGGGGGGAAAGCTGTTGGGGGGATGGTGGTGGGCGGAGTTGAGAGATTCGGATAGGCATGTATACATTTATATGTATAAAATAGATAACCAATAAGAACCTACTATATAAAAATATAAAATTAATTTAAAAATTGAAAAAAGTAAAACAGAAAAAATATTCTTCCCTTCACATACATGTATTTATATGAATAAATTATTTCCATGCTTATATCTGTAAATACAAAAAAGAGGAATAAAATCTACTTTGAACCAAAAACGAGATAAAGAAAAAAAAAAAAACAGAACCCACCAGTTATACAGAGGAAAACCGTATCAGGGCACTTGCTCCAGTTGTAAACAATTCTGAAGTTGGTCAGTGGTGGGGAATCATCTCCCATTCAGCCAGCAGGCCCCAGGCAACAAGCGTCCTCATTGCAAAGCTGGGGAACGCTGCCGAGGCATCTGTGAGTAAACGTAGGCCGAGGCCCAGGCCATCTGCTGCTGAACAGTTCCCACCCTTCCCAGGTAAAACACCTGAATATGTACAAGGACTTTAAAGCCTAGAGGAAGGGCCATGGAGCCACACGAGCGACAGCATGCCGGCCGACTTGGTGCCTGCAGGCCAGCCAGGATGGTCCTGGCCCTGGGTGCTCTTCTGGAAGCTTTCCATTTCCCTGCCTGAGATACCCTTCCTGTCCCGGCCCCCACTGCTTTCTTCCTTCCTCACCTCTGCCCAGGGAGAAATTCCAGCGGCAGCTATGGGTGACACATCCTCTTCTTTAGCAGGTGGCATCTTGGTAACTGCTTCAGAAAGTCCAGCAGAGCCCCACTCACACTGGGCCACCCGCAAAGCCGTGGCCTCTCACTCCCTCCCACCAGCCCAGCCCCGAGACTGCTGACAGGGCAGAGAAAATGGCGTCAGGCACAGCTACGGGGGCTCTTGCTGCCTGGAGCTGTGTTTATATTGATCTCAACCTAGGCACACCTGGGGAGGGCTGGCCGGCACGGTCAGGCTTCCCAGGTCAGCCAATAGTCACCCCTCAGGGGCTCACAGTTGCCGAAAATGGAACCTGCTGAATCAGCCACGTCCAGGGAACAGGTGTGGGCTCCTGAGAGTCAGGATAGACAAGGGGCTACAGCACTGGCTTGTTTGCTAATCATATTATCTGGCCTATGAGTGCGAGACATCTTCAAGAAAACCCTCTCCTAATGAGAGGAACTCAGGGGTCAGGGAGAGGAGGGGTGGGTGGTGGGTGGAGACAGAGGCCACACAGAGTGATTCCCAGGGTCACAGACCTGTCGGAGCTGCTGTTTGTTAGTTCAAGTCCTGCTCTGAGGTGCTCTGTGTCAGATCTGAGCGACAGGTGAGCTGGGAGTGCTCTGCAATGAAGGCTATGTGCACGGTTCCTGTGTGCCCAGCCCTGCCACGGTACCTGCAAGGGTAGCTCTGTATCCTGGGAGGGGCCTGACCACGTGAGCCCCATGGGCTGCAGGGTACTTGCCCAGGGAAACCCATACCCTGGTAGGGGCCTGACCACGTGAGCTCCGTGGGCTGGGGTGGGGGTGGTGTACCTGCCCAGGTGAGCTCCATATCCTGGGATTTGCCTGACCTCGGGAGTCACATGGGCTGCTGGAGGCATGGTAAATGGTGTCAGGACAGTCAGTGAAGCCACCAAGGATATACCTCCAGTAGTTCCTAATTCCTACACCCTGCTGGTCATTCTACCAACCACCAGGACTTGGTATTCTGTATTAGTCTTCAATGATGCCTTCTTTTGTATTCCATTAGTCCCAGAGTCACAAGACATTTTGGCTTGTGAGTGGCAGGACTCAACATACAACTGAAACAATACTTCTGGGCCGTCTTGCCCAAATGGTTCAAAAATTCCCACACCATCTTTGGGGAAAGCTCAGCTAAAGACCTAAAAGTTCTACCTCTGGAAAAGGAAACACTCCTTCAATATGCAGACGACATTCTGATGGCCAGCCCTACTAAGGAGGCCTCTGAACTACCAAGGCAATAAAGCATAGAAGTTATCCAAGAAAAAGCTCAAATATCACAGACTACGGTGACCTGCCTAGGCTTCATTCTCACAGAAGGTCGGAGAAGCCCATCCAGGAAAGGGAAGAAACAATTACAGCCTTACCCCTTTCTAAACCTAGAAGACAGCTTAGGGGTTCCTGGGGAAGCCAGGGTTTCCTGCCTCTGGATCCCTAACTACAGTCTACTACCTGGGCCTCTATATGAAACACTGAAAAGAAACGATGATGATCCTTTTGAATAGAATCCAGAGGTGGCCTTTCAAGAATGGAAAGAGCAGTCAATGCAGACCCTTGCCCTGGAACTCCCTAAATTAGCTAAACCCTTTGACCTTTACATTACTAGTGAAAGGTGAATCGCCATTGGAGTATTAGTGCAAAAACTGGGACCACTTGAAATGGAACAATGCAAGAATGCCATCCAGGTAGGATAAACTACGGTCACCAATGGGCTTGGCCCACCACCACATCTGGCCAAGATACTGGCGGTATCTAAACACCTGGAAATCAGCAGCCCAAAAGGCCACCTACCTCCTAAGGGAAAAGGACCCCACGTGGTGATCGTTACCCCCAACCATGCCCTGAAGTTGCAGTGTTTGCTCCGTGGGTACACTGACGTCACGTGAGGAGGCTCTCCAACTCCAACCTCCAGAGAGATAACCAGGGGCTACGGGACACCATGACGACTCGTACGAGCATTACTTCACCTGGAGTTTCTCCCATAAAACAGCAAGAGTGTGTCCCAAAACAGTAGACTACTGCTTGTAGGACTTACTGCACCCAGAAGGGAGCTAATAATCTTGGCAGGGGAACCGTATATCACGCTGTCACCATAGAAAAGCCTACAGACACCGTGATGATGGTGGCCAATAAGACCAGCTGGACTCCTGTTTACTTCAAAAGGCTGTTGACTCAGTGGCCATCATGGTCCTTGAGCACAACTGACCCTGGACTGTCTGGGAGTTGAGCGGGCAGGGTCCTGACACCTGGTGCTGTTTTTTCGTTAATTCAGGGGCCGAACTGAAGAAAGCACAGACTACTGGTCAGAGAATCTAGGCTGGCAGAAACGGTCAGCCTAAGGTGGCCCAACAAATTTGGGGCGGGGTGAAACTAGACCTCACAGCGTCTCTGTACATCTCCTTCCTGGACCCTTAAAGGTCATTAGAATCTATAACACTTCAAATACTGGTGCTCAGGCGGACAAGCAGGGAGGCAGGAGGCCTGAGGACAATCAACATCACCTGGAGGCTGCTGGGGAGAAGTTCTGACCCTCACCCAGGGGTATGAGGGCTCCTAACTCAGCACTCAGCAGTTACAGAAGAAGGGTCTGCACGCTCAGCACTCCAAGAATGAGGAAGGGGACAAAAGGCAGAAGAGGGGTTTGTCCCAGGCAAAGCCCCTTAAAAATCCCTGGGAGATAAAAATAGAATCTGGGTAATAAAGTGAAGTCTAACCTTTTTTATCCTTTGTGCTTTGTCTAATTTCACATGCTCCTAGGGTCCCGCATACAGACGTTCCACACCCGGCACTTCAGACCAGATTTCCTAGTGCAGAATGGCTGCGTGGACACCTCAGCTCCTGGGGCCCAGTGCAGATTCTGCGATATAGAGCCTGAGCTGCAGCCAACCGGGCCCTCGAGAGCTCCGCCCCCTCCCTCCTTCTGACTCTGACAGGATCCCTATGCAGCAGCCCAGCCCACAGCCCACGGGGCAGCACATGCTCTCACCTCTCCATTCTCTGATCAAAATGTAAACTTTCCTTTGCTTCTGAACCAAACTCAGTCTAAATCTGTTGGCTCCAATGACAGTGGGCAGGGGGACACTTGTTGGGGTCCACTCTGGAGGATCAGTAACAGAAATTGAGAACATTGTAACTTCAATAAACAGATGTGTGAGCCAACCTGTTATTAACATAGAAGAGTGTATAAGGCTCGGGTAAAACAAGATGTTTCTAACACTTCCATTTGATATTTCCATCACTTTATTATAAGCAAGTTCAGTGAAAAGGTTTGTCTTATTTGTCAGGTCAATATTAGAGAAACGAAGTGATTTCTTTCCAAGGATGTACATCTAATAATCTTGGTTAAAGCTTCAATCTTGTTTTAAATGCTTTTCCATTGAAAATGGTAATTTTCTTTCAGCTCCCCCATTTCTGAGAAGTATAAAATCTTATATTTTATTATTACCAAAAGAGAAAGGTGGGAGGAGGGATAAATTAACAGTTTGGGATTAACACATACACACTGCTTTGTATAAAATAGATCATCAACAAGGAACTACTGTATAGCACAGGGAACTACAGTCAATATTTTGCAATAACCTATAAGGGGAAATAATCTGAAAAAGAATAGATAATTTTATTGACATAATCTATCAATGACAGTTAAAATGGAACCTAAGGGAAGCTGGTGGTGAGTGCTTCTGACCCTGAAGACTTCAATCATCTAAAGTTTGGACTCTGCCTACTTCCCAAGGCCCTTAATGAACATATGTGTAGCCGTAGTTTAAAAATTCCCCAGTTTGGGTTGCAGAGAGACACTGATTTTGAAAAAGCCCTGGTGTTCTCCTCACATGAATGCGACCCTTCCTACACCTAAAACATGCCTGTCACACCCAGAGGATGGTATACCGTCTATCGGGTAGACTTTGGAAAAGGCATCTCATCTCCTCATCTCCTGGTGCTCGGGTTCTCCCCTCCAGCGTCTTTACTAACAGTCTCCCCACTTGGAGATGTCAGCACTGTCAACATCCTGTTGCATACAGTTTGGAATTTGTCCAGAGGATGAAGCGGAAGGAGAAGGAACAATGAGAGACAAGTACTAGGTGTTCGGACAGGCACATGTCACCCTAATTTCCAATCAGGAAGACGAATTGACCAAAGGCTAGGGTTGCCCATGGAAACAGAATAGGGCTTGAGGAAATCCCGCTGCTTTGTGGCCAGTTCCCATAAACACAAGTTGAAAAATAGAATTCAGGGGCACTAAAATTCACAAAACTGCAGAGTTGAAAATATCTATCACTGAAAAATGTCTTGAGCAAAGTCAGAGAAAAGGACTTGTAAGCAACGGAGAATGGCAAGAAAGAGATTGGAAGAGGTAGAAAGGACTCGCCAATAAGCAAAAGAAAAGAAGCTGAACATTGCCAACATTGCAGTTAACCAAAAAGGTTGTATGCGTTTTTTTCTGTATATATTCAAGAAAAGGGCATGCACTTTTTTAGCCAACCAAACAGGTGGGCACTGGAAATCAATACTACAAAACATATCACTTAGCATCAGTCAGAAAAGCCATCCTCATAAAGTGTAAACACCAGAAATGCAGGACAGGGCAAGGAGAAAAGGGAGCCCTGGGAGGCTTATAGTGGAAATATATATTGCCAACAGTCACTCTGGAGATATGTATTGTGTTTACTAAAGCATCTAAAAAATGAGCTACAGAGCACAGGGTATTTGCACTCATGGACGTTTATCTTGGGAAAAACAAAAATCGAGAGGACACATGCACCCCAATGTTTACCACTTCTCTGTTTAAAAGATCCTCGACTAGAATATAACTTAAATGTCTCTGTAGGGAAAAAATGGATAGAGATGTGGTACTTATGTAGAATGGAATATTACTCAGCCTGGAAATCAGTGAAATACGGCCAGTTATAACACCTCCAGAAGAGTTACGTATGATCATTGTAAGTCACATAATTCAAAAAGAAAAAGACACACATCATAAGATATCATTTTAAGCATCATAAGATATCACTAATACACGGAATTTAACCTGGCTACACAGGAACTGAATTACAAAACAGAACGGGTCTCAAATTTAGAAAATCAACTTATACTTGCTTAAGAGGAAAGGTGAGTTGGGGTGCTGCATAAAACAAGAGATTGAAATTTGCACAGATACCGTTCAATAAGCCAACTATGTAATACACAAGACCTACTCCTTTTTCAACGAAATGGACTCAACACCCCATATTCAACGCCTAGGAATATACCTGAGTAGTAAGAATCTTAAAACCCATGGACTCATAGGTCTCCAGAAGAGAATCAAGCGTGTGTACAGCGGCATAAACGCAGCAGTGAAAATCCAATAAATCCCATTATCAAAATAAATTTCAAAAACAAAACACAATGACAGTGAAATAAAGAGCAATTCTTAATTCATTCAGGGTTTGTGATGCAACCTGGATTTACCACATCTACACGCAGAGCTGGGTGACACATAAGGCTGGACACTTCGGGCTGATAGCATTGGTGAGGTTCGGTGAGCAAATGCAGACCCTTTGAACTCATACTGCATGGTACCCATTCCATTTGTCCCAACTCTCCAAGTTTAAGGGATTCTTCCTTCAGCTAAAACAGGCATGGGAAACCCAGAGTATGGTACACAGTGTGATCGGGAAACGTTTTTATATGCATCTCAGTTTTCGGCCCCTGTACTCGTGTTCACCACTGCAAACGCTTTACTAACACTCTCCCCACTTGGAGAGTCAATGCCTTTAACCTCCTGTTTGGCAGAGTTTGCAATTTCTTCGCAAGATCAACAGGAATAGGGAAAACCAATGAGTGACTAGCTGTAGGTGTCTGTACGGGCAAATTTAACTCTCATTTCCGACCAGGAAGAGAAATTAACCAAAGGCTCAGCATGCCGTGTCGGAACGAGATTAGGGCCTGAAGAAATCCTGTGGTTTTGCGGCCAGCTCACAAGAAAGCGAGTTGAAGAAAGGAGCTCAGGGGCACTGTAATTCACAAACCTGCAGAGTGATAAATGACATCTATTGTCCAAAAATATATTGAAGTAAGCCTGCGAAGAGGAGTTGAAATCGGGGCAGAATTGCACGAAACCGATTTCAGGAGGTAGACTTGAATTGCAGAGAAAGCATAGGAAAAGAGGCAGAACGTCGACAACGATGCCCTTGGCCAAAAGGGGCGTATGCGTTTTTTCCACGGTCCTCATAACTGAGGGGGGGAGACTCCCAGCACGCTCCAACTGCCAACAGAGGACCCGCGTCTCCAAGACGACATGTGCCAGCCAGGCAGAAGTGACCTCACAGCAGAGGGCCCATTTCACAGAAGTGTGAGGAACTCAGCCAGCATCATATTCTCAACAGAGGGCCCATATCACCAAGGGGATGGGAACCAGTCAGGAGTGTCCTCACACAATTGGGGCCACATCACTGAAACGTGCGGAACACAGCACATGTAGCCTCAAACCAGAGTACACACATTATCACGGGGCTGGGAGTGAGGCCGGCAAGAGGAGCCTCACAACAGAGGGACCAAAGAATAGAAAAGGTGAGGAATTCAGCATTTGGAACCTCCCAGCAGGTGGCTGAGAGTACCAACCCTATGGGATCCTGGCAGGAGTTAACTCACAGCAGAGGACCCACATCAGGAAACTGTGAGCAACCCAGCCATAGGGATCGGAGCAGAAGGCCCACATCCCCATGGGGATGGGAACTTTTCAGGTGTGTCCTCGCACTACTGGGTGCACATCAGAAAATGTGGGGAGCCCAGCTCTTAGGGCCTGACGTCAGAGGGCCCTCATCACCAAGGGGAGGAGGCACCCAGCATGCTCCAACTGCAACCAGAGGGCACATGTGGCCAAGCTGAAGTGTGCCAGCCAGGCAGTAGTGACCTGAGAGCAGAGGGCCCATCTACCATAAGTGTGAGGAATCCAGCCAGGATCAGACTCTCACCAGAGGACCCACATCACCAAGGGGATGGGAACCAGGAAGGAGTGTCCTCACACCACTGGGCCACATTATCGAAAGGTGAGGAACCCAGAACATGTGGCCTCAAACGAGAGGACCCATATCACAAAGGGGCTCGGAGTCAGGCAGGCAGGTGTAGCCTCAGAACACAGGACCCATATAATAAAAATGATGAGGAATCCAGCAGTTGGAACCTTCTAGCAGGAGGTCCCTAGCACCGACGCTATGGGATCCAGGCCAGAGTGAACTCACAGCAGAGGGTCCAAATCATGAAACTGTGTGCAACCCAGCCTTTGGGACCTCAGAGCAGAAGTTCCACATCCCCATGCGGATGGGTAACTGGCAGGAGTGTCCTCGCCCCAGTGGGCGCACATCAGAAAATGTGGGGAGCCCGGCAGTTAGGGCCTGATGCCAGAGGGCCCTCATCACCGAGGGGAGGAGGCTCCCAGCAGGCTCCAAGTGCCACCACAGGGCCGATGTCACCATGGCAACAGGAGCAAGCCAGGCAGGATTTACCTCACAGCAGAGGGCCCACCTCACAGAAGGGTGAGGAACCCAGCCAGGATAAGTATTTAACCAGAGGGCCCATGTCCCCAAGAGAATGGGAACCAGACAGGAATGTCCTCACACCAGAAGGGCCACATTAGCGAAAGGAGATGGACCCAGCACACGTGGCCTCAAACATGAAGACACACATCACAAAGGGGCTCGGAGTGAGGCAGGCAGGAGGAGCCTCAAAGCAGAGGGCCCATACAATATAAAAGTTGAGGAATCCGGCAAATGGAACCTACCAGCAGGCGGCCAGGAGCAGCGAGGCTATGGGATCCAGGACTGAGTGAACTCACACCAGAGGGCCCACATCCTGACACTGTGAGCAACCCAGACATTGGTACCACAGAGCAGAAGTTCCACATCCCCATGGGGATGGGAACCTGGCAGGAGTGGCATCACACCAGTGGGCGCACATCAGAAAATGTGGGGAGTCCAGCTCTTAGGGCCTGATGTCAGAGTGCCCTCATCACCGATGGGAGGAGGCCCCCAGCAGGCTCCAACTGCCATCATAGGGCCGAGGTCACCAAAGCAACAGGAGCAAGACAGGCAGGATTTACCTCACAACAGAGGGCCCACCTCACAGAAGGTTGAGTAACCCAGCCGGGATAAGACTCTCACCAGAGGGACCACATCACCAAGGGAATGGGAAACAGGCAGGAGTGTCCTCACACCAGAGGGGCCACATCACTGAAAAGTGAGGAAACCAGCATATGTGACCTCAAACCAGAGGATACACATCACCAATGTGTTGTGAGTGAGGCAGGCAGGAGGAGCCTCACAACACAGTACCCATATAATAAAAAAGGTGAGGAATCCAGCAGTTGGAACCTCCCAGCAGGAGGCCCCTAGCACCGAGACTCTGGGATCCAGGCCAGAGCGAACTCACAGCAGAGGGCCCAAACCCTGAAACCGTGAGCAACCCACCGCTGGGAACTCAGAGCAGAAGGCCCACATCCCCATGGAGATGGGAACCTGGTAGGAGTGTCCTCGCACCACTGGTCTAACATCAGAAAATGTGGGGAGCCCAGCAGTTAGGGCCTGACGCCAGAGGCCCTAATCACCAAGGTGAGGAAGCTCCCAGCAGGCTCCAACAGCCAGGAGTGGGCCGACGTCACCAAGGCAACGGAAGCAAGAGAGGCAGGAATTACCTCACAGCAGAGGGCCCACCTCACAGAAGGGTGAGGAAACCAGCCAGGATAAGACTCTCACCAGAGGGCCCACATTACGAAGGGGAAGGGACTCAGGCAGGAGTGTGTTCACACCAGTGGGGTCACATCATCGAAAGGTGAGGAACCCAGCACTTGTGGCGTAAAAACACAGGACACACATCAGCAAGGGGCTCAGAATGAGCTAGGCAGGTGTAGACTCACAACACAGGGCCCATAGAATAAAAAAGGTGAGGAATCCAGCAGTTGAAACCTCACAGCAGGCAACCCAGAGCACCGAGGCTATGGGATACAGGCTGCAGTGAACTCACAGCAAAGGACCCACATCAGGAAACTGTGAGCAACCCAGGCGTAGGGACAAGAGAACAGAAGGCACACATCCCCATGGCGATGGGAATCCTACAGGAGTGTCCTGGCATCACTGGGCTCACATCAGGAAACGTGGGGAGCCCAGCAGTTAGAGCCTGACGCCAGAGGGCCCTCATCACATAGGACAGGAGGTTCCCAGCTGGCCCCAACTGCCACCAGAGGGCCGACGTCACCAAGGAAACGGGAGCAAGCCAGGCAGGAATTACCTCACAGAGAGGGCCCACCTCACAGAAGAGTGAGGAACCCAGCCAGGATCAGACTCTCAACAGAGGGCCCACATAACCAAGGGGATGGAAACTACGCAGGAGGGTCCTCACACCAGTGGGGTCACATTATAGAAAGGAGAGGGACCCAGCACACGTGGCCTCAAACATGAGGACACACATCACCAAGGGGCTGGGAGTGAGGCAGGCAGGAGGAGCCTCAAAACTGAGGGCCCATAGAATAAAAAAGGTGAGGAATCCTGCAGTTGGAACCTCCCAGGAGGTGGCAAGGAGCAACGAAGCTATGGCATCCCGGCCGGTGTGAACTCACAACAGAGGGCCCTCATCATGAAACTGAGAGCAACCCAGGCGTTGGGACCACAAAGCAGAAGGCCCATATTCTCATGAGAATGGGAACCAGGCAGGAGTGTAGTCACACCACAGGGCACATGTCAGAAAATTTTGGGAGCCCAGGAGTTAGGGTCTGACGCCATAGGGCCCTCATTACCGAGGGGAGGAGACTCCAAGCAGGCACCAAATCCCAACTGAGGACCCACGTCAACAAGGTGCCATGCGCTAGCCAAGCAGCAGTGACCTCACAGCAGAGGGCCTACGTTACAGAAGGGTGAGGAACCCAGCCAGTATAAGACTCTCACCAGAGGGCCCACATCACCAAGGGGAACGGAACCAGCCAGGAGTGTCCTCACACCAGTGTGGTCAAATCATAGAAAGGTGAAGAACCCAGAACATGTGGCCTAAACCAGAGGACCCACGTCTCCAAGGGGCTCGGAGTGAAGCAGGCAGGAGTAGCCTCAAAACACAGTGCCCATAGAATAAAATATGTGAGTAATCCAGCAGTTGGAACCTCCCAGCAGGCGGCCCAGTGCACCGAGTCTTGGGATCCAGGCCACAGTGAACTCACAGCGGAAGGCCCACATCATGAAACTGTGAGCAACCCAGCCGTTGGGACCTCAGAGGAGAAGGCCCACATCCCCATGGGGATGGGAACTTGGCAGGAGTGTCCTCGCACAACTAAGAACGTATCAGAAAATGTGAGTACCCAGCAGTTTGAGCCTGACGCCAGAGGGCCCTCATCACTGAGGGGAGGAGGCTACCAGCACGTTCCAACTGCCACCTGACGGCTGACTTCACCAAGGTGAGGTGTGCTAGCCCGGCAGGAGTGAACTCAGCGCAGAGGGCCCACCTCACGGAAGTGTGAGGAACCCAACCAGGATCAGATTCTCACCAGAGGGCCCACATCACCAAGGGGATGGGAACCAGGCATGAGTGTCCTCACACCAGTGGGGCCACATCAGCGAAAGTTCAGGAACCCAGCACATGTGGCCTCAAACAAGAGGACACACATCACGAAGGGGCTGGGAGTGAGGCATGCAGGAGGAGACTCACAACAGAGGGCGCATAGAATAAAAAAGGTGAGGAAAACAGAAGTTGGAACTTCCAAGCAGGCGGCCCAGAGCACCGACGTTATGAGAAACAGACCGGAGTGAACTCACAGCAGAGGGCCCACATCCTGAAACTGTGAGCAACCCAGACTTTGGAACCACAGAAGAGAAGGCCCACAATCCCATGAGGATGGGAACCTGACAGGAGTCTCATTGCACCAGTGGGCGCACATCAGAAAATGTTGGGAGCCCGGCAGTTAGGGCCTGACGCAAGAGGGTCCGCATCACCGAGGGGAGGAGGGTCCCAGCAGGCTCCAACTGCTACCAGAGGGCCGACGTTTCCAAGGCGGGGTGTGCCAGCAGGCAGGAGTGACCTCAGAAGAGAGGTCTCACCTCACAGAAGTATGAGGAACCCAACTAGGATCAGATTCTCACCAGTGGGCCCACATCACCAAGTGGATGGGAGCCAGGCAGGAGTGCCCTCACACCAGTGGGGCCACATCAGCAAAAGGTGGGGAACCCAGCACACGTGGCTTCAAACCAGAGGACTCACATCACAAAGGGGCTCAGAGTGAGAGAGGCATAAGAAGCCTCAAAGATGAGTGCCCGCAGAATAAAAAAGTTAACGAATCTGGTCAATGGAACCTCCCAGCAAGCGGCCAGCAGCAGCGAGGCTATGGCATCCAGGTCTGAGTGAACTCACACCAGAGGGCCCACATCCTGACACTGTGAGCAACCCAGACATTGGTAACAAAGAGCAGAAGTCCCACATCCCCATGGGGTTGGGAACCTAGCAGGAGTGTCATCACACCAGTGGGCAAACATCAGAAAACGTGGGGAGCCCAGCACTTAGGGCCTGACGTCAGAGGGCCCTCATCTCCAAGGCGAGGAGGCACCAAGCGCGATCCAACAGCAACCAGAAGGCACATGTGGCCAAGGCGAAGTGTGCCAGTCAGGCGGTAGTGACCTCACAGCAAGGGCCCACCTCACAGAATTGTGAGGGACCCAATCACGATCAGACTCTCACCAGAGGGCCCACATCACCAAGGGGATGGGAACCAGGCAGGAGTGTCCTCACACCAGTGGGGCCACATCATTAAAGGTGAGCCAACCGGCACATGTGGCCGCAAACCAGAGGACCTACATCAACAAGGGGCTCGCAGTGAGGCAGGCAGGAGGAGCCTCACAACACAGGGACCGAAGAATAAAAATGGTGAGGAATCCTGCAATTTGAACCTCCCAGCAGGCGGCCCAGAGCACAGAAGCTATGGGATCTAGGCCTGAGTGAACTGACACCAGGGAGGCAACATCATGAAACTGTGAGCAACCCAGGCATTGGGACAAGAGAACAGAAGGCACACATCCCCATGGGGATGGGAACCTTACAGGAGTGTCCTGGCATCACTGGGCTTACATCAAAAAATATGGGGAGCCCAGCATTTAGGGCCTGACGCCAGAGGCCTTCATCTCCTAGTAGAGGAGGTTCCCAGCAGGCTCCAGCTGCCACCAGAGGGCCGACATCACCAAGGCAATGGGAGGAAGCCAAGCAGGAATTACCTCCCAGAGAGGGCCCACCTCACAGAAGGGTGAGGAACCCAGCCAGGATCAGACTCTCACCAGAGGTCCCACAGCACCAAGGGGTTGGGATGGGAACTAGGCAGGAGTGTCCTCACACCAGTGGGGCCACATTATCGAAACAATAGGGATCCGGCACACGTGGCCTCAAACATGAGGACACACATCACCAAGGGGCTTGGAGTGAGGCAGGCAGGAAGAGCCTCAAAACTGAGGGCCCATAGAATAAAAAAGGTGAGGAATCCTGCAATTGGAACCTCCCAGCAGGCAGCAGGCAGCAAGCAGCAGCGAGGCTATGGGATCCCGGCTGGTGTTAACTCACAACAGAGGGCCCTCATCACCATGGGGAGGAGGCTCCCAGCAGACTCCACCTGCTACCAGAGGGCCATCGTCGCCAAGGCGTATTGTGCCACCCAGGCAGGAATTACCTCATGGCAGAGGGCCCACCTCACAGAAGTTTGAGGAACACAACCAGCATCAGACTCCCAGCAGAGGACCCACACCACCAAGGGGATGGGAACCAGGCAGGAGTGTCCTCACACCTGTGGGATGACTTCAGCGAAAAGTAAGGAATCCAGCACATGTAGGCTCAAACAAGGGGACACACATAACGAAGGGGCTGGGAGTGAAGCATGCGGGAGCAGACTCACTACAGAGGGCCTATAGAATAAAAAACGTGAGGAATCCAGCAGTTGGAACCTCCCAGCAGGTGGCCAAGAGATGCGAGGCTATGGGATCCAGGCCTGAGTGAACTAATACCAGAGAGCCAACATCATGAAACTGTGAGCCACCCCGGCGTTGGAACCTCAGAGCAGAAGGCCCGCACCCCCATGGGGATGGGAACCTTACAGGAGTGTCCTGGCATTACGGGGCTCACATCAGAAAACGTGGGGAACCCAGCAGTTAGAGTCTGAACCCACAGGGCCCTCATCACCGACGAGAGGAGACTCCTCTCTGGCACCAACTCCCAACTGAGGGCCCACGTCGACAAGGTGACGTATGCCAGCCAGGCAGGAGTGAACTCACAGCAGAGGGCTTACCTCACAAAAAGATGAGGAACCCAGAAAGGATAAGACTCTCACCAGAGGGCCCACATCACCAAGGGAATCGGAACCATGCAGGAGTTTCCTCACACCAAGGTGGTCACATCATAGAAAGGTCAGGAACCCAGCACATGTTGCCTAAACCAGAGGACCCACAACTCCAAACGGCTCAGAGTGAGGCAGGCAGGAGTAACCACACAACACAGGGCCCATAGAATAAAAAAGGTGAGTAAACCAGCAGTTGGAACCTGCCAGCAGGTGGCACAGAGCACTGAGTCTATGGGATCCAGGCCGCAGTGAACTCACAGCAGAGGGCCCATATCATGAAACTGTGAGCAACCAAGACGTTGGGACCTCAGAGCACAAGGCCCACATCCCCATGGGGATGGGAACCTGACAGGAGTGTCATCGCAGCAGTGGGCGCACATCAGAAAATGTTGGGAGCCCAGCAGTTAGGGCCTGATGTCAGAGGGTCCTCATCACCAATGGGAGATGGCTCCCAGCAGGCTCTAACTGCTACCAGAGGGCCAACGTCTCCGAGGTGGGGTGTGCCTGCCAGGCTGGCGAGACCTCAGAGCAGAGGACCCACCTCAAAGAAGTTTGAGGAACCCAACCAGGATCAGACTCTCACCAGAGGGCCCACATGCCCAAGTCAAAGGGTACCAGGCCGGAGTGTCTCCACACTAGTGGGGCCACATCATCGAAAAGTGAGGGACCCAGAACACGTGGCCTCAAACCAGAGGACACACATCACCAAAGGGCTGGGTGTGAGGCAGGCAGGAGGAGCCACAAAACAGAGGGCCAATAGAATAAAAAATGTAAGGAATCTCGCAGTTGGAACCTCCCAGCACGCGGCCAGGAGCAACGAGGCTATGGGATCCAGTCCGGAATGAACTCGCACCAGAGGGCCCTCATCATGAAACTGTGAGCAACCCAGGCTTTGTGATCTCAGAGCAGAAGGCCCACATTCCCATGGGTTTGGGACCTTGGTAGTAGTGTACTCACACCACAGAGCTCACATCAGAAAATTTTGGGAGCCCAAGAGTTAGGGCCTGATGCAGGAGGGCCCTCATTATGGAGGGATGAGACTCCCAGCAGGCAACAACTCCAAACTGAGAGCCCACATCACCAAGGTGACCTGTGCCAGCCAGGCAGGAGTGACCTCACAGCAGAGGGCCTACCTCACAGAAGGTTGAGGAACTCAGCCAGGATCAGACTCTCATCAGAGGGCCAACATCACCAAGGGGATGGGAAGCAGGCAGGAGTGTCCTCACACCATAGGGCGACATCACTAAAAGGTTAGGAAAGCAGCACATATGGCCTCAAACCAGAGAACCTTCATCACCAATTGGCTGGGAATGAGGCAGGCGGGAGGAGCCTCAAAACACAGAGCCCAAAGAAAAAAACGGTGAGGAATCCAACAGTTGGAACCTCCCAGGAGGCGGCGCAGAGCACAGAGGCTACGGGATCTAGGCCTGAGTCAACTAACACCAGAGAGCCAACATCATGAAACTGTGAGCCACCCCGGTGTTGGGACCTCAGAGCAGAAGGCCCACAACCCCGTGGGGATGGGAACCTTACAGGAGTGTCCTGGAATCAGAGGACTCACATCAGAAAACGTGTGGAGCACTGCAGTTAGAACCTGATGCCAGTGGGCCCTCATCACCAAGGAGAAGATGCTCCCAGCAGGCTCCAACTGCCACCAGAGGGCTGACGTCAACAAGGCAATGGGAGCAAGCCAGGCAGGAGTTACCTCACAGCAGAGGGCACACCTCACAGAAGGGTGAGGAACACAGCCAGGATCAGACTCTCACCAGAGGGCCCACATCACCAAGGGGATGGGAACCAGGCAGGAGTGTCCTCACACCAGTGGGGCCACAGCATCAAAAGATGACGAACGCAGCACATGTGGCCTCAAACCAGAGGACACACATCACCAAGGGCCTGGGAGTGAGGTAGGTGTCTGGACGGGCACATTTAACTCTAATTTCCCACCAGGAAGAGGAATTAACCAAAGGCTAAGCGTGCCGTTACAGAAACAGATGCTGGCCTGAAGCAAACCTGCAATTTTTTGGCCAGCTTATAAGGAAGCGAGTTAAGAAAGGAAATCAGGACCACTGTTATTCACAAACCTGCAGAGTTATAAATGACAGCGATTGGCAAAAATATATTGAAGTAAGGCTGCAAAGAGGACTTGAAAATGAGGCAGAATTGCAGGAATCAGATTTCAGGAGGTAGATTGGAATTGCATTTAAAGCATATGAAAAGCCTCATATTTTTGACAGTGATGCAGTTGGACAAAAAGTGCGTATACATTTTTTCCTTTATATATTCAGGAAAAAACTCATATGCCCTTTTTGGCCAACCAAGCACTAAAGCAATGGAAATCCGCACTACAATGAAGTCTCATTTCCCATTCATCAAAAGGGGCATCTAAAAAAAGTGTAAAAACCAGAAACACAGGACATGCCATGGAGAACAGGGAGCCTTGTTATGCTGATGGGCGGGATGTAAATTGCCAACACACACTCTGCAGATGTTTATGGTGTATCCTGAAATATCTAGAAAACAAAGCTACAGAGCCTAAGGCACTTCCACTTATGGCGGTACAGCTTAGGAAAATTACAATCAACAAGACACAGCCAACACAAAATTTACGGCTGCTGTGTTTACAAGAACCTCAAGTCCAGTACAAATTAAATATCCCAGAAAGAAAAAATGGATAAAGAAGTTGTGCAGCTTACGTACAATGGAATATCACTCAGCAATGAAATCAATGTCATCAGGCCTGTAGCAGCAAATTGAGTGGATTTAAGTACGATGATTCTAAGAGAAATATGTAACACAGAGAAAGATAATTGTCATAAGATATCACTAATAGAGGAAGTGTAAACTTGGCTACACATGAACTGAATTACAAAACCGAACACAGTCTCACATTTAGATAAATTACTTATGCTTGCTTAAGGGGAAAGTTGAGTTGGGGTGCTGTATAAAACCAGAGATTGAAATTAGCACAGATACCATTCCATAAGCCGAATATGTAATAGAGAAGACCTACTCCTTGCTCTAAGAAATAGACTCAACCATGGTGTATCACCTCACACCTGTTAGAATGCTTATCATCACAAAATCTACAAACAACAAATGCTGGAAAGGGTGTGGAGATAAGGAACCCTCTTCCACAATTGTTGGAATGTAAATTGATACAGTCACTGTGGAGAACATTATGGAGTTTCTTATAAAACTAACAATTACCATATGATACTGCAATCCCACTACTAGGCATATATCCAGACAAAACCATAAACCAAAAAGAGACATTCACCGCAATGTTCATTGAATCACTATTTACAATATCCAGGTAATGGAAGCAACCTAAATGCCCACAGACATACGAATGCATAAAGATGTGGCACATATATAAAATGGAATATTACGAAGCCATAAAAAGGAATGAAATTGGGTCATTTGTAGAGACGTGGATGGATCTAGAGACTGTTATACAGAGTGAAGTAAGTCAGAAAGAGAAAAACAAATCTTGTATATTAATGCATATATGTGGAACCAAGAAAAATTGTACAGGTAAATCGTTTTGCAAGGCACAAATAGAGCAACAGATGAAGACAACAAATGTATGGTCACCAAGGGGGGAAAGCTGTTGGGGGGATGGTGGTGGGCGGAGTTGAGAGATTCGGATAGGCATGTATACATTTATATGTATAAAATAGATAACCAATAAGAACCTACTATATAAAAATATAAAATTAATTTAAAAATTGAAAAAAGTAAAACAGAAAAAATATTCTTCCCTTCACATACATGTATTTATATGAATAAATTATTTCCATGCTTATATCTGTAAATACAAAAAAGAGGAATAAAATCTACTTTGAACCAAAAACGAGATAAAGAAAAAAAAAAAACAGAACCCACCAGTTATACAGAGGAAAACCGTATCAGGGCACTTGCTCCAGTTGTAAACAATTCTGAAGTTGGTCAGTGGTGGGGAATCATCTCCCATTCAGCCAGCAGGCCCCAGGCAACAAGCGTCCTCATTGCAAAGCTGGGGAACGCTGCCGAGGCATCTGTGAGTAAACGTAGGCCGAGGCCCAGGCCATCTGCTGCTGAACAGTTCCCACCCTTCCCAGGTAAAACACCTGAATATGTACAAGGACTTTAAAGCCTAGAGGAAGGGCCATGGAGCCACACGAGCGACAGCATGCCGGCCGACTTGGTGCCTGCAGGCCAGCCAGGATGGTCCTGGCCCTGGGTGCTCTTCTGGAAGCTTTCCATTTCCCTGCCTGAGATACCCTTCCTGTCCCGGCCCCCACTGCTTTCTTCCTTCCTCACCTCTGCCCAGGGAGAAATTCCAGCGGCAGCTATGGGTGACACATCCTCTTCTTTAGCAGGTGGCATCTTGGTAACTGCTTCAGAAAGTCCAGCAGAGCCCCACTCACACTGGGCCACCCGCAAAGCCGTGGCCTCTCACTCCCTCCCACCAGCCCAGCCCCGAGACTGCTGACAGGGCAGAGAAAATGGCGTCAGGCACAGCTACGGGGGCTCTTGCTGCCTGGAGCTGTGTTTATATTGATCTCAACCTAGGCACACCTGGGGAGGGCTGGCCGGCACGGTCAGGCTTCCCAGGTCAGCCAATAGTCACCCCTCAGGGGCTCACAGTTGCCGAAAATGGAACCTGCTGAATCAGCCACGTCCAGGGAACAGGTGTGGGCTCCTGAGAGTCAGGATAGACAAGGGGCTACAGCACTGGCTTGTTTGCTAATCATATTATCTGGCCTATGAGTGCGAGACATCTTCAAGAAAACCCTCTCCTAATGAGAGGAACTCAGGGGTCAGGGAGAGGAGGGGTGGGTGGTGGGTGGAGACAGAGGCCACACAGAGTGATTCCCAGGGTCACAGACCTGTCGGAGCTGCTGTTTGTTAGTTCAAGTCCTGCTCTGAGGTGCTCTGTGTCAGATCTGAGCGACAGGTGAGCTGGGAGTGCTCTGCAATGAAGGCTATGTGCACGGTTCCTGTGTGCCCAGCCCTGCCACGGTACCTGCAAGGGTAGCTCTGTATCCTGGGAGGGGCCTGACCACGTGAGCCCCATGGGCTGCAGGGTACTTGCCCAGGGAAACCCATACCCTGGTAGGGGCCTGACCACGTGAGCTCCGTGGGCTGGGGTGGGGGTGGTGTACCTGCCCAGGTGAGCTCCATATCCTGGGATTTGCCTGACCTCGGGAGTCACATGGGCTGCTGGAGGCATGGTAAATGGTGTCAGGACAGTCAGTGAAGCCACCAAGGATATACCTCCAGTAGTTCCTAATTCCTACACCCTGCTGGTCATTCTACCAACCACCAGGACTTGGTATTCTGTATTAGTCTTCAATGATGCCTTCTTTTGTATTCCATTAGTCCCAGAGTCACAAGACATTTTGGCTTGTGAGTGGCAGGACTCAACATACAACTGAAACAATACTTCTGGGCCGTCTTGCCCAAATGGTTCAAAAATTCCCACACCATCTTTGGGGAAAGCTCAGCTAAAGACCTAAAAGTTCTACCTCTGGAAAAGGAAACACTCCTTCAATATGCAGACGACATTCTGATGGCCAGCCCTACTAAGGAGGCCTCTGAACTACCAAGGCAATAAAGCATAGAAGTTATCCAAGAAAAAGCTCAAATATCACAGACTACGGTGACCTGCCTAGGCTTCATTCTCACAGAAGGTCGGAGAAGCCCATCCAGGAAAGGGAAGAAACAATTACAGCCTTACCCCTTTCTAAACCTAGAAGACAGCTTAGGGGTTCCTGGGGAAGCCAGGGTTTCCTGCCTCTGGATCCCTAACTACAGTCTACTACCTGGACCTCTATATGAAACACTGAAAAGAAACGATGATGATCCTTTTGAATAGAATCCAGAGGTGGCCTTTCAAGAATGGAAAGAGCAGTCAATGCAGACCCTTGCCCTGGAACTCCCTAAATTAGCTAAACCCTTTGACCTTTACATTACTAGTGAAAGGTGAATCGCCATTGGAGTATTAGTGCAAAAACTGGGACCACTTGAAATGGAACAATGCAAGAATGCCATCCAGGTAAGATAAACTACGGTCACCAATGGGCTTGGCCCACCACCACATCTGGCCAAGATACTGGCGGTATCTAAACACCTGGAAATCAGCAGCCCAAAAGGCCACCTACCTCCTAAGGGAAAAGGACCCCACGTGGTGATCGTTACCCCCAACCATGCCCTGAAGTTGCAGTGTTTGCTCAGTGGGTACACTGACGTCACGTGAGGAGGCTCTCCAACTCCAACCTCCAGAGAGATAACCAGGGGCTACGGGACACCATGACGACTCGTACGAGCATTACTTCACCTGGAGTTTCTCCCATAAAACAGCAAGAGTGTGTCCCAAAACAGTAGACTACTGCTTGTAGGACTTACTGCACCCAGAAGGGAGCTAATAATCTTGGCAGGGGAACCGTATATCACGCTGTCACCATAGAAAAGCCTACAGACACCGTGATGATGGTGGCCAATAAGACCAGCTGGACTCCTGTTTACTTCAAAAGGCTGTTGACTCAGTGGCCATCATGGTCCTTGAGCACAACTGACCCTGGACTGTCTGGGAGTTGAGCGGGCAGGGTCCTGACACCTGGTGCTGTTTTTTCGTTAATTCAGGGGCCGAACTGAAGAAAGCACAGACTACTGGTCAGAGAATCTAGGCTGGCAGAAACGGTCAGCCTAAGGTGGCCCAACAAATTTGGGGCGGGGTGAAACTAGACCTCACAGCGTCTCTGTACATCTCCTTCCTGGACCCTTAAAGGTCATTAGAATCTATAACACTTCAAATACTGGTGCTCAGGCGGACAAGCAGGGAGGCAGGAGGCCTGAGGACAATCAACATCACCTGGAGGCTGCTGGGGAGAAGTTCTGACCCTCACCCAGGGGTATGAGGGCTCCTAACTCAGCACTCAGCAGTTACAGAAGAAGGGTCTGCACGCTCAGCACTCCAAGAATGAGGAAGGGGACAAAAGGCAGAAGAGGGGTTTGTCCCAGGCAAAGCCCCTTAAAAATCCCTGGGAGATAAAAATAGAATCTGGGTAATAAAGTGAAGTCTAACCTTTTTTATCCTTTGTGCTTTGTCTAATTTCACATGCTCCTAGGGTCCCGCATACAGACGTTCCACACCCGGCACTTCAGACCAGATTTCCTAGTGCAGAATGGCTGCGTGGACACCTCAGCTCCTGGGGCCCAGTGCAGATTCTGCGATATAGAGCCTGAGCTGCAGCCAACCGGGCCCTCAAGAGCTCCGCCCCCTCCCTCCTTCTGACTCTGACAGGATCCCTATGCAGCAGCCCAGCCCACAGCCCACGGGGCAGCACATGCTCTCACCTCTCCATTCTCTGATCAAAATGTAAACTTTCCTTTGCTTCTGAACCAAACTCAGTCTAAATCTGTTGGCTCCAATGACAGTGGGCAGGGGGACACTTGTTGGGGTCCACTCTGGAGGATCAGTAACAGAAATTGAGAACATTGTAACTTCAATAAACAGATGTGTGAGCCAACCTGTTATTAACATAGAAGAGTGTATAAGGCTCGGGTAAAACAAGATGTTTCTAACACTTCCATTTGATATTTCCATCACTTTATTATAAGCAAGTTCAGTGAAAAGGTTTGTCTTATTTGTCAGGTCAATATTAGAGAAACGAAGTGATTTCTTTCCAAGGATGTACATCTAATAATCTTGGTTAAAGCTTCAATCTTGTTTTAAATGCTTTTCCATTGAAAATGGTAATTTTCTTTCAGCTCCCCCATTTCTGAGAAGTATAAAATCTTATATTTTATTATTACCAAAAGAGAAAGGTGGGAGGAGGGATAAATTAACAGTTTGGGATTAACACATACACACTGCTTTGTATAAAATAGATCATCAACAAGGAACTACTGTATAGCACAGGGAACTACAGTCAATATTTTGCAATAACCTATAAGGGGAAATAATCTGAAAAAGAATAGATAATTTTATTGACATAATCTATCAATGACAGTTAAAATGGAACCTAAGGGAAGCTGGTGGTGAGTGCTTCTGACCCTGAAGACTTCAATCATCTAAAGTTTGGACTCTGCCTACTTCCCAAGGCCCTTAATGAACATATGTGTAGCCGTAGTTTAAAAATTCCCCAGTTTGGGTTGCAGAGAGACACTGATTTTGAAAAAGCCCTGGTGTTCTCCTCACATGAATGCGACCCTTCCTACACCTAAAACATGCCTGTCACACCCAGAGGATGGTATACCGTCTATCGGGTAGACTTTGGAAAAGGCATCTCATCTCCTCATCTCCTGGTGCTCGGGTTCTCCCCTCCAGCGTCTTTACTAACAGTCTCCCCACTTGGAGATGTCAGCACTGTCAACATCCTGTTGCATACAGTTTGGAATTTGTCCAGAGGATGAAGCGGAAGGAGAAGGAACAATGAGAGACAAGTACTAGGTGTTCGGACAGGCACATGTCACCCTAATTTCCAATCAGGAAGACGAATTGACCAAAGGCTAGGGTTGCCCATGGAAACAGAATAGGGCTTGAGGAAATCCCGCTGCTTTGTGGCCAGTTCCCACAAACACAAGTTGAAAAATGGAATTCAGGGGCACTAAAATTCACAAAACTGCAGAGTTGAAAATATCTATCACTGAAAAATGTCTTGAGCAAAGTCAGAGAAAAGGACTTGTAAGCAACGGAGAATGGCAAGAAAGAGATTGGAAGAGGTAGAAAGGACTCGCCAATAAGCAAAAGAAAAGAAGCTGAACATTGCCAACATTGCAGTTAACCAAAAAGGTTGTATGCGTTTTTTTCTGTATATATTCAAGAAAAGGGCATGCACTTTTTTAGCCAACCAAACAGGTGGGCACTGGAAATCAATACTACAAAACATATCACTTAGCATCAGTCAGAAAAGCCATCCTCATAAAGTGTAAACACCAGAAATGCAGGACAGGGCAAGGAGAAAAGGGAGCCCTGGGAGGCTTATAGTGGAAATATATATTGCCAACAGTCACTCTGGAGATATGTATTGTGTTTACTAAAGCATCTAAAAAATGAGCTACAGAGCACAGGGTATTTGCACTCATGGACGTTTATCTTGGGAAAAACAAAAATCGAGAGGACACATGCACCCCAATGTTTACCACTTCTCTGTTTAAAAGATCCTCGACTAGAATATAACTTAAATGTCTCTGTAGGGAAAAAATGGATAGAGATGTGGTACTTATGTAGAATGGAATATTACTCAGCCTGGAAATCAGTGAAATACGGCCAGTTATAACACCTCCAGAAGAGTTACGTATGATCATTGTAAGTCACATAATTCAAAAAGAAAAAGACACACATCATAAGATATCATTTTAAGCATCATAAGATATCACTAATACACGGAATTTAACCTGGCTACACAGGAACTGAATTACAAAACAGAACGGGTCTCAAATTTAGAAAATCAACTTATACTTGCTTAAGAGGAAAGGTGAGTTGGGGTGCTGCATAAAACAAGAGATTGAAATTTGCACAGATACCGTTCAATAAGCCAACTATGTAATACACAAGACCTACTCCTTTTTCAACGAAATGGACTCAACACCCCATATTCAACGCCTAGGAATATACCTGAGTAGTAAGAATCTTAAAACCCATGGACTCATAGGTCTCCAGAAGAGAATCAAGCGTGTGTACAGCGGCATAAACGCAGCAGTGAAAATCCAATAAATCCCATTATCAAAATAAATTTCAAAAACAAAACACAATGACAGTGAAATAAAGAGCAATTCTTAATTCATTCAGGGTTTGTGATGCAACCTGGATTTACCACATCTACACGCAGAGCTGGGTGACACATAAGGCTGGACACTTCGGGCTGATAGCATTGGTGAGGTTCGGTGAGCAAATGCAGACCCTTTGAACTCATACTGCATGGTACCCATTCCATTTGTCCCAACTCTCCAAGTTTAAGGGATTCTTCCTTCAGCTAAAACAGGCATGGGAAACCCAGAGTATGGTACACAGTGTGATCGGGAAACGTTTTTATATGCATCTCAGTTTTCGGCCCCTGTACTCATGTTCACCACTGCAAACGCTTTACTAACACTCTCCCCACTTGGAGAGTCAATGCCTTTAACCTCCTGTTTGGCAGAGTTTGCAATTTCTTCGCAAGATCAACAGGAATAGGGAAAACCAATGAGTGACTAGCTGTAGGTGTCTGTACAGGCAAATTTAACTCTCATTTCCGACCAGGAAGAGAAATTAACCAAAGGCTCAGCATGCCGTGTCGGAACGAGATTAGGGCCTGAAGAAATCCTGTGGTTTTGCGGCCAGCTCACAAGAAAGCGAGTTGAAGAAAGGAGCTCAGGGGCACTGTAATTCACAAACCTGCAGAGTGATAAATGACATCTATTGTCCAAAAATATATTGAAGTAAGCCTGCGAAGAGGAGTTGAAATCGGGGCAGAATTGCACGAAACCGATTTCAGGAGGTAGACTTGAATTGCAGAGAAAGCATAGGAAAAGAGGCAGAACGTCGACAACGATGCCCTTGGCCAAAAGGGGCGTATGCGTTTTTTCCACGGTCCTCATAACTGAGGGGGGGAGACTCCCAGCACGCTCCAACTGCCAACAGAGGACCCGCGTCTCCAAGACGACATGTGCCAGCCAGGCAGAAGTGACCTCACAGCAGAGGGCCCATTTCACAGAAGTGTGAGGAACTCAGCCAGCATCATATTCTCAACAGAGGGCCCATATCACCAAGGGGATGGGAACCAGTCAGGAGTGTCCTCACACAATTGGGGCCACATCACTGAAACGTGCGGAACACAGCACATGTAGCCTCAAACCAGAGTACACACATTATCACGGGGCTGGGAGTGAGGCCGGCAAGAGGAGCCTCACAACAGAGGGACCAAAGAATAGAAAAGGTGAGGAATTCAGCATTTGGAACCTCCCAGCAGGTGGCCGAGAGTACCAACCCTATGGGATCCTGGCAGGAGTTAACTCACAGCAGAGGACCCACATCAGGAAACTGTGAGCAACCCAGCCATAGGGATCGGAGCAGAAGGCCCACATCCCCATGGGGATGGGAACTTTTCAGGTGTGTCCTCGCACTACTGGGTGCACATCAGAAAATGTGGGGAGCCCAGCTCTTAGGGCCTGACGTCAGAGGGCCCTCATCACCAAGGGGAGGAGGCACCCAGCATGCTCCAACTGCAACCAGAGGGCACATGTGGCCAAGCTGAAGTGTGCCAGCCAGGCAGTAGTGACCTGAGAGCAGAGGGCCCATCTACCATAAGTGTGAGGAATCCAGCCAGGATCAGACTCTCACCAGAGGACCCACATCACCAAGGGGATGGGAACCAGGAAGGAGTGTCCTCACACCACTGGGCCACATTATCGAAAGGTGAGGAACCCAGAACATGTGGCCTCAAACGAGAGGACCCATATCACAAAGGGGCTCGGAGTCAGGCAGGCAGGTGTAGCCTCAGAACACAGGACCCATATAATAAAAATGATGAGGAATCCAGCAGTTGGAACCTTCTAGCAGGAGGTCCCTAGCACCGACACTATGGGATCCAGGCCAGAGTGAACTCACAGCAGAGGGTCCAAATCATGAAACTGTGTGCAACCCAGCCTTTGGGACCTCAGAGCAGAAGTTCCACATCCCCATGCGGATGGGTAACTGGCAGGAGTGTCCTCGCCCCAGTGGGCGCACATCAGAAAATGTGGGGAGCCCGGCAGTTAGGGCCTGATGCCAGAGGGCCCTCATCACCGAGGGGAGGAGGCTCCCAGCAGGCTCCAAGTGCCACCACAGGGCCGATGTCACCATGGCAACAGGAGCAAGCCAGGCAGGATTTACCTCACAGCAGAGGGCCCACCTCACAGAAGGGTGAGGAACCCAGCCAGGATAAGTATTTAACCAGAGGGCCCATGTCCCCAAGAGAATGGGAACCAGACAGGAATGTCCTCACACCAGAAGGGCCACATTAGCGAAAGGAGAGGGACCCAGCACACGTGGCCTCAAACATGAAGACACACATCACAAAGGGGCTCGGAGTGAGGCAGGCAGGAGGAGCCTCAAAGCAGAGGGCCCATACAATATAAAAGTTGAGGAATCCGGCAAATGGAACCTACCAGCAGGCGGCCAGGAGCAGCGAGGCTATGGGATCCAGGACTGAGTGAACTCACACCAGAGGGCCCACATCCTGACACTGTGAGCAACCCAGACATTGGTACCACAGAGCAGAAGTTCCACATCCCCATGGGGATGGGAACCTGGCAGGAGTGGCATCACACCAGTGGGCGCACATCAGAAAATGTGGGGAGTCCAGCTCTTAGGGCCTGATGTCAGAGTGCCCTCATCACCAAGGGGAGGAGGCACCCAGCACGCTCCAACTGCAAACAGAGGGCACATGTGGCCAAGGTGAAGTGTGCCAGCCAGGCACTAGTGACCTCACAGCAGAGCGCCCATCTCCCATAAGTGTGAGGAATCCAGCCAGGATCAGCCTCTCACCAGAGGGCCCACATCACCAAGGGGTTGGGAACCAGGCAGGAGTGTCCTCCCACCAGTGGGGCCACATCACTAAAAGGTGAGGCAAACGGCACATGTGGCCTCAAACCAGAGGACCTACATCAACAAGGGCTCGCAGTGAGGCAGACAAGAGGAGCCTCACAACACAGGGACCGAAGAATAAAAATGGTGAGGAATCCTGCAGTTGGAACTTCTCAGCAGGCGGCCCAGAGCACAGAGGCTATGGGATCTAGGCCTGTGTGAACTAACACCAGGGAGGCAACATCATCAACCTGTGAGCAAACAAGGAGTTGGGACAAGAGAACAGAAGGCACACATCCCCATGGGGATGGGAACCTTACAGGAGTGTCCTGGCCTCACTGGGCACGCATCAGAAAACGTGGGGAGCCCAGAAGTTAGAGCATGACGCCAGAGAGCCCTCGTCACCTAGGAGCCTCCAATTGCCATCAGAGGGTCCACGTCACCAAGGAAACGGGAGCAAGCCAGGCAGGAATTACCTCACAGAGAGGGCCCACCTCACAGAAGGGTGAGGAACCCAGCCAGGATCAGACTCTCACCAGAGGTCCCACATAACCAAGGGGATGGGAACTAGGCAGGAGTGTCCTCACACCAGTGGGGACACATTATCGAAAGGAGAGGGACCCAGCACACGTGGCCTCAAACATGAAGACACACATCACAAAGGGGCTCGGAGTGAGGCAGGCAGGAGGAGCCTCAAAACTGAGGGCCCATAGAATAGAAAAGCTGAGGAATCCTGCATTGGAACCTCCCAGCCGGCGGCAAGGAGCAGCGAGGCTATGGGATCCCGGCCGCTGTGAACTCACAACAGAGGGCTCTCATCATGAAACTGTGAGCAACCCAGCTTTTGGGACCACAGAGCAGAAGCCCCATATTCCCATGAGGTTGGGAACCTGGCAGGAGTGTACTCACACCACAGGGCACACGTCAGAAAATTTTGGGAGCCCAGGAGTTAGGGTCTGACGCCAGAGGGCCCTCATTACCGAGGGAAATAGACTCTCAGCAGGCACCAACTGCCAACTGAGGGCCCACGTTGCCAAGGTGCCGTGCGCCAGCCAGGCAGGAGTGACCTCAAAGCAGAGGACCTACGTCTCAGAAGGGTGAGGAACCCAGCCAGTATAAGAGTCTCAACAGAGGGCCCACATCACCAAGGGGATCGGAACCAGGCAGGAGTGTCCTCACACCAGTGTGGCCAAACCATAGAAAGGTGAGGAACCCGGTACATGTGGCCTAAATCAGAGGACCCACATCTCCAAGGGGTCAGAGTGAGGCAAGCAGGAGTAGCCTCACAACACAGGGTCCAAAGAATAAAAAGTGTGAGGAATCCAGCAGTTGGAACCTCCCAGCAGGCGGCCCAGTGCACCGAGTCTTGGGATCCAGGCCACAGTGAACTCACAGCGGAGGGCCCACATCAGGAACCTGTGAGCAACCCATCCGTTGGGACCTCAGAGGAGAAGGCCCACATCCCCATGGGGATGGGAACTTGGCAGGAGTGTCCTCGCACAACTAAGAACGTATCAGAAAATGTGGGTACCCAACAGTTATGGCCTGATGCCAGAGGGCCCTCATGACCGAGGGGAGGAGGCTCCCAGCATGCTCCAACTGAAACCAGAGGACCCACGTGGCCATGGCGACATGTGCCAGCCAGGCAGTAGTGACCTCACAGTAGAGGGCCCACCTCACAGAAAGGTGAGGAATCCAGCCAAGAGCAGACTCTCACCAGACGGCCCACATCACCAAGGGGATGGGACACAGGCAGGAGTGTCCTCACACCAGTGGGGCCAAAATATCTAAAGGTGAAGAACCCAGCACACGTGGCCTCAAACCAGAGAACACACATTACCAAGGGGCTGGGAGTGAGGCAGGCAGTAGGAGCCCCACAACAGAAGTCCCAAAGAATAAGAAAGATGAGGAATCCAGCAGTTGGAAGCTCCGAGCAGGCGGCCCAGAGAACAGAGGCTATCGGATCCAATCCTGAGTAAACTAACACCAGAGAACCCACATCATGAAACCATTAGCAGCCCAACTGTTGGGACCGCAGAGCAGAAGGCCCACATCCCCAAGTGGACGGGAACCTGGCAGGAATGTCCTCGCTCCACTGAGCACACATCATAAAATGTCGGAATCCCAGCAGTTAGGGCCTGACGCCAGAGGGCCCTCATCACCGATGGGAGGAGGCCCCCAGCAGGCTCCAACTGCCACCATAGGGCCGAGGTCACCAAAGCAACAGGAGCAAGACAGGCAGGATTTACCTCACAGCAGAGGGCCCACCTCACAGAAGGTTGAGTAACCCAGCCGGGATAAGACTCTCACCAGAGGGACCACATCACCAAGGGAATGGGAAACAGGCAGGAGTGTCCTCACACCAGAGGGGCCACATCACTGAAAAGTGAGGAAACCAGCATATGTGACCTCAAACCAGAGGATACACATCACCAATGTGTTGTGAGTGAGGCAGGCAGGAGGAGCCTCACAACACAGTACCCATATAATAAAAAAGGTGAGGAATCCAGCAGTTGGAACCTCCCAGCAGGAGGCCCCTAGCACCGAGACTCTGGGATCCAGGCCAGAGCGAACTCACAGCAGAGGGCCCAAACCCTGAAACCGTGAGCAACCCACCGCTGGGAACTCAGAGCAGAAGGCCCACATCCCCATGGAGATGGGAACCTGGTAGGAGTGTCCTCGCACCACTGGTCTAACATCAGAAAATGTGGGGAGCCCAGCAGTTAGGGCCTGACGCCAGAGGCCCTAATCACCAAGGTGAGGAAGCTCCCAGCAGGCTCCAACAGCCAGGAGTGGGCCGACGTCACCAAGGCAACGGAAGCAAGAGAGGCAGGAATTACCTCACAGCAGAGGGCCCACCTCACAGAAGGGTGAGGAAACCAGCCAGGATAAGACTCTCACCAGAGGGCCCACATTACGAAGGGGAAGGGACTCAGGCAGGAGTGTGTTCACACCAGTGGGGTCACATCATCGAAAGGTGAGGAACCCAGCACTTGTGGCGTAAAAACACAGGACACACATCAGCAAGGGGCTCAGAATGAGCTAGGCAGGTGTAGACTCACAACACAGGGCCCATAGAATAAAAAAGGTGAGGAATCCAGCAGTTGAAACCTCACAGCAGGCAACCCAGAGCACCGAGGCTATGGGATACAGGCTGCAGTGAACTCACAGCAAAGGACCCACATCAGGAAACTGTGAGCAACCCAGGCGTAGGGACAAGAGAACAGAAGGCACACATCCCCATGGCGATGGGAATCCTACAGGAGTGTCCTGGCATCACTGGGCTCACATCAGGAAACGTGGGGAGCCCAGCAGTTAGAGCCTGACGCCAGAGGGCCCTCATCACATAGGACAGGAGGTTCCCAGCTGGCCCCAACTGCCACCAGAGGGCCGACGTCACCAAGGAAACGGGAGCAAGCCAGGCAGGAATTACCTCACAGAGAGGGCCCACCTCACAGAAGAGTGAGGAACCCAGCCAGGATCAGACTCTCAACAGAGGGCCCACATAACCAAGGGGATGGAAACTACGCAGGAGGGTCCTCACACCAGTGGGGTCACATTATAGAAAGGAGAGGGACCCAGCACACGTGGCCTCAAACATGAGGACACACATCACCAAGGGGCTGGGAGTGAGGCAGGCAGGAGGAGCCTCAAAACTGAGGGCCCATAGAATAAAAAAGGTGAGGAATCCTGCAGTTGGAACCTCCCAGGAGGTGGCAAGGAGCAACGAAGCTATGGCATCCCGGCCGGTGTGAACTCACAACAGAGGGCCCTCATCATGAAACTGAGAGCAACCCAGGCGTTGGGACCACAAAGCAGAAGGCCCATATTCTCATGAGAATGGGAACCAGGCAGGAGTGTAGTCACACCACAGGGCACATGTCAGAAAATTTTGGGAGCCCAGGAGTTAGGGTCTGACGCCATAGGGCCCTCATTACCGAGGGGAGGAGACTCCAAGCAGGCACCAAATCCCAACTGAGGACCCACGTCAACAAGGTGCCGTGCGCTAGCCAAGCAGCAGTGACCTCACAGCAGAGGGCCTACGTTACAGAAGGGTGAGGAACCCAGCCAGTATAAGACTCTCACCAGAGGGCCCACATCACCAAGGGGAACGGAACCAGCCAGGAGTGTCCTCACACCAGTGTGGTCAAATCATAGAAAGGTGAAGAACCCAGAACATGTGGCCTAAACCAGAGGACCCACGTCTCCAAGGGGCTCGGAGTGAAGCAGGCAGGAGTAGCCTCAAAACACAGTGCCCATAGAATAAAATATGTGAGTAATCCAGCAGTTGGAACCTCCCAGCAGGTGGCCCAGTGCACCGAGTCTTGGGATCCAGGCCACAGTGAACTCACAGCGGAAGGCCCACATCATGAAACTGTGAGCAACCCAGCCGTTGGGACCTCAGAGGAGAAGGCCCACATCCCCATGGGGATGGGAACTTGGCAGGAGTGTCCTCGCACAACTAAGAACGTATCAGAAAATGTGAGTACCCAGCAGTTTGAGCCTGACGCCAGAGGGCCCTCATCACTGAGGGGAGGAGGCTACCAGCACGTTCCAACTGCCACCTGACGGCCGACTTCACCAAGGTGAGGTGTGCTAGCCCGGCAGGAGTGAACTCAGCGCAGAGGGCCCACCTCACGGAAGTGTGAGGAACCCAACCAGGATCAGATTCTCACCAGAGGGCCCACATCACCAAGGGGATGGGAACCAGGCATGAGTGTCCTCACACCAGTGGGGCCACATCAGCGAAAGTTCAGGAACCCAGCACATGTGGCCTCAAACAAGAGGACACACATCACGAAGGGGCTGGGAGTGAGGCATGCAGGAGGAGACTCACAACAGAGGGCGCATAGAATAAAAAAGGTGAGGAAAACAGAAGTTGGAACTTCCAAGCAGGCGGCCCAGAGCACCGACGTTATGAGAAACAGACCGGAGTGAACTCACAGCAGAGGGCCCACATCCTGAAACTGTGAGCAACCCAGACTTTGGAACCACAGAAGAGAAGGCCCACAATCCCATGAGGATGGGAACCTGACAGGAGTCTCATTGCACCAGTGGGCGCACATCAGAAAATGTTGGGAGCCCGGCAGTTAGGGCCTGACGCAAGAGGGTCCGCATCACCGAGGGGAGGAGGGTCCCAGCAGGCTCCAACTGCTACCAGAGGGCCGACGTTTCCAAGGCGGGGTGTGCCAGCAGGCAGGAGTGACCTCAGAAGAGAGGTCTCACCTCACAGAAGTATGAGGAACCCAACTAGGATCAGATTCTCACCAGTGGGCCCACATCACCAAGTGGATGGGAGCCAGGCAGGAGTGCCCTCACACCAGTGGGGCCACATCAGCAAAAGGTGGGGAACCCAGCACACGTGGCTTCAAACCAGAGGACTCACATCACACAGGGGCTCAGAGTGAGAGAGGCATAAGAAGCCTCAAAGATGAGTGCCCGCAGAATAAAAAAGTTAACGAATCTGGTCAATGGAACCTCCCAGCAGGCGGCCAGCAGCAGCGAGGCTATGGCATCCAGGTCTGAGTGAACTCACACCAGAGGGCCCACATCCTGACACTGTGAGCAACCCAGACATTGGTAACAAAGAGCTAAAGTCCCACATCCCCATGGGGTTGGGAACCTAGCAGGAGTGTCATCACACCAGTGGGCAAACATCAGAAAACGTGGGGAGCCCAGCACTTAGGGCCTGACGTCAGAGGGCCCTCATCTCCAAGGCGAGGAGGCACCAAGCGCGATCCAACAGCAACCAGAAGGCACATGTGGCCAAGGCGAAGTGTGCCAGTCAGGCGGTAGTGACCTCACAGCAAGGGCCCACCTCACAGAATTGTGAGGGACCCAATCACGATCAGACTCTCACCAGAGGGCCCACATCACCAAGGGGATGGGAACCAGGCAGGAGTGTCCTCACACCAGTGGGGCCACATCATTAAAGGTGAGCCAACCGGCACATGTGGCCGCAAACCAGAGGACCTACATCAACAAGGGGCTCGCAGTGAGGCAGGCAGGAGGAGCCTCACAACACAGGGACCGAAGAATAAAAATGGTGAGGAATCCTGCAATTTGAACCTCCCAGCAGGCGGCCCAGAGCACAGAAGCTATGGGATCTAGGCCTGAGTGAACTGACACCAGGGAGGCAACATCATGAAACTGTGAGCAACCCAGGCATTGGGACAAGAGAACAGAAGGCACACATCCCCATGGGGATGGGAACCTTACAGGAGTGTCCTGGCATCACTGGGCTTACATCAAAAAATATGGGGAGCCCAGCATTTAGGGCCTGACGCCAGAGGCCTTCATCTCCTAGTAGAGGAGGTTCCCAGCAGGCTCCAGCTGCCACCAGAGGGCCGACATCACCAAGGCAATGGGAGGAAGCCAAGCAGGAATTACCTCCCAGAGAGGGCCCACCTCACAGAAGGGTGAGGAACCCAGCCAGGATCAGACTCTCACCAGAGGTCCCACAGCACCAAGTGGTTGGGATGGGAACTAGGCAGGAGTGTCCTCACACCAGTGGGGCCACATTATCGAAACAATAGGGATCCGGCACACGTGGCCTCAAACATGAGGACACACATCACCAAGGGGCTTGGAGTGAGGCAGGCAGGAAGAGCCTCAAAACTGAGGGCCCATAGAATAAAAAAGGTGAGGAATCCTGCAATTGGAACCTCCCAGCAGGCAGCAGGCAGCAAGCAGCAGCGAGGCTATGGGATCCCGGCTGGTGTTAACTCACAACAGAGGGCCCTCATCACCATGGGGAGGAGGCTCCCAGCAGACTCCACCTGCTACCAGAGGGCCATCGTCGCCAAGGCGTATTGTGCCACCCAGGCAGGAATTACCTCATGGCAGAGGGCCCACCTCACAGAAGTTTGAGGAACACAACCAGCATCAGACTCCCAGCAGAGGACCCACACCACCAAGGGGATGGGAACCAGGCAGGAGTGTCCTCACACCTGTGGGATGACTTCAGCGAAAAGTAAGGAATCCAGCACATGTAGGCTCAAACAAGGGGACACACATAACGAAGGGGCTGGGAGTGAAGCATGCGGGAGCAGACTCACTACAGAGGGCCTATAGAATAAAAAACGTGAGGAATCCAGCAGTTGGAACCTCCCAGCAGGTGGCCAAGAGATGCGAGGCTATGGGATCCAGGCCTGAGTGAACTAATACCAGAGAGCCAACATCATGAAACTGTGAGCCACCCCGGCGTTGGAACCTCAGAGCAGAAGGCCCGCACCCCCATGGGGATGGGAACCTTACAGGAGTGTCCTGGCATTACGGGGCTCACATCAGAAAACGTGGGGAACCCAGCAGTTAGAGTCTGAACCCACAGGGCCCTCATCACCGACGAGAGGAGACTCCTCTCTGGCACCAACTCCCAACTGAGGGCCCACGTCGACAAGGTGACGTATGCCAGCCAGGCAGGAGTGAACTCACAGCAGAGGGCTTACCTCACAAAAAGATGAGGAACCCAGAAAGGATAAGACTCTCACCAGAGGGCCCACATCACCAAGGGAATCGGAACCATGCAGGAGTTTCCTCACACCAAGGTGGTCACATCATAGAAAGGTCAGGAACCCAGCACATGTTGCCTAAACCAGAGGACTCACAACTCCAAACGGCTCAGAGTGAGGCAGGCAGGAGTAACCACACAACACAGGGCCCATAGAATAAAAAAGGTGAGTAAACCAGCAGTTGGAACCTGCCAGCAGGTGGCACAGAGCACTGAGTCTATGGGATCCAGGCCGCAGTGAACTCACAGCAGAGGGCCCATATCATGAAACTGTGAGCAACCAAGACGTTGGGACCTCAGAGCACAAGGCCCGCATCCCCATGGGGATGGGAACCTGACAGGAGTGTCATCGCAGCAGTGGGCGCACATCAGAAAATGTTGGGAGCCCAGCAGTTAGGGCCTGATGTCAGAGGGTCCTCATCACCAATGGGAGATGGCTCCCAGCAGGCTCCAACTGCTACCAGAGGGCCAACGTCTCCGAGGTGGGGTGTGCCTGCCAGGCTGGCGAGACCTCAGAGCAGAGGACCCACCTCAAAGAAGTTTGAGGAACCCAACCAGGATCAGACTCTCACCAGAGGGCCCACATGCCCAAGTCAAAGGGTACCAGGCCGGAGTGTCTCCACACTAGTGGGGCCACATCATCGAAAAGTGAGGGACCCAGAACACGTGGCCTCAAACCAGAGGACACACATCACCAAGGGGCTGGGTGTGAGGCAGGCAGGAGGAGCCACAAAACAGAGGGCCAATAGAATAAAAAATGTAAGGAATCCCGCAGTTGGAACCTCCCAGCACGCGGCCAGGAGCAGCGAGGCTATGGGATCCAGTCCGGAATGAACTCGCACCAGAGGGCCCTCATCATGAAACTGTGAGCAACCCAGGCTTTGTGATCTCAGAGCAGAAGGCCCACATTCCCATGGGTTTGGGACCTTGGTAGTAGTGTACTCACACCACAGAGCTCACATCAGAAAATTTTGGGAGCCCAAGAGTTAGGGCCTGATGCAGGAGGGCCCTCATTATGGAGGGATGAGACTCCCAGCAGGCAACAACTCCAAACTGAGAGCCCACATCACCAAGGTGACCTGTGCCAGCCAGGCAGGAGTGACCTCACAGCAGAGGGCCTACCTCACAGAAGGTTGAGGAACTCAGCCAGGATCAGACTCTCATCAGAGGGCCAACATCACCAAGGGGATGGGAAGCAGGCAGGAGTGTCCTCACACCATAGGGCGACATCACTAAAAGGTTAGGAAAGCAGCACATATGGCCTCAAACCAGAGAACCTTCATCACCAATTGGCTGGGAATGAGGCAGGCGGGAGGAGCCTCAAAACACAGAGCCCAAAGAAAAAAACGGTGAGGAATCCAACAGTTGGAACCTCCCAGGAGGCGGCGCAGAGCACAGAGGCTACGGGATCTAGGCCTGAGTCAACTAACACCAGAGAGCCAACATCATGAAACTGTGAGCCACCCCGGTGTTGGGACCTCAGAGCAGAAGGCCCACAACCCCGTGGGGATGGGAACCTTACAGGAGTGTCCTGGAATCAGAGGACTCACATCAGAAAACGTGTGGAGCACTGCAGTTAGAACCTGATGCCAGTGGGCCCTCATCACCAAGGAGAAGATGCTCCCAGCAGGCTCCAACTGCCACCAGAGGGCTGACGTCAACAAGGCAATGGGAGCAAGCCAGGCAGGAGTTACCTCACAGCAGAGGGCACACCTCACAGAAGGGTGAGGAACACAGCCAGGATCAGACTCTCACCAGAGGGCCCACATCACCAAGGGGATGGGAACCAGGCAGGAGTGTCCTCACACCAGTGGGGCCACAGCATCAAAAGATGACGAACGCAGCACATGTGGCCTCAAACCAGAGGACACACATCACCAAGGGCCTGGGAGTGAGGTAGGTGTCTGGACGGGCACATTTAACTCTAATTTCCCACCAGGAAGAGGAATTAACCAAAGGCTAAGCGTGCCGTTACAGAAACAGATGCTGGCCTGAAGCAAACCTGCAATTTTTTGGCCAGCTTATAAGGAAGCGAGTTAAGAAAGGAAATCAGGACCACTGTTATTCACAAACCTGCAGAGTTATAAATGACAGCGATTGGCAAAAATATATTGAAGTAAGGCTGCAAAGAGGACTTGAAAATGAGGCAGAATTGCAGGAATCAGATTTCAGGAGGTAGATTGGAATTGCATTTAAAGCATATGAAAAGCCTCATATTTTTGACAGTGATGCAGTTGGACAAAAAGTGCGTATACATTTTTTCCTTTATATATTCAGGAAAAAACTCATATGCCCTTTTTGGCCAACCAAGCACTAAAGCAATGGAAATCCGCACTACAATGAAGTCTCATTTCCCATTCATCAAAAGGGGCATCTAAAAAAAGTGTAAAAACCAGAAACACAGGACATGCCATGGAGAACAGGGAGCCTTGTTATGCTGATGGGCGGGATGTAAATTGCCAACACACACTCTGCAGATGTTTATGGTGTATCCTGAAATATCTAGAAAACAAAGCTACAGAGCCTAAGGCACTTCCACTTATGGCGGTACAGCTTAGGAAAATTACAATCAACAAGACACAGCCAACACAAAATTTACGGCTGCTGTGTTTACAAGAACCTCAAGTCCAGTACAAATTAAATATCCCAGAAAGAAAAAATGGATAAAGAAGTTGTGCAGCTTACGTACAATGGAATATCACTCAGCAATGAAATCAATGTCATCAGGCCTGTAGCAGCAAATTGAGTGGATTTAAGTACGATGATTCTAAGAGAAATATGTAACACAGAGAAAGATAATTGTCATAAGATATCACTAATAGAGGAAGTGTAAACTTGGCTACACATGAACTGAATTACAAAACCGAACACAGTCTCACATTTAGATAAATTACTTATGCTTGCTTAAGGGGAAAGTTGAGTTGGGGTGCTGTATAAAACCAGAGATTGAAATTAGCACAGATACCATTCCATAAGCCGAATATGTAATAGAGAAGACCTACTCCTTGCTCTAAGAAATAGACTCAACCATGGTGTATCACCTCACACCTGTTAGAATGCTTATCATCACAAAATCTACAAACAACAAATGCTGGAAAGGGTGTGGAGATAAGGAACCCTCTTCCACAATTGTTGGAATGTAAATTGATACAGTCACTGTGGAGAACATTATGGAGTTTCTTATAAAACTAACAATTACCATATGATACTGCAATCCCACTACTAGGCATATATCCAGACAAAACCATAAACCAAAAAGAGACATTCACCGCAATGTTCATTGAATCACTATTTACAATATCCAGGTAATGGAAGCAACCTAAATGCCCACAGACATACGAATGCATAAAGATGTGGCACATATATAAAATGGAATATTACGAAGCCATAAAAAGGAATGAAATTGGGTCATTTGTAGAGACGTGGATGGATCTAGAGACTGTTATACAGAGTGAAGTAAGTCAGAAAGAGAAAAACAAATCTTGTATATTAATGCATATATGTGGAACCAAGAAAAATTGTACAGGTAAATCGTTTTGCAAGGCACAAATAGAGCAACAGATGAAGACAACAAATGTATGGTCACCAAGGGGGGAAAGCTGTTGGGGGGATGGTGGTGGGCGGAGTTGAGAGATTCGGATAGGCATGTATACATTTATATGTATAAAATAGATAACCAATAAGAACCTACTATATAAAAATATAAAATTAATTTAAAAATTGAAAAAAGTAAAACAGAAAAAATATTCTTCCCTTCACATACATGTATTTATATGAATAAATTATTTCCATGCTTATATCTGTAAATACAAAAAAGAGGAATAAAATCTACTTTGAACCAAAAACGAGATAAAGAAAAAAAAAAAAACAGAACCCACCAGTTATACAGAGGAAAACCGTATCAGGGCACTTGCTCCAGTTGTAAACAATTCTGAAGTTGGTCAGTGGTGGGGAATCATCTCCCATTCAGCCAGCAGGCCCCAGGCAACAAGCGTCCTCATTGCAAAGCTGGGGAACGCTGCCGAGGCATCTGTGAGTAAACGTAGGCCGAGGCCCAGGCCATCTGCTGCTGAACAGTTCCCACCCTTCCCAGGTAAAACACCTGAATATGTACAAGGACTTTAAAGCCTAGAGGAAGGGCCATGGAGCCACACGAGCGACAGCATGCCGGCCGACTTGGTGCCTGCAGGCCAGCCAGGATGGTCCTGGCCCTGGGTGCTCTTCTGGAAGCTTTCCATTTCCCTGCCTGAGATACCCTTCCTGTCCCGGCCCCCACTGCTTTCTTCCTTCCTCACCTCTGCCCAGGGAGAAATTCCAGCGGCAGCTATGGGTGACACATCCTCTTCTTTAGCAGGTGGCATCTTGGTAACTGCTTCAGAAAGTCCAGCAGAGCCCCACTCACACTGGGCCACCCGCAAAGCCGTGGCCTCTCACTCCCTCCCACCAGCCCAGCCCCGAGACTGCTGACAGGGCAGAGAAAATGGCGTCAGGCACAGCTACGGGGGCTCTTGCTGCCTGGAGCTGTGTTTATATTGATCTCAACCTAGGCACACCTGGGGAGGGCTGGCCGGCACGGTCAGGCTTCCCAGGTCAGCCAATAGTCACCCCTCAGGGGCTCACAGTTGCCGAAAATGGAACCTGCTGAATCAGCCACGTCCAGGGAACAGGTGTGGGCTCCTGAGAGTCAGGATAGACAAGGGGCTACAGCACTGGCTTGTTTGCTAATCATATTATCTGGCCTATGAGTGCGAGACATCTTCAAGAAAACCCTCTCCTAATGAGAGGAACTCAGGGGTCAGGGAGAGGAGGGGTGGGTGGTGGGTGGAGACAGAGGCCACACAGAGTGATTCCCAGGGTCACAGACCTGTCGGAGCTGCTGTTTGTTAGTTCAAGTCCTGCTCTGAGGTGCTCTGTGTCAGATCTGAGCGACAGGTGAGCTGGGAGTGCTCTGCAATGAAGGCTATGTGCACGGTTCCTGTGTGCCCAGCCCTGCCACGGTACCTGCAAGGGTAGCTCTGTATCCTGGGAGGGGCCTGACCACGTGAGCCCCATGGGCTGCAGGGTACTTGCCCAGGGAAACCCATACCCTGGTAGGGGCCTGACCACGTGAGCTCCGTGGGCTGGGGTGGGGGTGGTGTACCTGCCCAGGTGAGCTCCATATCCTGGGATTTGCCTGACCTCGGGAGTCACATGGGCTGCTGGAGGCATGGTAAATGGTGTCAGGACAGTCAGTGAAGCCACCAAGGATATACCTCCAGTAGTTCCTAATTCCTACACCCTGCTGGTCATTCTACCAACCACCAGGACTTGGTATTCTGTATTAGTCTTCAATGATGCCTTCTTTTGTATTCCATTAGTCCCAGAGTCACAAGACATTTTGGCTTGTGAGTGGCAGGACTCAACATACAACTGAAACAATACTTCTGGGCCGTCTTGCCCAAATGGTTCAAAAATTCCCACACCATCTTTGGGGAAAGCTCAGCTAAAGACCTAAAAGTTCTACCTCTGGAAAAGGAAACACTCCTTCAATATGCAGACGACATTCTGATGGCCAGCCCTACTAAGGAGGCCTCTGAACTACCAAGGCAATAAAGCATAGAAGTTATCCAAGAAAAAGCTCAAATATCACAGACTACGGTGACCTGCCTAGGCTTCATTCTCACAGAAGGTCGGAGAAGCCCATCCAGGAAAGGGAAGAAACAATTACAGCCTTACCCCTTTCTAAACCTAGAAGACAGCTTAGGGGTTCCTGGGGAAGCCAGGGTTTCCTGCCTCTGGATCCCTAACTACAGTCTACTACCTGGGCCTCTATATGAAACACTGAAAAGAAACGATGATGATCCTTTTGAATAGAATCCAGAGGTGGCCTTTCAAGAATGGAAAGAGCAGTCAATGCAGACCCTTGCCCTGGAACTCCCTAAATTAGCTAAACCCTTTGACCTTTACATTACTAGTGAAAGGTGAATCGCCATTGGAGTATTAGTGCAAAAACTGGGACCACTTGAAATGGAACAATGCAAGAATGCCATCCAGGTAGGATAAACTACGGTCACCAATGGGCTTGGCCCACCACCACATCTGGCCAAGATACTGGCGGTATCTAAACACCTGGAAATCAGCAGCCCAAAAGGCCACCTACCTCCTAAGGGAAAAGGACCCCACGTGGTGATCGTTACCCCCAACCATGCCCTGAAGTTGCAGTGTTTGCTCCGTGGGTACACTGACGTCACGTGAGGAGGCTCTCCAACTCCAACCTCCAGAGAGATAACCAGGGGCTACGGGACACCATGACGACTCGTACGAGCATTACTTCACCTGGAGTTTCTCCCATAAAACAGCAAGAGTGTGTCCCAAAACAGTAGACTACTGCTTGTAGGACTTACTGCACCCAGAAGGGAGCTAATAATCTTGGCAGGGGAACCGTATATCACGCTGTCACCATAGAAAAGCCTACAGACACCGTGATGATGGTGGCCAATAAGACCAGCTGGACTCCTGTTTACTTCAAAAGGCTGTTGACTCAGTGGCCATCATGGTCCTTGAGCACAACTGACCCTGGACTGTCTGGGAGTTGAGCGGGCAGGGTCCTGACACCTGGTGCTGTTTTTTCGTTAATTCAGGGGCCGAACTGAAGAAAGCACAGACTACTGGTCAGAGAATCTAGGCTGGCAGAAACGGTCAGCCTAAGGTGGCCCAACAAATTTGGGGCGGGGTGAAACTAGACCTCACAGCGTCTCTGTACATCTCCTTCCTGGACCCTTAAAGGTCATTAGAATCTATAACACTTCAAATACTGGTGCTCAGGCGGACAAGCAGGGAGGCAGGAGGCCTGAGGACAATCAACATCACCTGGAGGCTGCTGGGGAGAAGTTCTGACCCTCACCCACGGGTATGAGGGCTCCTAACTCAGCACTCAGCAGTTACAGAAGAAGGGTCTGCACGCTCAGCACTCCAAGAATGAGGAAGGGGACAAAAGGCAGAAGAGGGGTTTGTCCCAGGCAAAGCCCCTTAAAAATCCCTGGGAGATAAAAATAGAATCTGGGTAATAAAGTGAAGTCTAACCTTTTTTATCCTTTGTGCTTTGTCTAATTTCACATGCTCCTAGGGTCCCGCATACAGACGTTCCACACCCGGCACTTCAGACCAGATTTCCTAGTGCAGAATGGCTGCGTGGACACCTCAGCTCCTGGGGCCCAGTGCAGATTCTGCGATATAGAGCCTGAGCTGCAGCCAACCGGGCCCTCGAGAGCTCCGCCCCCTCCCTCCTTCTGACTCTGACAGGATCCCTATGCAGCAGCCCAGCCCACAGCCCACGGGGCAGCACATGCTCTCACCTCTCCATTCTCTGATCAAAATGTAAACTTTCCTTTGCTTCTGAACCAAACTCAGTCTAAATCTGTTGGCTCCAATGACAGTGGGCAGGGGGACACTTGTTGGGGTCCACTCTGGAGGATCAGTAACAGAAATTGAGAACATTGTAACTTCAATAAACAGATGTGTGAGCCAACCTGTTATTAACATAGAAGAGTGTATAAGGCTCGGGTAAAACAAGATGTTTCTAACACTTCCATTTGATATTTCCATCACTTTATTATAAGCAAGTTCAGTGAAAAGGTTTGTCTTATTTGTCAGGTCAATATTAGAGAAACGAAGTGATTTCTTTCCAAGGATGTACATCTAATAATCTTGGTTAAAGCTTCAATCTTGTTTTAAATGCTTTTCCATTGAAAATGGTAATTTTCTTTCAGCTCCCCCATTTCTGAGAAGTATAAAATCTTATATTTTATTATTACCAAAAGAGAAAGGTGGGAGGAGGGATAAATTAACAGTTTGGGATTAACACATACACACTGCTTTGTATAAAATAGATCATCAACAAGGAACTACTGTATAGCACAGGGAACTACAGTCAATATTTTGCAATAACCTATAAGGGGAAATAATCTGAAAAAGAATAGATAATTTTATTGACATAATCTATCAATGACAGTTAAAATGGAACCTAAGGGAAGCTGGTGGTGAGTGCTTCTGACCCTGAAGACTTCAATCATCTAAAGTTTGGACTCTGCCTACTTCCCAAGGCCCTTAATGAACATATGTGTAGCCGTAGTTTAAAAATTCCCCAGTTTGGGTTGCAGAGAGACACTGATTTTGAAAAAGCCCTGGTGTTCTCCTCACATGAATGCGACCCTTCCTACACCTAAAACATGCCTGTCACACCCAGAGGATGGTATACCGTCTATCGGGTAGACTTTGGAAAAGGCATCTCATCTCCTCATCTCCTGGTGCTCGGGTTCTCCCCTCCAGCGTCTTTACTAACAGTCTCCCCACTTGGAGATGTCAGCACTGTCAACATCCTGTTGCATACAGTTTGGAATTTGTCCAGAGGATGAAGCGGAAGGAGAAGGAACAATGAGAGACAAGTACTAGGTGTTCGGACAGGCACATGTCACCCTAATTTCCAATCAGGAAGACGAATTGACCAAAGGCTAGGGTTGCCCATGGAAACAGAATAGGGCTTGAGGAAATCCCGCTGCTTTGTGGCCAGTTCCCATAAACACAAGTTGAAAAATGGAATTCAGGGGCACTAAAATTCACAAAACTGCAGAGTTGAAAATATCTATCACTGAAAAATGTCTTGAGCAAAGTCAGAGAAAAGGACTTGTAAGCAACGGAGAATGGCAAGAAAGAGATTGGAAGAGGTAGAAAGGACTCGCCAATAAGCAAAAGAAAAGAAGCTGAACATTGCCAACATTGCAGTTAACCAAAAAGGTTGTATGCGTTTTTTTCTGTATATATTCAAGAAAAGGGCATGCACTTTTTTAGCCAACCAAACAGGTGGGCACTGGAAATCAATACTACAAAACATATCACTTAGCATCAGTCAGAAAAGCCATCCTCATAAAGTGTAAACACCAGAAATGCAGGACAGGGCAAGGAGAAAAGGGAGCCCTGGGAGGCTTATAGTGGAAATATATATTGCCAACAGTCACTCTGGAGATATGTATTGTGTTTACTAAAGCATCTAAAAAATGAGCTACAGAGCACAGGGTATTTGCACTCATGGACGTTTATCTTGGGAAAAACAAAAATCGAGAGGACACATGCACCCCAATGTTTACCACTTCTCTGTTTAAAAGATCCTCGACTAGAATATAACTTAAATGTCTCTGTAGGGAAAAAATGGATAGAGATGTGGTACTTATGTAGAATGGAATATTACTCAGCCTGGAAATCAGTGAAATACGGCCAGTTATAACACCTCCAGAAGAGTTACGTATGATCATTGTAAGTCACATAATTCAAAAAGAAAAAGACACACATCATAAGATATCATTTTAAGCATCATAAGATATCACTAATACACGGAATTTAACCTGGCTACACAGGAACTGAATTACAAAACAGAACGGGTCTCAAATTTAGAAAATCAACTTATACTTGCTTAAGAGGAAAGGTGAGTTGGGGTGCTGCATAAAACAAGAGATTGAAATTTGCACAGATACCGTTCAATAAGCCAACTATGTAATACACAAGACCTACTCCTTTTTCAACGAAATGGACTCAACACCCCATATTCAACGCCTAGGAATATACCTGAGTAGTAAGAATCTTAAAACCCATGGACTCATAGGTCTCCAGAAGAGAATCAAGCGTGTGTACAGCGGCATAAACGCAGCAGTGAAAATCCAATAAATCCCATTATCAAAATAAATTTCAAAAACAAAACACAATGACAGTGAAATAAAGAGCAATTCTTAATTCATTCAGGGTTTGTGATGCAACCTGGATTTACCACATCTACACGCAGAGCTGGGTGACACATAAGGCTGGACACTTCGGGCTGATAGCATTGGTGAGGTTCGGTGAGCAAATGCAGACCCTTTGAACTCATACTGCATGGTACCCATTCCATTTGTCCCAACTCTCCAAGTTTAAGGGATTCTTCCTTCAGCTAAAACAGGCATGGGAAACCCAGAGTATGGTACACAGTGTGATCGGGAAACGTTTTTATATGCATCTCAGTTTTCGGCCCCTGTACTCGTGTTCACCACTGCAAACGCTTTACTAACACTCTCCCCACTTGGAGAGTCAATGCCTTTAACCTCCTGTTTGGCAGAGTTTGCAATTTCTTCGCAAGATCAACAGGAATAGGGAAAACCAATGAGTGACTAGCTGTAGGTGTCTGTACGGGCAAATTTAACTCTCATTTCCGACCAGGAAGAGAAATTAACCAAAGGCTCAGCATGCCGTGTCGGAACGAGATTAGGGCCTGAAGAAATCCTGTGGTTTTGCGGCCAGCTCACAAGAAAGCGAGTTGAAGAAAGGAGCTCAGGGGCACTGTAATTCACAAACCTGCAGAGTGATAAATGACATCTATTGTCCAAAAATATATTGAAGTAAGCCTGCGAAGAGGAGTTGAAATCGGGGCAGAATTGCACGAAACCGATTTCAGGAGGTAGACTTGAATTGCAGAGAAAGCATAGGAAAAGAGGCAGAACGTCGACAACGATGCCCTTGGCCAAAAGGGGCGTATGCGTTTTTTCCACGGTCCTCATAACTGAGGGGGGGAGACTCCCAGCACGCTCCAACTGCCAACAGAGGACCCGCGTCTCCAAGACGACATGTGCCAGCCAGGCAGAAGTGACCTCACAGCAGAGGGCCCATTTCACAGAAGTGTGAGGAACTCAGCCAGCATCATATTCTCAACAGAGGGCCCATATCACCAAGGGGATGGGAACCAGTCAGGAGTGTCCTCACACAATTGGGGCCACATCACTGAAACGTGCGGAACACAGCACATGTAGCCTCAAACCAGAGTACACACATTATCACGGGGCTGGGAGTGAGGCCGGCAAGAGGAGCCTCACAACAGAGGGACCAAAGAATAGAAAAGGTGAGGAATTCAGCATTTGGAACCTCCCAGCAGGTGGCCGAGAGTACCAACCCTATGGGATCCTGGCAGGAGTTAACTCACAGCAGAGGACCCACATCAGGAAACTGTGAGCAACCCAGCCATAGGGATCGGAGCAGAAGGCCCACATCCCCATGGGGATGGGAACTTTTCAGGTGTGTCCTCGCACTACTGGGTGCACATCAGAAAATGTGGGGAGCCCAGCTCTTAGGGCCTGACGTCAGAGGGCCCTCATCACCAAGGGGAGGAGGCACCCAGCATGCTCCAACTGCAACCAGAGGGCACATGTGGCCAAGCTGAAGTGTGCCAGCCAGGCAGTAGTGACCTGAGAGCAGAGGGCCCATCTACCATAAGTGTGAGGAATCCAGCCAGGATCAGACTCTCACCAGAGGACCCACATCACCAAGGGGATGGGAACCAGGAAGGAGTGTCCTCACACCACTGGGCCACATTATCGAAAGGTGAGGAACCCAGAACATGTGGCCTCAAACGAGAGGACCCATATCAAAAAGGGGCTCGGAGTCAGGCAGGCAGGTGTAGCCTCAGAACACAGGACCCATATAATAAAAATGATGAGGAAACCAGCAGTTGGAACCTTCTAGCAGGAGGTCCCTAGCACCGACGCTATGGGATCCAGGCCAGAGTGAACTCACAGCAGAGGGTCCAAATCATGAAACTGTGTGCAACCCAGCCTTTGGGACCTCAGAGCAGAAGTTCCACATCCCCATGCGGATGGGTAACTGGCAGGAGTGTCCTCGCCCCAGTGGGCGCACATCAGAAAATGTGGGGAGCCCGGCAGTTAGGGCCTGATGCCAGAGGGCCCTCATCACCGAGGGGAGGAGGCTCCCAGCAGGCTCCAAGTGCCACCACAGGGCCGATGTCACCATGGCAACAGGAGCAAGCCAGGCAGGATTTACCTCACAGCAGAGGGCCCACCTCACAGAAGGGTGAGGAACCCAGCCAGGATAAGTATTTAACCAGAGGGCCCATGTCCCCAAGAGAATGGGAACCAGACAGGAATGTCCTCACACCAGAAGGGCCACATTAGCGAAAGGAGATGGACCCAGCACACGTGGCCTCAAACATGAAGACACACATCACAAAGGGGCTCGGAGTGAGGCAGGCAGGAGGAGCCTCAAAGCAGAGGGCCCATACAATATAAAAGTTGAGGAATCCGGCAAATGGAACCTACCAGCAGGCGGCCAGGAGCAGCGAGGCTATGGGATCCAGGACTGAGTGAACTCACACCAGAGGGCCCACATCCTGACACTGTGAGCAACCCAGACATTGGTACCACAGAGCAGAAGTTCCACATCCCCATGGGGATGGGAACCTGGCAGGAGTGGCATCACACCAGTGGGCGCACATCAGAAAATGTGGGGAGTCCAGCTCTTAGGGCCTGATGTCAGAGTGCCCTCATCACCAAGGGGAGGAGGCACCCAGCACGCTCCAACTGCAAACAGAGGGCACATGTGGCCAAGGTGAAGTGTGCCAGCCAGGCACTAGTGACCTCACAGCAGAGCGCCCATCTCCCATAAGTGTGAGGAATCCAGCCAGGATCAGCCTCTCACCAGAGGGCCCACATCACCAAGGGGTTGGGAACCAGGCAGGAGTGTCCTCCCACCAGTGGGGCCACATCACTAAAAGGTGAGGCAAACGGCACATGTGGCCTCAAACCAGAGGACCTACATCAACAAGGGCTCGCAGTGAGGCAGACAAGAGGTGCCTCACAACACAGGGACCGAAGAATAAAAATGGTGAGGAATCCTGCAGTTGGAACTTCTCAGCAGGCGGCCCAGAGCACAGAGGCTATGGGATCTAGGCCTGTGTGAACTAACACCAGGGAGGCAACATCATCAACCTGTGAGCAAACAAGGAGTTGGGACAAGAGAACAGAAGGCACACATCCCCATGGGGATGGGAACCTTACAGGAGTGTCCTGGCCTCACTGGGCACGCATCAGAAAACGTGGGGAGCCCAGAAGTTAGAGCATGACGCCAGAGAGCCCTCGTCACCTAGGAGCCTCCAATTGCCATCAGAGGGTCCACGTCACCAAGGAAACGGGAGCAAGCCAGGCAGGAATTACCTCACAGAGAGGGCCCACCTCACAGAAGGGTGAGGAACCCAGCCAGGATCAGACTCTCACCAGAGGTCCCACATAACCAAGGGGATGGGAACTAGGCAGGAGTGTCCTCACACCAGTGGGGACACATTATCGAAAGGAGAGGGACCCAGCACACGTGGCCTCAAACATGAAGACACACATCACAAAGGGGCTCGGAGTGAGGCAGGCAGGAGGAGCCTCAAAACTGAGGGCCCATAGAATAGAAAAGCTGAGGAATCCTGCATTGGAACCTCCCAGCCGGCGGCAAGGAGCAGCGAGGCTATGGGATCCCGGCCGCTGTGAACTCACAACAGAGGGCTCTCATCATGAAACTGTGAGCAACCCAGCTTTTGGGACCACAGAGCAGAAGCCCCATATTCCCATGAGGTTGGGAACCTGGCAGGAGTGTACTCACACCACAGGGCACACGTCAGAAAATTTTGGGAGCCCAGGAGTTAGGGTCTGACGCCAGAGGGCCCTCATTACCGAGGGAAATAGACTCTCAGCAGGCACCAACTGCCAACTGAGGGCCCACGTTGCCAAGGTGCCGTGCGCCAGCCAGGCAGGAGTGACCTCAAAGCAGAGGACCTACGTCTCAGAAGGGTGAGGAACCCAGCCAGTATAAGAGTCTCAACAGAGGGCCCACATCACCAAGGGGATCGGAACCAGGCAGGAGTGTCCTCACACCAGTGTGGCCAAACCATAGAAAGGTGAGGAACCCGGTACATGTGGCCTAAATCAGAGGACCCACATCTCCAAGGGGTCAGAGTGAGGCAAGCAGGAGTAGCCTCACAACACAGGGTCCAAAGAATAAAAAGTGTGAGGAATCCAGCAGTTGGAACCTCCCAGCAGGCGGCCCAGTGCACCGAGTCTTGGGATCCAGGCCACAGTGAACTCACAGCGGAGGGCCCACATCAGGAACCTGTGAGCAACCCATCCGTTGGGACCTCAGAGGAGAAGGCCCACATCCCCATGGGGATGGGAACTTGGCAGGAGTGTCCTCGCACAACTAAGAACGTATCAGAAAATGTGGGTACCCAACAGTTATGGCCTGATGCCAGAGGGCCCTCATGACCGAGGGGAGGAGGCTCCCAGCATGCTCCAACTGAAACCAGAGGACCCACGTGGCCATGGCGACATGTGCCAGCCAGGCAGTAGTGACCTCACAGTAGAGGGCCCACCTCACAGAAAGGTGAGGAATCCAGCCAAGAGCAGACTCTCACCAGACGGCCCACATCACCAAGGGGATGGGACACAGGCAGGAGTGTCCTCACACCAGTGGGGCCAAAATATCTAAAGGTGAAGAACCCAGCACACGTGGCCTCAAACCAGAGAACACACATTACCAAGGGGCTGGGAGTGAGGCAGGCAGTAGGAGCCCCACAACAGAAGTCCCAAAGAATAAGAAAGATGAGGAATCCAGCAGTTGGAAGCTCCGAGCAGGCGGCCCAGAGAACAGAGGCTATCGGATCCAATCCTGAGTAAACTAACACCAGAGAACCCACATCATGAAACCATTAGCAGCCCAACTGTTGGGACCGCAGAGCAGAAGGCCCACATCCCCAAGTGGACGGGAACCTGGCAGGAATGTCCTCGCTCCACTGAGCACACATCATAAAATGTCGGAATCCCAGCAGTTAGGGCCTGACGCCAGAGGGCCCTCATCACCGATGGGAGGAGGCCCCCAGCAGGCTCCAACTGCCACCATAGGGCCGAGGTCACCAAAGCAACAGGAGCAAGACAGGCAGGATTTACCTCACAGCAGAGGGCCCACCTCACAGAAGGTTGAGTAACCCAGCCGGGATAAGACTCTCACCAGAGGGACCACATCACCAAGGGAATGGGAAACAGGCAGGAGTGTCCTCACACCAGAGGGGCCACATCACTGAAAAGTGAGGAAACCAGCATATGTGACCTCAAACCAGAGGATACACATCACCAATGTGTTGTGAGTGAGGCAGGCAGGAGGAGCCTCACAACACAGTACCCATATAATAAAAAAGGTGAGGAATCCAGCAGTTGGAACCTCCCAGCAGGAGGCCCCTAGCACCGAGACTCTGGGATCCAGGCCAGAGCGAACTCACAGCAGAGGGCCCAAACCCTGAAACCGTGAGCAACCCACCGCTGGGAACTCAGAGCAGAAGGCCCACATCCCCATGGAGATGGGAACCTGGTAGGAGTGTCCTCGCACCACTGGTCTAACATCAGAAAATGTGGGGAGCCCAGCAGTTAGGGCCTGACGCCAGAGGCCCTAATCACCAAGGTGAGGAAGCTCCCAGCAGGCTCCAACAGCCAGGAGTGGGCCGACGTCACCAAGGCAACGGAAGCAAGAGAGGCAGGAATTACCTCACAGCAGAGGGCCCACCTCACAGAAGGGTGAGGAAACCAGCCAGGATAAGACTCTCACCAGAGGGCCCACATTACGAAGGGGAAGGGACTCAGGCAGGAGTGTGTTCACACCAGTGGGGTCACATCATCGAAAGGTGAGGAACCCAGCACTTGTGGCGTAAAAACACAGGACACACATCAGCAAGGGGCTCAGAATGAGCTAGGCAGGTGTAGACTCACAACACAGGGCCCATAGAATACAAAAGGTGAGGAATCCAGCAGTTGAAACCTCACAGCAGGCAACCCAGAGCACCGAGGCTATGGGATACAGGCTGCAGTGAACTCACAGCAAAGGACCCACATCAGGAAACTGTGAGCAACCCAGGCGTAGGGACAAGAGAACAGAAGGCACACATCCCCATGGCGATGGGAATCCTACAGGAGTGTCCTGGCATCACTGGGCTCACATCAGGAAACGTGGGGAGCCCAGCAGTTAGAGCCTGACGCCAGAGGGCCCTCATCACATAGGACAGGAGGTTCCCAGCTGGCCCCAACTGCCACCAGAGGGCCGACGTCACCAAGGAAACGGGAGCAAGCCAGGCAGGAATTACCTCACAGAGAGGGCCCACCTCACAGAAGAGTGAGGAACCCAGCCAGGATCAGACTCTCAACAGAGGGCCCACATAACCAAGGGGATGGAAACTACGCAGGAGGGTCCTCACACCAGTGGGGTCACATTATAGAAAGGAGAGGGACCCAGCACACGTGGCCTCAAACATGAGGACACACATCACCAAGGGGCTGGGAGTGAGGCAGGCAGGAGGAGCCTCAAAACTGAGGGCCCATAGAATAAAAAAGGTGAGGAATCCTGCAGTTGGAACCTCCCAGGAGGTGGCAAGGAGCAACGAAGCTATGGCATCCCGGCCGGTGTGAACTCACAACAGAGGGCCCTCATCATGAAACTGAGAGCAACCCAGGCGTTGGGACCACAAAGCAGAAGGCCCATATTCTCATGAGAATGGGAACCAGGCAGGAGTGTAGTCACACCACAGGGCACATGTCAGAAAATTTTGGGAGCCCAGGAGTTAGGGTCTGACGCCATAGGGCCCTCATTACCGAGGGGAGGAGACTCCAAGCAGGCACCAAATCCCAACTGAGGACCCACGTCAACAAGGTGCCGTGCGCTAGCCAAGCAGCAGTGACCTCACAGCAGAGGGCCTACGTTACAGAAGGGTGAGGAACCCAGCCAGTATAAGACTCTCACCAGAGGGACCACATCACCAAGGGGAACGGAACCAGCCAGGAGTGTCCTCACACCAGTGGGGCCACATCAGCGAAAGTTCAGGAACCCAGCACATGTGGCCTCAAACAAGAGGACACACATCACGAAGGGGCTGGGAGTGAGGCATGCAGGAGGAGACTCACAACAGAGGGCGCATAGAATAAAAAAGGTGAGGAAAACAGAAGTTGGAACTTCCAAGCAGGCGGCCCAGAGCACCGACGTTATGAGAAACAGACCGGAGTGAACTCACAGCAGAGGGCCCACATCCTGAAACTGTGAGCAACCCAGACTTTGGAACCACAGAAGAGAAGGCCCACAATCCCATGAGGATGGGAACCTGACAGGAGTCTCATTGCACCAGTGGGCGCACATCAGAAAATGTTGGGAGCCCGGCAGTTAGGGCCTGACGCAAGAGGGTCCGCATCACCGAGGGGAGGAGGGTCCCAGCAGGCTCCAACTGCTACCAGAGGGCCGACGTTTCCAAGGCGGGGTGTGCCAGCAGGCAGGAGTGACCTCAGAAGAGAGGTCTCACCTCACAGAAGTATGAGGAACCCAACTAGGATCAGATTCTCACCAGTGGGCCCACATCACCAAGTGGATGGGAGCCAGGCAGGAGTGCCCTCACACCAGTGGGGCCACATCAGCAAAAGGTGGGGAACCCAGCACACGTGGCTTCAAACCAGAGGACTCACATCACAAAGGGGCTCAGAGTGAGAGAGGCATAAGAAGCCTCAAAGATGAGTGCCCGCAGAATAAAAAAGTTAACGAATCTGGTCAATGGAACCTCCCAGCAAGCGGCCAGCAGCAGCGAGGCTATGGCATCCAGGTCTGAGTGAACTCACACCAGAGGGCCCACATCCTGACACTGTGAGCAACCCAGACATTGGTAACAAAGAGCAGAAGTCCCACATCCCCATGGGGTTGGGAACCTAGCAGGAGTGTCATCACACCAGTGGGCAAACATCAGAAAACGTGGGGAGCCCAGCACTTAGGGCCTGACGTCAGAGGGCCCTCATCTCCAAGGCGAGGAGGCACCAAGCGCGATCCAACAGCAACCAGAAGGCACATGTGGCCAAGGCGAAGTGTGCCAGTCAGGCGGTAGTGACCTCACAGCAAGGGCCCACCTCACAGAATTGTGAGGGACCCAATCACGATCAGACTCTCACCAGAGGGCCCACATCACCAAGGGGATGGGAACCAGGCAGGAGTGTCCTCACACCAGTGGGGCCACATCATTAAAGGTGAGCCAACCGGCACATGTGGCCGCAAACCAGAGGACCTACATCAACAAGGGGCTCGCAGTGAGGCAGGCAGGAGGAGCCTCACAACACAGGGACCGAAGAATAAAAATGGTGAGGAATCCTGCAATTTGAACCTCCCAGCAGGCGGCCCAGAGCACAGAAGCTATGGGATCTAGGCCTGAGTGAACTGACACCAGGGAGGCAACATCATGAAACTGTGAGCAACCCAGGCATTGGGACAAGAGAACAGAAGGCACACATCCCCATGGGGATGGGAACCTTACAGGAGTGTCCTGGCATCACTGGGCTTACATCAAAAAATATGGGGAGCCCAGCATTTAGGGCCTGACGCCAGAGGCCTTCATCTCCTAGTAGAGGAGGTTCCCAGCACGCTCCAGCTGCCACCAGAGGGCCGACATCACCAAGGCAATGGGAGGAAGCCAAGCAGGAATTACCTCAAAGAGAGGGCCCACCTCACAGAAGGGTGAGGAACCCAGCCAGGAACACACTCTCACCAGAGGTCCCACAGCACCAAGGGGTTGGGATGGGAACTAGGCAGGAGTGTCCTCACACCAGTGGGGCCACATTATCGAAACAATAGGGATCCGGCACACGTGGCCTCAAACATGAGGACACACATCACCAAGGGGCTTGGAGTGAGGCAGGCAGGAAGAGCCTCAAAACTGAGGGCCCATAGAATAAAAAAGGTGAGGAATCCTGCAATTGGAACCTCCCAGCAGGCAGCAGGCAGCAAGCAGCAGCGAGGCTATGGGATCCCGGCTGGTGTTAACTCACAACAGAGGGCCCTCATCACCATGGGGAGGAGGCTCCCAGCAGACTCCACCTGCTACCAGAGGGCCATCGTCGCCAAGGCGTATTGTGCCACCCAGGCAGGAATTACCTCATGGCAGAGGGCCCACCTCACAGAAGTTTGAGGAACACAACCAGCATCAGACTCCCAGCAGAGGACCCACACCACCAAGGGGATGGGAACCAGGCAGGAGTGTCCTCACACCTGTGGGATGACTTCAGCGAAAAGTAAGGAATCCAGCACATGTAGGCTCAAACAAGGGGACACACATAACGAAGGGGCTGGGAGTGAAGCATGCGGGAGCAGACTCACTACAGAGGGCCTATAGAATAAAAAACGTGAGGAATCCAGCAGTTGGAACCTCCCAGCAGGTGGCCAAGAGATGCGAGGCTATGGGATCCAGGCCTGAGTGAACTAATACCAGAGAGCCAACATCATGAAACTGTGAGCCACCCCGGCGTTGGAACCTCAGAGCAGAAGGCCCGCACCCCCATGGGGATGGGAACCTTACAGGAGTGTCCTGGCATTACGGGGCTCACATCAGAAAACGTGGGGAACCCAGCAGTTAGAGTCTGAACCCACAGGGCCCTCATCACCGACGAGAGGAGACTCCTCTCTGGCACCAACTCCCAACTGAGGGCCCACGTCGACAAGGTGACGTATGCCAGCCAGGCAGGAGTGAACTCACAGCAGAGGGCTTACCTCACAAAAAGATGAGGAACCCAGAAAGGATAAGACTCTCACCAGAGGGCCCACATCACCAAGGGAATCGGAACCATGCAGGAGTTTCCTCACACCAAGGTGGTCACATCATAGAAAGGTCAGGAACCCAGCACATGTTGCCTAAACCAGAGGACTCACAACTCCAAACGGCTCAGAGTGAGGCAGGCAGGAGTAACCACACAACACAGGGCCCATAGAATAAAAAAGGTGAGTAAACCAGCAGTTGGAACCTGCCAGCAGGTGGCACAGATCACTGAGTCTATGGGATCCAGGCTGCAGTGAACTCACAGCAGAGGGCCCATATCATGAAACTGTGAGCAACCAAGACGTTGGGACCTCAGAGCACAAGGCCCGCATCCCCATGGGGATGGGAACCTGACAGGAGTGTCATCGCAGCAGTGGGCGCACATCAGAAAATGTTGGGAGCCCAGCAGTTAGGGCCTGATGTCAGAGGGTCCTCATCACCAATGGGAGATGGCTCCCAGCAGGCTCCAACTGCTACCAGAGGGCCAACGTCTCCGAGGTGGGGTGTGCCTGCCAGGCTGGCGAGACCTCAGAGCAGAGGACCCACCTCAAAGAAGTTTGAGGAACCCAACCAGGATCAGACTCTCACCAGAGGGCCCACATGCCCAAGTCAAAGGGTACCAGGCCGGAGTGTCTCCACACTAGTGGGGCCACATCATCGAAAAGTGAGGGACCCAGAACACGTGGCCTCAAACCAGAGGACACACATCACCAAGGGGCTGGGTGTGAGGCAGGCAGGAGGAGCCACAAAACAGAGGGCCAATAGAATAAAAAATGTAAGGAATCCCGCAGTTGGAACCTCCCAGCACGCGGCCAGGAGCAGCGAGGCTATGGGATCCAGTCCGGAATGAACTCGCACCAGAGGGCCCTCATCATGAAACTGTGAGCAACCCAGGCTTTGTGATCTCAGAGCAGAAGGCCCACATTCCCATGGGTTTGGGACCTTGGTAGTAGTGTACTCACACCACAGAGCTCACATCAGAAAATTTTGGGAGCCCAAGAGTTAGGGCCTGATGCAGGAGGGCCCTCATTATGGAGGGATGAGACTCCCAGCAGGCAACAACTCCAAACTGAGAGCCCACATCACCAAGGTGACCTGTGCCAGCCAGGCAGGAGTGACCTCACAGCAGAGGGCCTACCTCACAGAAGGTTGAGGAACTCAGCCAGGATCAGACTCTCATCAGAGGGCCAACATCACCAAGGGGATGGGAAGCAGGCAGGAGTGTCCTCACACCATAGGGCGACATCACTAAAAGGTTAGGAAAGCAGCACATATGGCCTCAAACCAGAGAACCTTCATCACCAATTGGCTGGGAATGAGGCAGGCGGGAGGAGCCTCAAAACACAGAGCCCAAAGAAAAAAACGGTGAGGAATCCAACAGTTGGAACCTCCCAGGAGGCGGCGCAGAGCACAGAGGCTACGGGATCTAGGCCTGAGTCAACTAACACCAGAGAGCCAACATCATGAAACTGTGAGCCACCCCAGTGTTGGGACCTCAGAGCAGAAGGCCCACAACCCCGTGGGGATGGGAACCTTACAGGAGTGTCCTGGAATCAGAGGACTCACATCAGAAAACGTGTGGAGCACTGCAGTTAGAACCTGATGCCAGTGGGCCCTCATCACCAAGGAGAAGATGCTCCCAGCAGGCTCCAACTGCCACCAGAGGGCTGACGTCAACAAGGCAATGGGAGCAAGCCAGGCAGGAGTTACCTCACAGCAGAGGGCACACCTCACAGAAGGGTGAGGAACACAGCCAGGATCAGACTCTCACCAGAGGGCCCACATCACCAAGGGGATGGGAACCAGGCAGGAGTGTCCTCACACCAGTGGGGCCACAGCATCAAAAGATGACGAACGCAGCACATGTGGCCTCAAACCAGAGGACACACATCACCAAGGGCCTGGGAGTGAGGTAGGTGTCTGGACGGGCACATTTAACTCTAATTTCCCACCAGGAAGAGGAATTAACCAAAGGCTAAGCGTGCCGTTACAGAAACAGATGCTGGCCTGAAGCAAACCTGCAATTTTTTGGCCAGCTTATAAGGAAGCGAGTTAAGAAAGGAAATCAGGACCACTGTTATTCACAAACCTGCAGAGTTATAAATGACAGCGATTGGCAAAAATATATTGAAGTAAGGCTGCAAAGAGGACTTGAAAATGAGGCAGAATTGCAGGAATCAGATTTCAGGAGGTAGATTGGAATTGCATTTAAAGCATATGAAAAGCCTCATATTTTTGACAGTGATGCAGTTGGACAAAAAGTGCGTATACATTTTTTCCTTTATATATTCAGGAAAAAACTCATATGCCCTTTTTGGCCAACCAAGCACTAAAGCAATGGAAATCCGCACTACAATGAAGTCTCATTTCCCATTCATCAAAAGGGGCATCTAAAAAAAGTGTAAAAACCAGAAACACAGGACATGCCATGGAGAACAGGGAGCCTTGTTATGCTGATGGGCGGGATGTAAATTGCCAACACACACTCTGCAGATGTTTATGGTGTATCCTGAAATATCTAGAAAACAAAGCTACAGAGCCTAAGGCACTTCCACTTATGGCGGTACAGCTTAGGAAAATTACAATCAACAAGACACAGCCAACACAAAATTTACGGCTGCTGTGTTTACAAGAACCTCAAGTCCAGTACAAATTAAATATCCCAGAAAGAAAAAATGGATAAAGAAGTTGTGCAGCTTACGTACAATGGAATATCACTCAGCAATGAAATCAATGTCATCAGGCCTGTAGCAGCAAATTGAGTGGATTTAAGTACGATGATTCTAAGAGAAATATGTAACACAGAGAAAGATAATTGTCATAAGATATCACTAATAGAGGAAGTGTAAACTTGGCTACACATGAACTGAATTACAAAACCGAACACAGTCTCACATTTAGATAAATTACTTATGCTTGCTTAAGGGGAAAGTTGAGTTGGGGTGCTGTATAAAACCAGAGATTGAAATTAGCACAGATACCATTCCATAAGCCGAATATGTAATAGAGAAGACCTACTCCTTGCTCTAAGAAATAGACTCAACCATGGTGTATCACCTCACACCTGTTAGAATGCTTATCATCACAAAATCTACAAACAACAAATGCTGGAAAGGGTGTGGAGATAAGGAACCCTCTTCCACAATTGTTGGAATGTAAATTGATACAGTCACTGTGGAGAACATTATGGAGTTTCTTATAAAACTAACAATTACCATATGATACTGCAATCCCACTACTAGGCATATATCCAGACAAAACCATAAACCAAAAAGAGACATTCACCGCAATGTTCATTGAATCACTATTTACAATATCCAGGTAATGGAAGCAACCTAAATGCCCACAGACATACGAATGCATAAAGATGTGGCACATATATAAAATGGAATATTACGAAGCCATAAAAAGGAATGAAATTGGGTCATTTGTAGAGACGTGGATGGATCTAGAGACTGTTATACAGAGTGAAGTAAGTCAGAAAGAGAAAAACAAATCTTGTATATTAATGCATATATGTGGAACCAAGAAAAATTGTACAGGTAAATCGTTTTGCAAGGCACAAATAGAGCAACAGATGAAGACAACAAATGTATGGTCACCAAGGGGGGAAAGCTGTTGGGGGGATGGTGGTGGGCGGAGTTGAGAGATTCGGATAGGCATGTATACATTTATATGTATAAAATAGATAACCAATAAGAACCTACTATATAAAAATATAAAATTAATTTAAAAATTGAAAAAAGTAAAACAGAAAAAATATTCTTCCCTTCACATACATGTATTTATATGAATAAATTATTTCCATGCTTATATCTGTAAATACAAAAAAGAGGAATAAAATCTACTTTGAACCAAAAACGAGATAAAGAAAAAAAAAAAACAGAACCCACCAGTTATACAGAGGAAAACCGTATCAGGGCACTTGCTCCAGTTGTAAACAATTCTGAAGTTGGTCAGTGGTGGGGAATCATCTCCCATTCAGCCAGCAGGCCCCAGGCAACAAGCGTCCTCATTGCAAAGCTGGGGAACGCTGCCGAGGCATCTGTGAGTAAACGTAGGCCGAGGCCCAGGCCATCTGCTGCTGAACAGTTCCCACCCTTCCCAGGTAAAACACCTGAATATGTACAAGGACTTTAAAGCCTAGAGGAAGGGCCATGGAGCCACACGAGCGACAGCATGCCGGCCGACTTGGTGCCTGCAGGCCAGCCAGGATGGTCCTGGCCCTGAGTGCTCTTCTGGAAGCTTTCCATTTCCCTGCCTGAGATACCCTTCCTGTCCCGGCCCCCACTGCTTTCTTCCTTCCTCACCTCTGCCCAGGGAGAAATTCCAGCGGCAGCTATGGGTGACACATCCTCTTCTTTAGCAGGTGGCATCTTGGTAACTGCTTCAGAAAGTCCAGCAGAGCCCCACTCACACTGGGCCACCCGCAAAGCCGTGGTCTCTCACTCCCTCCCACCAGCCCAGCCCCGAGACTGCTGACAGGGCAGAGAAAATGGCGTCAGGCACAGCTACGGGGGCTCTTGCTGCCTGGAGCTGTGTTTATATTGATCTCAACCTAGGCACACCTGGGGAGGGCTGGCCGGCACGGTCAGGCTTCCCAGGTCAGCCAATAGTCACCCCTCAGGGGCTCACAGTTGCCGAAATTGGAACCTGCTGAATCAGCCACGTCCAGGGAACAGGTGTGGGCTCCTGAGAGTCAGGATAGACAAGGGGCTACAGCACTGGCTTGTTTGCTAATCATATTATCTGGCCTATGAGTGCGAGACATCTTCAAGAAAACCCTCTCCTAATGAGAGGAACTCAGGGGTCAGGGAGAGGAGGGGTGGGTGGTGGGTGGAGACAGAGGCCACACAGAGTGATTCCCAGGGTCACAGACCTGTCGGAGCTGCTGTTTGTTAGTTCAAGTCCTGCTCTGAGGTGCTCTGTGTCAGATCTGAGCGACAGGTGAGCTGGGAGTGCTCTGCAATGAAGGCTATGTGCACGGTTCCTGTGTGCCCAGCCCTGCCACGGTACCTGCAAGGGTAGCTCTGTATCCTGGGAGGGGCCTGACCACGTGAGCCCCATGGGCTGCAGGGTACTTGCCCAGGGAAACCCATACCCTGGTAGGGGCCTGACCACGTGAGCTCCGTGGGCTGGGGTGGGGGTGGTGTACCTGCCCAGGTGAGCTCCATATCCTGGGATTTGCCTGACCTCGGGAGTCACATGGGCTGCTGGAGGCATGGTAAATGGTGTCAGGACAGTCAGTGAAGCCACCAAGGATATACCTCCAGTAGTTCCTAATTCCTACACCCTGCTGGTCATTCTACCAACCACCAGGACTTGGTATTCTGTATTAGTCTTCAATGATGCCTTCTTTTGTATTCCATTAGTCCCAGAGTCACAAGACATTTTGGCTTGTGAGTGGCAGGACTCAACATACAACTGAAACAATACTTCTGGGCCGTCTTGCCCAAATGGTTCAAAAATTCCCACACCATCTTTGGGGAAAGCTCAGCTAAAGACCTAAAAGTTCTACCTCTGGAAAAGGAAACACTCCTTCAATATGCAGACGACATTCTGATGGCCAGCCCTACTAAGGAGGCCTCTGAACTACCAAGGCAATAAAGCATAGAAGTTATCCAAGAAAAAGCTCAAATATCACAGACTACGGTGACCTGCCTAGGCTTCATTCTCACAGAAGGTCGGAGAAGCCCATCCAGGAAAGGGAAGAAACAATTACAGCCTTACCCCTTTCTAAACCTAGAAGACAGCTTAGGGGTTCCTGGGGAAGCCAGGGTTTCCTGCCTCTGGATCCCTAACTACAGTCTACTACCTGGACCTCTATATGAAACACTGAAAAGAAACGATGATGATCCTTTTGAATAGAATCCAGAGGTGGCCTTTCAAGAATGGAAAGAGCAGTCAATGCAGACCCTTGCCCTGGAACTCCCTAAATTAGCTAAACCCTTTGACCTTTACATTACTAGTGAAAGGTGAATCGCCATTGGAGTATTAGTGCAAAAACTGGGACCACTTGAAATGGAACAATGCAAGAATGCCATCCAGGTAGGATAAACTACGGTCACCAATGGGCTTGGCCCACCACCACATCTGGCCAAGATACTGGCGGTATCTAAACACCTGGAAATCAGCAGCCCAAAAGGCCACCTACCTCCTAAGGGAAAAGGACCCCACGTGGTGATCGTTACCCCCAACCATGCCCTGAAGTTGCAGTGTTTGCTCCGTGGGTACACTGACGTCACGTGAGGAGGCTCTCCAACTCCAACCTCCAGAGAGATAACCAGGGGCTACGGGACACCATGACGACTCGTACGAGCATTACTTCACCTGGAGTTTCTCCCATAAAACAGCAAGAGTGTGTCCCAAAACAGTAGACTACTGCTTGTAGGACTTACTGCACCCAGAAGGGAGCTAATAATCTTGGCAGGGGAACCGTATATCACGCTGTCACCATAGAAAAGCCTACAGACACCGTGATGATGGTGGCCAATAAGACCAGCTGGACTCCTGTTTACTTCAAAAGGCTGTTGACTCAGTGGCCATCATGGTCCTTGAGCACAACTGACCCTGGACTGTCTGGGAGTTGAGCGGGCAGGGTCCTGACACCTGGTGCTGTTTTTTCGTTAATTCAGGGGCCAAACTGAAGAAAGCACAGACTACTGGTCAGAGAATCTAGGCTGGCAGAAACGGTCAGCCTAAGGTGGCCCAACAAATTTGGGGCGGGGTGAAACTAGACCTCACAGCGTCTCTGTACATCTCCTTCCTGGACCCTTAAAGGTCATTAGAATCTATAACACTTCAAATACTGGTGCTCAGGCGGACAAGCAGGGAGGCAGGAGGCCTGAGGACAATCAACATCACCTGGAGGCTGCTGGGGAGAAGTTCTGACCCTCACCCACGGGTATGAGGGCTCCTAACTCAGCACTCAGCAGTTACAGAAGAAGGGTCTGCACGCTCAGCACTCCAAGAATGAGGAAGGGGACAAAAGGCAGAAGAGGGGTTTGTCCCAGGCAAAGCCCCTTAAAAATCCCTGGGAGATAAAAATAGAATCTGGGTAATAAAGTGAAGTCTAACCTTTTTTATCCTTTGTGCTTTGTCTAATTTCACATGCTCCTAGGGTCCCGCATACAGACGTTCCACACCCGGCACTTCAGACCAGATTTCCTAGTGCAGAATGGCTGCGTGGACACCTCAGCTCCTGGGGCCCAGTGCAGATTCTGCGATATAGAGCCTGAGCTGCAGCCAACCGGGCCCTCGAGAGCTCCGCCCCCTCCCTCCTTCTGACTCTGACAGGATCCCTATGCAGCAGCCCAGCCCACAGCCCACGGGGCAGCACATGCTCTCACCTCTCCATTCTCTGATCAAAATGTAAACTTTCCTTTGCTTCTGAACCAAACTCAGTCTAAATCTGTTGGCTCCAATGACAGTGGGCAGGGGGACACTTGTTGGGGTCCACTCTGGAGGATCAGTAACAGAAATTGAGAACATTGTAACTTCAATAAACAGATGTGTGAGCCAACCTGTTATTAACATAGAAGAGTGTATAAGGCTCGGGTAAAACAAGATGTTTCTAACACTTCCATTTGATATTTCCATCACTTTATTATAAGCAAGTTCAGTGAAAAGGTTTGTCTTATTTGTCAGGTCAATATTAGAGAAACGAAGTGATTTCTTTCCAAGGATGTACATCTAATAATCTTGGTTAAAGCTTCAATCTTGTTTTAAATGCTTTTCCATTGAAAATGGTAATTTTCTTTCAGCTCCCCCATTTCTGAGAAGTATAAAATCTTATATTTTATTATTACCAAAAGAGAAAGGTGGGAGGAGGGATAAATTAACAGTTTGGGATTAACACATACACACTGCTTTGTATAAAATAGATCATCAACAAGGAACTACTGTATAGCACAGGGAACTACAGTCAATATTTTGCAATAACCTATAAGGGGAAATAATCTGAAAGAGAATAGATAATTTTATTGACATAATCTATCAATGACAGTTAAAATGGAACCTAAGGGAAGCTGGTGGTGAGTGCTTCTGACCCTGAAGACTTCAATCATCTAAAGTTTGGACTCTGCCTACTTCCCAAGGCCCTTAATGAACATATGTGTAGCCGTAGTTTAAAAATTCCCCAGTTTGGGTTGCAGAGAGACACTGATTTTGAAAAAGCCCTGGTGTTCTCCTCACATGAATGCGACCCTTCCTACACCTAAAACATGCCTGTCACACCCAGAGGATGGTATACCGTCTATCGGGTAGACTTTGGAAAAGGCATCTCATCTCCTCATCTCCTGGTGCTCGGGTTCTCCCCTCCAGCGTCTTTACTAACAGTCTCCCCACTTGGAGATGTCAGCACTGTCAACATCCTGTTGCATACAGTTTGGAATTTGTCCAGAGGATGAAGCGGAAGGAGAAGGAACAATGAGAGACAAGTACTAGGTGTTCGGACAGGCACATGTCACCCTAATTTCCAATCAGGAAGACGAATTGACCAAAGGCTAGGGTTGCCCATGGAAACAGAATAGGGCTTGAGGAAATCCCGCTGCTTTGTGGCCAGTTCCCATAAACACAAGTTGAAAAATGGAATTCAGGGGCACTAAAATTCACAAAACTGCAGAGTTGAAAATATCTATCACTGAAAAATGTCTTGAGCAAAGTCAGAGAAAAGGACTTGTAAGCAACGGAGAATGGCAAGAAAGAGATTGGAAGAGGTAGAAAGGACTCGCCAATAAGCAAAAGAAAAGAAGCTGAACATTGCCAACATTGCAGTTAACCAAAAAGGTTGTATGCGTTTTTTTCTGTATATATTCAAGAAAAGGGCATGCACTTTTTTAGCCAACCAAACAGGTGGGCACTGGAAATCAATACTACAAAACATATCACTTAGCATCAGTCAGAAAAGCCATCCTCATAAAGTGTAAACACCAGAAATGCAGGACAGGGCAAGGAGAAAAGGGAGCCCTGGGAGGCTTATAGTGGAAATATATATTGCCAACAGTCACTCTGGAGATATGTATTGTGTTTACTAAAGCATCTAAAAAATGAGCTACAGAGCACAGGGTATTTGCACTCATGGACGTTTATCTTGGGAAAAACAAAAATCGAGAGGACACATGCACCCCAATGTTTACCACTTCTCTGTTTAAAAGATCCTCGACTAGAATATAACTTAAATGTCTCTGTAGGGAAAAAATGGATAGAGATGTGGTACTTATGTAGAATGGAATATTACTCAGCCTGGAAATCAGTGAAATACGGCCAGTTATAACACCTCCAGAAGAGTTACGTATGATCATTGTAAGTCACATAATTCAAAAAGAAAAAGACACACATCATAAGATATCATTTTAAGCATCATAAGATATCACTAATACACGGAATTTAACCTGGCTACACAGGAACTGAATTACAAAACAGAACGGGTCTCAAATTTAGAAAATCAACTTATACTTGCTTAAGAGGAAAGGTGAGTTGGGGTGCTGCATAAAACAAGAGATTGAAATTTGCACAGATACCGTTCAATAAGCCAACTATGTAATACACAAGACCTACTCCTTTTTCAACGAAATGGACTCAACACCCCATATTCAACGCCTAGGAATATACCTGAGTAGTAAGAATCTTAAAACCCATGGACTCATAGGTCTCCAGAAGAGAATCAAGCGTGTGTACAGCGGCATAAACGCAGCAGTGAAAATCCAATAAATCCCATTATCAAAATAAATTTCAAAAACAAAACACAATGACAGTGAAATAAAGAGCAATTCTTAATTCATTCAGGGTTTGTGATGCAACCTGGATTTACCACATCTACACGCAGAGCTGGGTGACACATAAGGCTGGACACTTCGGGCTGATAGCATTGGTGAGGTTCGGTGAGCAAATGCAGACCCTTTGAACTCATACTGCATGGTACCCATTCCATTTGTCCCAACTCTCCAAGTTTAAGGGATTCTTCCTTCAGCTAAAACAGGCATGGGAAACCCAGAGTATGGTACACAGTGTGATCGGGAAACGTTTTTATATGCATCTCAGTTTTCGGCCCCTGTACTCGTGTTCACCACTGCAAACGCTTTACTAACACTCTCCCCACTTGGAGAGTCAATGCCTTTAACCTCCTGTTTGGCAGAGTTTGCAATTTCTTCGCAAGATCAACAGGAATAGGGAAAACCAATGAGTGACTAGCTGTAGGTGTCTGTACGGGCAAATTTAACTCTCATTTCCGACCAGGAAGAGAAATTAACCAAAGGCTCAGCATGCCGTGTCGGAACGAGATTAGGGCCTGAAGAAATCCTGTGGTTTTGCGGCCAGCTCACAAGAAAGCGAGTTGAAGAAAGGAGCTCAGGGGCACTGTAATTCACAAACCTGCAGAGTGATAAATGACATCTATTGTCCAAAAATATATTGAAGTAAGCCTGCGAAGAGGAGTTGAAATCGGGGCAGAATTGCACGAAACCGATTTCAGGAGGTAGACTTGAATTGCAGAGAAAGCATAGGAAAAGAGGCAGAACGTCGACAACGATGCCCTTGGCCAAAAGGGGCGTATGCGTTTTTTCCACGGTCCTCATAACTGAGGGGGGGAGACTCCCAGCACGCTCCAACTGCCAACAGAGGACCCGCGTCTCCAAGACGACATGTGCCAGCCAGGCAGAAGTGACCTCACAGCAGAGGGCCCATTTCACAGAAGTGTGAGGAACTCAGCCAGCATCATATTCTCAACAGAGGGCCCATATCACCAAGGGGATGGGAACCAGTCAGGAGTGTCCTCACACAATTGGGGCCACATCACTGAAACGTGCGGAACACAGCACATGTAGCCTCAAACCAGAGTACACACATTATCACGGGGCTGGGAGTGAGGCCGGCAAGAGGAGCCTCACAACAGAGGGACCAAAGAATAGAAAAGGTGAGGAATTCAGCATTTGGAACCTCCCAGCAGGTGGCTGAGAGTACCAACCCTATGGGATCCTGGCAGGAGTTAACTCACAGCAGAGGACCCACATCAGGAAACTGTGAGCAACCCAGCCATAGGGATCGGAGCAGAAGGCCCACATCCCCATGGGGATGGGAACTTTTCAGGTGTGTCCTCGCACTACTGGGTGCACATCAGAAAATGTGGGGAGCCCAGCTCTTAGGGCCTGACGTCAGAGGGCCCTCATCACCAAGGGGAGGAGGCACCCAGCATGCTCCAACTGCAACCAGAGGGCACATGTGGCCAAGCTGAAGTGTGCCAGCCAGGCAGTAGTGACCTGAGAGCAGAGGGCCCATCTACCATAAGTGTGAGGAATCCAGCCAGGATCAGACTCTCACCAGAGGACCCACATCACCAAGGGGATGGGAACCAGGAAGGAGTGTCCTCACACCACTGGGCCACATTATCGAAAGGTGAGGAACCCAGAACATGTGGCCTCAAACGAGAGGACCCATATCACAAAGGGGCTCGGAGTCAGGCAGGCAGGTGTAGCCTCAGAACACAGGACCCATATAATAAAAATGATGAGGAATCCAGCAGTTGGAACCTTCTAGCAGGAGGTCCCTAGCACCGACGCTATGGGATCCAGGCCAGAGTGAACTCACAGCAGAGGGTCCAAATCATGAAACTGTGTGCAACCCAGCCTTTGGGACCTCAGAGCAGAAGTTCCACATCCCCATGCGGATGGGTAACTGGCAGGAGTGTCCTCGCCCCAGTGGGCGCACATCAGAAAATGTGGGGAGCCCGGCAGTTAGGGCCTGATGCCAGAGGGCCCTCATCACCGAGGGGAGGAGGCTCCCAGCAGGCTCCAAGTGCCACCACAGGGCCGACGTCACCATGGCAACAGGAGCAAGCCAGGCAGGATTTACCTCACAGCAGAGGGCCCACCTCACAGAAGGGTGAGGAACCCAGCCAGGATAAGTATTTAACCAGAGGGCCCATGTCCCCAAGAGAATGGGAACCAGACAGGAATGTCCTCACACCAGAAGGGCCACATTAGCGAAAGGAGATGGACCCAGCACACGTGGCCTCAAACATGAAGACACACATCACAAAGGGGCTCGGAGTGAGGCAGGCAGGAGGAGCCTCAAAGCAGAGGGCCCATACAATATAAAAGTTGAGGAATCCGGCAAATGGAACCTACCAGCAGGCGGCCAGGAGCAGCGAGGCTATGGGATCCAGGACTGAGTGAACTCACACCAGAGGGCCCACATCCTGACACTGTGAGCAACCCAGACATTGGTACCACAGAGCAGAAGTTCCACATCCCCATGGGGATGGGAACCTGGCAGGAGTGGCATCACACCAGTGGGCGCACATCAGAAAATGTGGGGAGTCCAGCTCTTAGGGCCTGATGTCAGAGTGCCCTCATCACCGATGGGAGGAGGCCCCCAGCAGGCTCCAACTGCCATCATAGGGCCGAGGTCACCAAAGCAACAGGAGCAAGACAGGCAGGATTTACCTCACAACAGAGGGCCCACCTCACAGAAGGTTGAGTAACCCAGCCGGGATAAGACTCTCACCAGAGGGACCACATCACCAAGGGAATGGGAAACAGGCAGGAGTGTCCTCACACCAGAGGGGCCACATCACTGAAAAGTGAGGAAACCAGCATATGTGACCTCAAACCAGAGGATACACATCACCAATGTGTTGTGAGTGAGGCAGGCAGGAGGAGCCTCACAACACAGTACCCATATAATAAAAAAGGTGAGGAATCCAGCAGTTGGAACCTCCCAGCAGGAGGCCCCTAGCACCGAGACTCTGGGATCCAGGCCAGAGCGAACTCACAGCAGAGGGCCCAAACCCTGAAACCGTGAGCAACCCACCGCTGGGAACTCAGAGCAGAAGGCCCACATCCCTATGGAGATGGGAACCTGGTAGGAGTGTCCTCGCACCACTGGTCTAACATCAGAAAATGTGGGGAGCCCAGCAGTTAGGGCCTGACGCCAGAGGCCCTAATCACCAAGGTGAGGAAGCTCCCAGCAGGCTCCAACAGCCAGGAGTGGGCCGACGTCACCAAGGCAACGGAAGCAAGAGAGGCAGGAATTACCTCACAGCAGAGGGCCCACCTCACAGAAGGGTGAGGAAACCAGCCAGGATAAGACTCTCACCAGAGGGCCCACATTACGAAGGGGAAGGGACTCAGGCAGGAGTGTGTTCACACCAGTGGGGTCACATCATCGAAAGGTGAGGAACCCAGCACTTGTGGCGTAAAAACACAGGACACACATCAGCAAGGGGCTCAGAATGAGCTAGGCAGGTGTAGACTCACAACACAGGGCCCATAGAATACAAAAGGTGAGGAATCCAGCAGTTGAAACCTCACAGCAGGCAACCCAGAGCACCGAGGCTATGGGATACAGGCTGCAGTGAACTCACAGCAAAGGACCCACATCAGGAAACTGTGAGCAACCCAGGCGTAGGGACAAGAGAACAGAAGGCACACATCCCCATGGCGATGGGAATCCTACAGGAGTGTCCTGGCATCACTGGGCTCACATCAGGAAACGTGGGGAGCCCAGCAGTTAGAGCCTGACGCCAGAGGGCCCTCATCACATAGGACAGGAGGTTCCCAGCTGGCCCCAACTGCCACCAGAGGGCCGACGTCACCAAGGAAACGGGAGCAAGCCAGGCAGGAATTACCTCACAGAGAGGGCCCACCTCACAGAAGAGTGAGGAACCCAGCCAGGATCAGACTCTCAACAGAGGGCCCACATAACCAAGGGGATGGAAACTACGCAGGAGGGTCCTCACACCAGTGGGGTCACATTATAGAAAGGAGAGGGACCCAGCACACGTGGCCTCAAACATGAGGACACACATCACCAAGGGGCTGGGAGTGAGGCAGGCAGGAGGAGCCTCAAAACTGAGGGCCCATAGAATAAAAAAGGTGAGGAATCCTGCAGTTGGAACCTCCCAGGAGGTGGCAAGGAGCAACGAAGCTATGGCACCCCGGCCGGTGTGAACTCACAACAGAGGGCCCTCATCATGAAACTGAGAGCAACCCAGGCGTTGGGACCACAAAGCAGAAGGCCCATATTCTCATGAGAATGGGAACCAGGCAGGAGTGTAGTCACACCACAGGGCACATGTCAGAAAATTTTGGGAGCCCAGGAGTTAGGGTCTGACGCCATAGGGCCCTCATTACCGAGGGGAGGAGACTCCAAGCAGGCACCAAATCCCAACTGAGGACCCACGTCAACAAGGTGCCGTGCGCTAGCCAAGCAGCAGTGACCTCACAGCAGAGGGCCTACGTTACAGAAGGGTGAGGAACCCAGCCAGTATAAGACTCTCACCAGAGGGCCCACATCACCAAGGGGAACGGAACCAGCCAGGAGTGTCCTCACACCAGTGTGGTCAAATCATAGAAAGGTGAAGAACCCAGAACATGTGGCCTAAACCAGAGGACCCACGTCTCCAAGGGGCTCGGAGTGAAGCAGGCAGGAGTAGCCTCAAAACACAGTGCCCATAGAATAAAATATGTGAGTAATCCAGCAGTTGGAACCTCCCAGCAGGTGGCCCAGTGCACCGAGTCTTGGGATCCAGGCCACAGTGAACTCACAGCGGAAGGCCCACATCATGAAACTGTGAGCAACCCAGCCGTTGGGACCTCAGAGGAGAAGGCCCACATCCCCATGGGGATGGGAACTTGGCAGGAGTGTCCTCGCACAACTAAGAACGTATCAGAAAATGTGAGTACCCAGCAGTTTGAGCCTGACGCCAGAGGGCCCTCATCACTGAGGGGAGGAGGCTACCAGCACGTTCCAACTGCCACCTGACGGCCGACTTCACCAAGGTGAGGTGTGCTAGCCCGGCAGGAGTGAACTCAGCGCAGAGGGCCCACCTCACGGAAGTGTGAGGAACCCAACCAGGATCAGATTCTCACCAGAGGGCCCACATCACCAAGGGGATGGGAACCAGGCATGAGTGTCCTCACACCAGTGGGGCCACATCAGCGAAAGTTCAGGAACCCAGCACATGTGGCCTCAAACAAGGGGAAACACTTCACGAAGGGGCTGGGAGTGAGGCATGCAGGAGGAGATTCAAAACAGAAGGCCCATAGAAAGAAAAATGTGAGGAATCCAGCAGTTGGAACTTCCAAGCAGGCGGCCCAGAGCACCGACGCTATGGGATACAGGCTGTGGTGAACTCACAGCAGAGCACCCACATCATGAAACTATGAGCAACACAGACGTTGGGACCTCAGAACAGAAGACCCACATGCCCATGGGGATGGGAACCTGGAGGAGTGTCCTCGCACCACTGGGCACACATCAGAAAATTTTTAGAACCCAGGAGTTAGGGCCTGAGGCCACAGTGCCCTCATTACCAAGGGGAGTAGACCCCCAGCAGACACCAACTCCCAACTGAGAGCCCACGACACTAAGGTGACGTGTGCCAGACAGGCAGGATTTACCTCATAGCAGAGGGCCCACCTCACAGAAGGCTGAGGAACCCAGCCAGGATCAGACTCTCACCAGAGGGCTCACAACACCAAGGTGATGGGACACAAGCAGGAGTGCTCTTAAACCAGTGGGCCCACATCATCGAAAGGTGAGGGACCCAGCACATGTGGCCTCAAATCAGAGAACAAACATCACCAAGGGCCTGAGTGTGAGACAGGCAGGAGGAGCCTCACAACAGAGAGCCCAAAGAATAAAAAGATGTGGAATCCAGCAGTTGCAACCTCCCAGCAGGCTGCCCAGAGCACCGAGTCTATGAGATCCATGCCGGAGTGAACTCACAGCAGAGGACCCACATCATGAAACTGTGAGCAACCCAGCCGGTGGGACCTCAGAGCAGAAGGCCCACATCCCCATGGGGACGGGAACCTGGCAGGAGTGTCCTCACACCAGTGGGTGCAGATCAGAAAATGTGGGGAGCCCTGCAGTTAGGGCCTGACTCCAGAGAGCCCTAATCACTGTGGGGAGGAGTCTCCCAGCAGGTTCCAACTGCTACCAGAGGGCCAACGTCGCCAAGGAGACTTGTGCAAGCCAGGTAGGAATTGCCTCATAGCAGAGGACCCACCTCACAGAAGTGTGAGGAACACAACCAGCATCAGACTCTCACCAGAGGGCCCACATCACCAAGGGGATGGGAACCAGGCAGGAGTGCCCTCCCACCAGTGGGGCGACATCAGCGAAAGGTGAGGAATCCAGCACATGTGGGCTCAAACAAGGGGACACACATCACGATGGGGCTGGGAGTGAGGCATGCAGGAGGAGACTCACAACAGAGGGCCTATGGAATAAAAAACGTGAGTAATCCAGCAGTTGGAACCTCCCAGCAGGCGGCCCAGAGCACCGAGTCTTGGGATGCAGGCTGCAGTGAACTCACAACAGAGGGCCCTCCTCATGAAACTTTGAGCAACACAGCATTTGGGACCTCAGAGCTGAAGGCCCACATTCCCATGTGGTTGGGAACCTGGCAGGAGTGTCCTCGCACCACTGGGCGCACAACAGAAAATATGTGGAGCCCAGCACTTAGGTCCTGAGAACATAGGGCCCTCATCACCGAGGGGAGGAGGAACCAACCTGCTCCAACTGCAACCAGAGGGCCCACGTGTCCAAGGCGACGTGTGCAAGCCAGGCAGGTGTGACCTCACAGCAGATGGTCTACCTTCCAGAAGTGTGAGGAATCCAGCCAGGATCAGACTCTCACCAGAGAGCTCACATCACCAAGGGGATGGGAACCAGGCAGGAGTGTCCTTACAGCAGTGGGGCCACATCACTATAAGGTGAGGAAACCAGAACATGTGGCCTCAAACCAGGGGACACACATCACCAAGCGGCCCGGAGGAAGGCAAGCAGGAGGAGCGTAACAACAGAGAGCCCAAAGAATAAAAAATGTAATGAATCCAGCTGTTGGAACCTCCCTTCAGGCTGCCCAGAGCACTGAGGCTATGGGATCCAGGTCAGAGTGAACTAACACCAGAGAGCCCACATCATGAAACTGTGGGCAACCCTGGCGTTGGGACCTCAGAGTAGTAGGCCCATATCCCCATGTGGATGGGAACCTGAAAAGAGTGTCCTGGCATCACTGGGCTCATATCAGGAAACGTGGGAACCCAAGCAGTTAGGGCCTGACGCCAGAGGGCCCTCATCACCAAGACGAGGAGTCTCCCAGCAGGCTCCAACTGCCACCAGAGGGCTCACGTCACCAAGGCAAAATGAGCAAGCCAGGACGGAGTTACCTCACAGCAGAGTGCCCACCTCACAGAAGTGTGAGGAATCCAGCCAGGATCAGACACTTACCAGGGTGGCCAAAACACTAAGGGGATGTGAACAAGACAGGAGCGTCCTCACACTAGTGGGGTCACATCACTGAAAGGTGAGGAAACCAGCACATGTGGCCTCAAACCAGAGGACCCACATCACAAACGTGGTAGGAGTGAGGCAGGCGGGAGGAGACTCAAAACACAGTGCCCATAGAATAAAAAAGGTGAGGAATCCAGCAGTCGGAACCTCCCAGCAGGCGGCCCAGAGCACTAAGGCTATGGGATCCAGGCCGGAGTGAACACACATCAGAGGGACCACATAATGAAACTGTGAGCAACCTAGCCGAGTGTCCTCGCACCTCTGGGCGCATATCTGAAAACGTGGGGAGCCCAGCAGTTAGGGCCTGACGCCAGAGGGGCCTCATCACCGAGGTGAAGAGTCGCCCAGCAGGCTCCAACTGCCACGAGAGGCCCCACGTCGCCAAGGCAACATGAGGCTGCAAGGCAGGATTGACCTCACAGCAGAGGACCCACCTCACAGAAGGCTGAGGAACCCAGGCAAGATCGGACTCTCACCAGAGGGTCCACATCACCGAGGGGATGGGAAACAGGCAGGAGTGTCCTCACACCAGTGGGGCCACACCCTCGAAAGGTGAGGTACACGGCACATGTGCACTCAAACCAGAGGACCCACATCATCAAGGGGCTGGGAGTGAGGTGGGCAGGAGTAGCCTCACAACACAGCACCAATAGAATACAAAAGGTGAGGAATCCAGCAGTTTGAACCTCCCAGCAGGCGGCCCAGAGCACTGAGGCTATGGGATCCAGGCCGGAGGGAACTCACACCAGAGTGTCCTCATCATGGAACTGTGAGCAACCCAGCATTTGGGACCGCAGAGCAGAAGCCCTACATCCCCATAGGGATTGGAACTTGGCAGGAGTGTACTTGCACAACAGCGTGCACCTCAGAAAATGTGGGGAGCCCAGTAGTTAGGGGCTGACGCAAGAGGGCTCACATAACCGAGGGGAGGAGACTCCCAGTAGGCTCTAACTGCCAACAGATGGCCCTCGTCGTCAAGGTGCCATGTGCCAGCCAGTCAGGAGTGACCTCACAGCAGAGGGCCTACCTCACAGAAGGTTGAGGAAACCAGCCAGGTTAAGACTCTCGCCAGAGAGCCCATATCACCAAGAGGATGGGAACCAGACAGCAGTGTCCTCACACCTGTGGGGCCACATCATCGAATGGTGCGCAACCCAGCACATGTGGCCTCAAACCAGAGAACCCACATTACAAAGGGACTGGGAGTGAGGAAGGTAGGAGAATCCTCACCACAGAGAGCCCATGGAATAAAAAAGATGAGGAATCCAGCAGTTGGTACCTCCCAGCAGGCAGCCCAGAGCACCGATGCTATGAGATCCAGGCCAGAGAGAACTCACATCAGAAGGCCCACATCATGAAACTGTGAGTAACCCACCCGTTGCGACCTCAGAGCAGAAGGTCCACAACCCCATGGGGATGGGAACCTTGCAGGAGTGTCCTCGAACCACTCGGCACATATCTGAAAATGTGGGGAGACCAGAAGTTACGGGCTGACACGAGAAGGGTCTCATCGCCGAGGGAAGAAGTCTCCCAGCACGCTCCAACTGCCACCAGACGGCCCACGTCGCCAAGGCGAGATGTGCCAGCGAGGCAGGAGTGCCCTCACAGCAGAGGGCCCACCTCAGAGAGGGGTAATGAACCCAGCCAGGATCAGACTCTCACCAGTGCGCCCACATCACCAAGGGGATGGGATCCAGAAAGGAGTGTTCTCACACCAGTGGGGCTATATCATCATAAGGTGAGAGACTCAGCACATGTGGCCACAAACCAGAGGACACACATCAGAAACGGGCAGGGAGTGAGGCAGGCAGAGGAGACTCACAACAGAGGGCCCATAGAATAAAAAAGGTGAGGAATCCAGCAGTTGGAACCTCCAAGCAGGCGGCCCAGAGCACCGACGCTATGGGATACAGGCCGGAGTGAACTCACAGCAGAGGGCCTACATCATGAAACTGAGCAACACAGCTGTAGGGATCAGAGCAGAAGGACCACACACCCTTGGGGATGGGAAACTGGCAGGAGTGTCCTCGCACCACTTAGCATGTATCAGAAAATGTGGGAAGCCCAGCAGTTAGGGCCTGACGCCAGAGGGCCCTCATCACCAAGGGGAGGAGGCTAACAGCAGGCTCCAACTGTCAGTAGAGGGACGATGTAGACAATGCGAGGTGTGCCAGCCAGGCAGGAGTGACCTCATAGCAGAGGGCCCACTTCACAAAAAGGTGAGGAACCCAGCCAGGATCAGACTCTCACCAGAAGTACCACATCAACAAGGAGATTGGAACCATTAAGTGGAAGTGCCACAGGCTGTGATGCTTTGTTTCTTACGTGTTTCAGGAAACACCATACACTTCTCTAGGGTGACTGTTGGCAATTTACATTCTGCCATTCAGTATAACAAGGCTCCCTGTTCTCCATGTCCTGTCCAGCCTTTCTGGATTTTGCACTTTTTTCAGATTGCCCTTTTGCCAGGGGGGCAGTGAGACTTCATTGTAGTGCAGATTTCCTTTACAGACTTGCTTGGTTGGCCAAAAAGGGCGTATGCGGTTTTTCCTGAATATATTCAGGAACCCAACACATGTGGCCTCAAACCAGAGGACCCATATCACCAAGGGGCTCGGTGTGAGGCAGGAAAGAGTAGCCTCACAGCATAGGGCCCATAGAATTAAAAAGGTGAGGAATCCAGCATTTGGAACCTCCCAGCAGGCAGCTCAGAGCACAAGGGCTAGGGGATCCAGGCCTGAGTGAGCTAATATCAGAGAACCCACATCATGAAACTGTGAGCAACCCAGACGTTGAAACCTCAGAGCAGAAGGCTCACATCCCCATGGGGATGGGAACCTGGCAGGATTGTCCTCGCATCACCGAACACATATCAGAAAATCTGGGGAGCCTAGCAGGTAGGGCCTGACGGCAGAGGGCCCTCATCACTGAGGGGTGGCGGGCCCCAGCAGGCTCCAACTGCCAACAGAAGCCCAACATCGCGAAAGCGAGGTGTGCAATCCAGGCAGGAGTGACCTCAGAGCAGAGGGCCCATCTCACAGAAGGGTGAGGAATCCAGCCAGGATCAGACTCTCACCAGAGGGCCCACATCACCAAGAGGATGGTAACCAGACAGGAGTGTCCTCACACCAGTGGGGCCACATCACTGAAAGGTGAAGAAACCAGCATATGTGGCCTCAAAAGACAGGACCTACATCACGAAGGGGCTGAGAGTAACGCAGGCAGGAGGAGTTTCACAACAGAGGGCACATAGAATATAAAAGGTGAGGAATCCAGCATTTGGAACCTCCCAGTAGGCGGCCCAGAGCACAGACGCTATGGGATGCAGGTCGGAGTGAACACACAGCAGAGGGCCCACATCAGGAAACGGTGAGCAACCCCTCCGTTTGGACCTCGGAGCAGAAGGCCCACACCCTCATGGGGATGGGAACCTGGTAGGAGTGTCCTCACACCAGTGGGGTAACATCATCGAAATGTGTGGAACCCAACACATATGACCTCAAACCAGAGGACACACAACACAAAGGGGCTTGGAGTGAGGAAGGCAGAAGAAGCCTCACAACACAGGGCCTATAGAATAAAAAGGTGAGAAATCCAGCAGTTGCAACGTCCCAGGAGGCAGCCCGGAACACAGAGGCTATGAGATCCAGGGCAGAGTGAACTAACACCAGAGAGCCCACATCAGGAAACAGTGAGCAACCCAGCCGTTGGGACCTCAGAGGAGAAGGCCCACATCCCCATGGGGATGGGAACTTGGCAGGAGTATCCTCAGAAAACTAAGAACTTATCAGAAAATGTGAGTACCCAGCAGTTAGGGCCTGACGCCAGAGGGCCCTCATCACTGAGAGGAGGAGGCTACCAGCACGTTCCAACTGCCACCTGACGGTCGACTTCACCAAGGCGGGGTGTGCTAGCCCATCAGGAGTGAACTCAGCGCAGAGGGCCCACCTCACGGAAGTGTGAGGAACCCAACCAGAATCAGACTCTCACCAGAGGGCCCACATCACCAAGGGGATGGGAACCAGGCATGAGTGTCCTCACACCAGTGGGGCCACATCAGCGAAAGTTCAGGAACCCAGCACATGTGGCCTCAAACAAGGGGAAACACTTCACGAAGGGGCTGCGAGTGAGGCATGCAGGAGGAGATTCAAAACAGACGGCCCATAGAAAGAAAAATGTGAGGAATCCAGCAGTTGGAACCTCCAAGCAGGCAGCCCAGAGCACCGATGCTATGGGATACAGGCTGGAGTGAACTCACAGCAGAGCACCCACATCATGAAACTATGAGCAACACAGACGTTGGGACCTCAGAACAGAAGACCAACATGCCCATGGGAATGGGAACCTGGCAGGAGTGTCCTCGCACCACTGAGCACACATCAGAAAATTTTTGGAACCCAGGAGTTAGGGCCTGAGGCCACAGTGCCCTCATCACCAAGGGGAGGAGGAACCAGCCTGCTCCAACTGCAACCAGAGGGCCCACGTGTCCAAGGCGACGTGTGCAAGCCAGGCAGGTGTGACCTCACAGCAGATGGTCTACCTTCCAGAAGTGTGAGGAATCCAGCCAGGATCAGACTCTCACCAGAGGGCCCACATCACCAAGGGGATGGGAACCAGGCAGAAGTGTCCTCACACCAGTGGGGCCACATCAGCGAAAGGTGAGGAACCGAGCACATGTGGCCTCAAACAAGGGGACACACATCACGAAGGGGCTGAGAGTGAGGCATGCAGTACGAGACTCACAACAGAGGGCCCATAGAATAAAAAAGGTGAGGAAACCAGAAGTTGGAACCTCCAAGCAGGCGGCTCAGAGCACCGACGCTATGGGATACAGGCCAGAGTGAACTCACAGCAAAGGTCACACATCCTGAAACTGTGAGCAACCCAGACATTGGGACCACAGAAGAGAAGGCACACAACCCCAGGGGGATGGGAACCTGACAGGAGTCTCATTGCACCAGTGAGCGCACATCAGAAATTGTGGGGAGCCCAGCAGTTAGTGCCTGATGCAAGAGGGCCCACATCACCAAGGGGATGAGAACCAGGCAGGAGTGTCCTTACAGCAGTGGGGCCACATCACTAAAAGGTGAGGAGACCGGCACATGTGGCCTCAAACCAGAGTACCTACATCACCAAGGGGCTGGGAGTGACGCAGGCAGGAGGAGCCTCACAACACAGGGGCCAAAGAATAAAATAGGTGAGGAATCCAGCAGTTGGAAACTCCCAGCAGGCAGCCCACAGCACAGAGACCATGGGTTCTAGGCCTGAGTGAACTAACACCAGAGAGCCAACATCATGAAACTGTGAGCAACCCAGGTTTTGGGACCTCAGAGCAAAAGGCCCACATCCCCTTGGGGATGGGAAACTTACAGGAGTGTCCTGGTATCACTGGGCTCACATCAGAAAAAGTGGGGAGCCCAGAAGTTAGAGCCGGACGCAAGAGGGTCCTCATCGTCGAGGAGAGGATGCTCCCAGCAGGCTACAACTGCCACCAGAGGGCAGACCTCAGCAAGGCAATGGGAGCAAGCCAGGCAGGAGTTACTTTACAGCAGAGGGCCCACTTCACAGAAGGGTGAGGAACCCAGCCAGGATCAGACTATCACCAGAGGACACACATCACCAAGGGGATCGGAACCAGGCAGGAGTGTCCTCACACCAGTGTGGCCAAATCATAGAAAGGTGAGGAACCCGGAACATGTGGCCTAAACGAGAGGACCCAGATATCCAAGGGGCTCAGAGTGAGGCAGGCAAGAGTAGCCTCACAACACAGGGCTCATAGAATAAAAAATGTGAGGAATCCAGCAGTTGGAACCTCCCAGCAGGTGGCCCAGAGCACCAACTCTATGCCATCCAGGCCTCACTGAACTCACAGCAGAGGGCCCATATCATGAAACTGTGAGCATCCCAGCCATTGGGACCTCAGTGCAGAAGGCCCACATCCACATGGGAATGGGAACTTGGCAGGAGTGTCCTTGCACCACTTAGCACGTATCAGAAAATGTGGGTACCCAGCAGTTAGGGCCTGACGCCAGAGGGCCCTCATGACTGAGGCGAGGAGGCTCCCAGCAGGCTCAAATGCCACCAAAGGGCCGACGTCACCAAGGCGGGGTATGCCAGCCAGGCAGGAGTGACCTCAGAGCAGAGGGCCCACCTCACAGAAGGGTTAGGGTCGCAACCAAGGTCAGACTCATCAGAGGGCACACATCAGCAAGGGGTTGGGAACCAGGCAGGAGTGTTCTCACACCATGGGGCCACATTATCGAAAGGAGAGGTACCCAGCACACATGGCCTCAAACATGCGGACACACATCACCAAGGGGCTGGGAGTGAGGCAGGAAGGAAAAGCCTCAAAACTGAGGGCTCATAGAATAAAAAATGTGAGGAATCCTGCAGTTGGAACATCCCAGAAGGCAGCAAAGAGCAGCAAGGCTTTTGGATCCCGGCCGCTGTGAACTTACAACAGAGGGCCCTCATTATGAAACTGTGAGCAACCCACCCGTTGGGACCACAGAGCAGAAGGCCGATATTCCCATGAGGTTGAGAACCTGGCAGCAGTGTCCTCACACCACTGGGCACACGTCAGAAAATTTTGGGAGCCCAGCAGTTAGGGCCTGATGCCAGAGAGCCCTCATTACCGAGGGGAGGAGACTCCCAGCAGGCATCAACTGCCAACTGCGGGCTTACGTCGCTAAGGTGCCGTGCGCCAGCCAGGCAGGAGTGACCTCAGAGCAGGGGGCCTACGTCTCAGAAGGGTGAGGAACCCAGCCAGTATAAGACTCTCACCAGAGGGCCCACATGACCAAGGGGTTGGGAACCAGGCAGGAGTGTCCTCACACCAGTGTGGCTAAATCATAGAAAGGTGAGGAACCGGGAATATGTGACCTAAACCAGAGGACTCACATCTCCAAGGGGCTGGGTGTGAGGCAGGCAGGAGGAGCCTCATAACAGAGAGCTCAAAGAATAAAAAAGGTGTGGAATCCAGCAGTTAGAACCTCCCAGCAGGCGGCCCAGAGAACCGAGTCTATGAGATCCATGCCGGACTGAACTCACAGCAGAGGGCCCACATCATGATACTGTGAGCAACCCAGACGTTGCGACCTCAGAGCAGAAGGCCCACATCCCCATGGGCACGGGAACCTGGCAGGAGTGTCCTCGCACCAGTGGGCGCACATCACAAAATGTGGGGTTCCCAGCAGTTAAGGCCTGACGCCAGAGGGCCTTCATGACCGTGGGGAGGAGGCTCCAAGCAGCCTCCAACTGGAACCAGAGGGCCAACGTCGCCAAGGCGACTTGTGCCAGCCAGGCAGGAATTACCTCATAGCAGAAGCTCCACCTCACAGAAGTGTGAGGAACAAAACCAGCATCAGACTCTCACCAGAGGGCCCACATCACCAAGGGGATGGGAACCAGGCAGCAGTGTCCTCACACCAGTGGGGCCACATCAATAAATGTGAGGAAACTGGCACATGTAGCCTCAAACCAGAGGACCTCCATCACAAAAGGGCTGGGAGTGAGGCAGGAAAGAGGAGCCTGAAAACACACGGCCCAAAGAATAAAAAAGGTGAGGAATCAAGCAGGTGGAACCTCGCAGCAGGCTGCTCACAGCACAGAGTCTAGTGTTTCTAGGCTTGAGTGAACTAACACAAAAGAGCCAAAATCATGAAACTGTGAACAACAGAACCGTTGGGACCTTAGAGCAGAAGGCCCACATGTCCATGGGGATGGGAACCTGACAGGAGTTCCCTCGCACCGCTTAGCACGTATCAGAAAATATGGGAACCCAGCAGTTAGTGCCTGACGCCAGAGGGTCTCATCACCGAGGTGAGGAGGCTCCCAGCAGGCTCCAACTGCCTCCAGAAGGCCGACGTCGCCAAGGCGGGGTGTGCCAGCCAGGCGGGAGTGACCTCAGAGAAGAGGGCACACTTCATAGAAGTGTGAGGAACCCAACCAGGATCAGACTCTCACCAGAGGGCCCACATCACCAAGGGGATGGGAACCAGGCAGGAGTGTCCTCACACCAGTGGGGCCACAGCATCAAAAGATGACGAACGCAGCACATGTGGCCTCAAACCAGAGGACACACATCACCAAGGGGCTGGGAGTGAGGTAGGTGCCTGGACTGGCACATTTAACTCTAATTTCCCACCAGGAAGAGGAATTAACCAAAGGCTCAGCGTGCGGTTTCAGAAACAGATTACAGCCTGAAGCAAACCTGCAGTTTTTTGGCCAGCTTACAAGGAAGCGAGTTAAGAAAGGAAATCAGGAGCACTGTTATTCACAAACCTGCAGAGTTATAAATGACAGCTATTGTCAAAAATATATTGAAGTAAGGCTGCAAAGAGGACTTGAAAATGAGGCAGAATTGCAGGAATCAGATTTCAGGAGGTAGATTGGAATTGCATTTAAAGCATATGAAAAGCGGCAGATCTTTGACAGTGATGCACTTAGACAAAAAGAGCGTATACATTTTCTCCTTTATATATTCAGGAAAAAACGCATAGGCCCTTTTTGGCCAACCAAGGAAGTGTGAAAAGGAAATATGCACTGCAATGAAGTCTCACTTCCCCTCAGTGAAAAGGGCCATCTGAAAAATGTGTAAAATCCAGAAAGGTAGAACAGGCCATGGAGAACAGGGAGCCTTGTTATGCTGATGGGCAGGATGTAAATTGCCAACATTCTCTCTGCAGCAGTATATGGTGTTTCCTGAAACACCTAAAAATCAAAGCAACAGAGCCTAGGGCACTGCAACTTATAGTCCTATAGCTAAGGGAAATTAAATTCAAAACGACACAGCCACCGCAAAATTTGGAAAGGCTCTGTTGACAGGAAGCTCATCAACGGTAGAAGTTAAATATGCCAGAAAGCGAAAAATGGATAAAGAAATTGTTGTACGTACATATAAATGGAATATCACTCAGCAATGAAATCTATGTCTTCCGGCCCGTAGTAGCATAATGAGTGCATTCAGGTACGATGATTCTAAGTGAAATAAGTCACACAGAAAAGAATCATCATAATATATCACTAATACACGGAATGTAAACTTGGCTAGAAGTGAAGTGAATTACAAAACAGAACAGGGTCTCAAATTTTGAAAATCGACTTATGCTTACTTAAAGGTCAAGGTGAGTTGGGTTGCTGCATAAAAGCAGAGATTGAAATTAGCACAGATACCTTTCCATAAGCCAAATATGTAAAAGAAGAGAACTACTCCTTGCTAAATGAAATGGCCTCAACACCCCATACTCAACGCCTAGGAATATACCTGACTAGTAAGAAACTTAAAATCTGTGGATTTATATGTCTCTGTAAGAGAAACAAGCGTGTGTGCAGTGGAATAAATGCAGCAGTGAAAATCAGCTAAATCCCATTATCAAAATAAATTTCAAGAGCAAAAGACTATGACAGGGAAATAGAGAAATATTCTTCAGTAATTCATTCTGGGTTTGTGATGCCACCTGGATTTACCACATCTATACCCAGAGCTGGCTGAGACATAAGGCTGGACACTTCGGGCTGATAACATTGGTGAGGTACGGTTAGCAAATGCAGACCCTTTTAAGTCATACTGCATGGTAGCCATTCCATGGGTCCCAACTCTCCAGGTGTAAGGGATTCTTCCTTCAGCTAAAACATGCATAGGAAACCAGAGTATGGTCCACCGTGTGAGTGGGAAACGTTTTTAATTTCATCTCAGTTTTCGTCCCCTGATACTCGGGTTCACTATTCCAGACGCATTACTAACACTCTCTCCACTTGGAGAGTCAGTGCCTTTAATCTCCTGTTTGGCACAGTTTGCAATTTCTGCGTAAGACGAACAGGAATGGGGAGAACCAATGAGAGACTAGATGTAGGTGTCTCCACGGGCAAATTTAATGCTCATTTCCAACCAGGAAGAGGAATTAACCAAAGGTGCAGCATGCCCTGCCGCAAACAGATTAGGGCCTGAAGCAATCTTGCAGATTTGCGGCCAGCTCAAAAGAAAGCGAGTTGAAGAAAGGAGCTCAGGGTCTCTCTAATTCACAAACCTGCAGAGTTGTAAATGACAGCTATCCTCCAAAAATATATTGACGAAAGTCTGTGAAGAGGACTTGAAAGTGGGGCAGAATTTCAGGAAAACGATCTCAGGGCGCAGACTGGAATTGCATTTAAAGCATAGGAAAAGAGGTAGAACGACGACAATAATGCACTTGGCCAAAAAGGGCGTATGCGTTTTTTTCCTGAATATATTCAGGAAAAAACGCATACGCCCTTTTTGGCCAACCAAGCAAGCCTGTAAAGGAAATCTGCACTACAATGAAGTCTCTCTGGCCCCCGGTCAAAAGGGCCAACTGAAAAAAAGTGTAAAATCCAGAAAGGCAGGACAGGTCACAGAGAAGAGGGAGCCTTGTTATGCTGATGGGCGTGATGTAAAATGCCAACAGCGACTCTGGAGAAGTGTATGGTATTTCCTGAAACAGGTAAGGAACAAAGCAACACAGCCTGTGTCCCTTCCACTTATGGTCTATAGCTAAGGAAAATTAAAATCAAAAACACACAGCCACCTCAGAGTTTTGGACAGCTCTGTTTACAAGAACCTCCTCTATGGTACAAGTTAAATATCCCAGAAAGCCAAAAATGGATAAAGAAGTTGTGGTACGTACGTACAATGGACTATCACTCAGCAATGCATTCTGTGTCATCAGGCCCGTAGCGGCATAGTGAGTGGATTCAGGTACGGTGATTCTAAGTGAAATAAGTCACACAGAAAAAGAAACATCATAAGATATCACTAATACACGGAATGTAAACTTGACTACACATTAACTGAATTACAAAACAGAACAGGGTCTCAAATTTAGAAAACCAACATATGCTTGTTTATGGGGAAAGGTGAGTTGGGGTGCTGCATAAAAACAGAGATTGAAATTAGCATAGATACCGTTCAATTAGCCAAATATGTAATAGACTAGACCTACGCCTTGCCCAACGAAATTGACGGATCACCCTATAGTCAATGTTTAAGAATATACCTGAGTAGTAAGAATCTTAAAACCCATGGATTTATATGTCTCGTCTCCGTAGGAGAATCCAGCATGTGTACAGCAGCATAAAGGGAGCAGTGAAAATCCGATAAATCCAATTATCAAAATAAATTTCAAAAACAAAACACAATGACAGTGAAATAGAGAGCAATTCTTAAATAATTCATCCAGGGCTTGTGATGAAACCTGGGTTTACCACATCTACACCCAGAGCTGGGAGAGACATAAGGCTGGACACTTCGGACTGATAGCATTAGTTAGGTTTGATGAGCAAATGCAGACCCTTTGAAGTCATACTGCATGGTACCCATTCCATGTGTCCCAACTCTCCAGGTTTAAGGGATTATTCCTTCAGCTAAAACATGCATAGGTTACCAGAGTATGGTCCACCGTGTGATTGGGAAACGTTTTTAATTTCATCTCAGTTTTCGTCCACTAATACTCGGGTTCACCGTTCCAGACGCATTACTAACACTCTCCACATTTCGAGAGTCAGTGCCTTTAATCTCCTGTTTGGCACATTTTGCACTTTCTGCGCAAGATGAACTGGAATAGGGAGAAGCAATGAAAGACGAGATGTAGGTGTCTCCACGGGCAACTGTAATGCTCAGTTCACACCAGGAAGAGGAATTAACCAAAGGCTCAGTGTGCCCTGCTGGAAACAGATTAGGGCCTGAAGCAATCCTGCGGTTTTGTGCCCAGCTCACAAGAAAGCGACTTGAAGAAAGGAGCTCAGGGGCTCTGTAATTCACAAACCTGCAGAGTTATAAATGACAGCTAACCACCAAAAATATATTGAAGTAAGTCTGTGAAGAGGACTTGAAAGCCGGGCAGAATTTCAGGAAAACGGTTTCAGGGCGCAGACTGGAATTGTATTTAAAGCATAGGAAAAGAGGCAGAATGACGAAAATGATGCACTTGGCCAAAAAGGGCGTACGCGTTTTTTCCTGAATATATTCAGGAAAAAACGCGTACGCCCTTTTTGGCCAACCAAGCAACCCTGTAAATGAAATCTGCACTACAATGAAGTCTCTCTGCCCCCCAGTCAAAATGGCGATCTGAAAAAAGTGTAAAATCCAGAAAGGCAAGACAGGCCACGGAGATCAGGGAGCCTTGTTATGTTGATGGGCGTGATGTAAAATGCCAACAGCGACTCTGGAGAAGTGTATGGTGTTTCCTGAAACACCTAAGAAACAAACAACACTGCATGTGTCACTTCCACTTATGGTACTATAGCTTAGGGAAATGAAAATCAATAACACATAGCCACCCCAAAGTTTGGGATGGCTCTGTTTACAAGAACCGCATCTACGGTAAAAGTTAAGTATCCAAGAAAGCCAAAAATGGATAAAGAAGTTGTGGTACTTACGTACGATGGAATATCACTCAGCAGTGAAATGTATGTCATCAGGCCCATAGCGGCATAATGAGTAGATTCAGGTGCGGTGATTCTACGTGAAATAAGTCACAGAGAAAAAGAAACATCATAAGATATCACTAATACACGGGATGTAAATTTGACTACACATGAACTGAATTACAATAGAGAACAGGGTCTCAAATTTAGAAAACCAACTTGTGCTTGCTTATGGGGAAAGGTGCGTTGGGGTGCTGCATAAAACCAGAGACTGACATTAGCACAGATACCGTTCCATAAGCCAAATATGTAATAGACAAGACCTACTCCTTGCTCAACGAAATGGACTCAACACCACATATTCAACGCCTAAGAATATACCTGACTAGGAAGAATCTTAAAACCCATGGAATTATATTTCTCCATAATAGAATCAAGCGTGTGTACAGCAGCATAAACGCAGCAGTGAAAATCCGATTAATCCCATTATCAAAATAAATTTCAAAAACAATAAAAAAATAACAGTGAAATAGAGAGCAATTCTTAAATAATTCACTCAGGGCTTGTAATGCAACCTGGATTTACCACATCTACACCCAGAGCTGGGTGAGACATAAGGCTGGACACTTCTGGCTGATAGCATTGATGAGGTTCGGTGAGCAAATGCAGACCTTTTGAAGTCATACTGCATGGTACCCATTCCATAGGTCCCAACTCTCCAGGTTCAAGGGATTCTTCCTTCAGCTAAAACATGCATGGGAACCCCAGAGTATGGTCCACCGTGTGATTCGCAAACGTTCCTAAATGCATCTCAGTTTTGGTCCCCTGGTATTCGGGTTCACCATTCCAGACGCTTTACTAACACTCTCCCCACTTGGAGAGTCACTGCCTTTAAACTCCTGTTTCGCACAGTTTGCAATTTCTGAGCAAGATGAACAGGAATAGGGAGAACCAATGAGAGACTAGCTGTAGGTGTCTGCACGGGCAAAAGTAACACTCACTACCCACCAGGAAGAGGAATTAACCACAGGCTCAGCGTGCCCTGCCGGGACAAGATCAGGGCTTGAAGCAATCCTGCAGTTTCATTCCCAGCTCACAAGAAAGCGAGTTGAAGAAAGGAACTCAGGGGCAGTGTAATTCACAAACCTGCAGAGTTATAAATGACAGCTATCGTCCAAAAATATATTGAAAGAAGCCTGTGAAGAGGACTTGCATGCGGGGCAGAATTTCAGGAAAACGATTTCCAGGGGTAGACTGGAATTGCTCTTAAAGCATAGGAAAAGAGGCAGAAGGTCGACAATGATGCACTTGGCCAAAAAAGGCGTATGCGTTTTTTCCTGAATATATTCAGGAAAAAACGCATAGGCCATTTTTGGCCCACCAAGCAAGCCTATAAAGGAAATCTGCACTACAATGAAATCTCACTGCCCCCCGGTCAAAAGGGCCATCTGAAAAAAGTGTAAAAGCCAGAAAGGCAGGACAGGCCATGGAGAACAGGGAGCCCTGTTATGCTGATGGGCGGGATGTAAATTGCCAGCAGCCACTATTGGGAAGTGTATGCTGTTTCCTGAAACACGTAAGAAACAAAGAAACACAGCCTATGGCACTTACACTTATGGTCCTATAGCTTAGGGAAATTAAAATCAAAAGCACACATCTACCCCAAGGTTTGGGACGGCTCTGTTTACAAGAACCTCGTCTACGGTACAAGTTAAATATCCCAGAAAGCGATTAATGCCTGAAGCAATCCTGTGGTTTTGCAGCCAGCTTACAAGAAAGCGAGTTGAAGAAAGGAGCTCAGGGACACTGTAATTCACAAAACTGAAGATTTATAAATGACAGCTGTCGTCCAAAATTATATTGAAGTATGTCTCCGAAGAGGACTTTAAAGTGGGGAAGAATTTCAGGAAAAGTATTTCAGGTGGTGGACAGAAATTGCATTTAAAGCCTAGGAAAAGGGGCAGAACGTTGGCAGTGATGAACTTTACCAAAAAGTGCATATTCGTTTCTTCTAGGGCCGTCATTAACGAAGGGAGGAGGTTACCAGCACGCTCCAGTGGACAACAGAGGGCCCACGTCGCCAAGGGAAAGGGAACCAGGCCGGAGTGTCCTCACACTAGTGGGGTCACATCATCGAAATGTGAGGGACCCAGAGCACGTGGCCTCAAACCAGAGGACACACATTACCAAGGGGCAGGGTGTGAAGCTGGCAGGAGGAGCCACAAAACAGATGGCCAATAGAATAAAAAAGGTGAGGAATCTCGCAGTTAGAACCTCCCAGCAGGTGACCAGGAGCAGAGAGGCTATGGGATCCAGTCCGGAATGAACTCACACCAGAGGGCCCTCATCATGAAACTGTGAGCAACCCAGCCTTTGTGATCTCAGAGCAGAAGGCCCACATTCCCATGGGTTTGGGAACTTGGCAGGAGTGTACTCGCACCACAGGGCGCACATCAGATAAATTTGGGAGCCCAAGAGTTAGGGCCTGACGCCAGAGGGCCCTCATTACCAACGGGAGGAGACTCCCAACAGGTAACAACTCCGAAATGAGAGCCCACATCACCAAGGTGACGTGTGCCAGCCAGGCAGGAGTGACCACACATCAGAGGACCCACTTCACAGAAGGGTAAGGAATACAGCAAGGATCAGACTCTCAACAGAGGGCCCACATCAGTAAGGGGATGGGAAAAAGGCAGGAGTGTCCTCACACCAGTGGGGTGACCTCATGGAAAGTTGAGAAACACAGCACATATGGCCTCAAACAAGAGGAACCACATCACCAAGGGTCTCAGAGTGCGGCAAGCAGGATTAGCCTCACAACACAGAGCCCATAGAATAAAAAATGTGAGGAATCCAGCAGATGGAACTTCCCAGCGGGTGGCCCAGAGCACCAAGGCTATGGGATCCAGGCCAGAAATAACTCACACCAGAGGGCCCCCATCATGATACTGTGAGCAACCCAGGCGTTGGGACCACAGAGCAGAAGGCCCATATCCCCATGGGTATGGGAACCTGGCAGGAGTATCAACGCACCAGTGGTCGCACATCAGAAAATATGGATGGCGCAGCAGTTAGGCCCTGACGCAAGAGGACCCTCATCACTGGCTGGAAGAGGCACCCAGCACGCTCCAACTGCAACCAGAGGGCCCATGTGGCCAAGGCGACTTGTGCCAACCAGGCAGGAGTGACCTCACAGCAGAGGGCACACCACACAGAAGTGTGAGGAACCCAGCCAGGATCAGACTCTCATCAGAGGGCCAACATCACCAAGGGGATGGGAACCAGGAAGGAGTGTCCTCACACCAGTGGGGCCACATCATGAAAAGTTGAGGAACCTGGCATATGTGGCCACAAACCAGACGTCCCACATCACAAAGGGGCTGGGAGTGAGGCAGGAAGGAGGGAACTCACAACACAGGGCCCAAAGAATAAAAAAGGTGAGGAATCCAGCAGTTGGAACCTCCCAGCAGGAGGCCCAGAGTATAGAGGCTATGGGATCTAGACTTGAGTGAATGAACACCAGAGAGCCAATATCATGAAACTGTGAGCAACCCAGGAGCTTGGACAACAGAACAGAAGGACCACATCCCCATGGGGATGGGAACCTAACAGAAGTGTCCTGTTATCATATGGCTCACATCAGAAAACGTGGGGAGCACAGCAGTTACACCCTGAAGCCAGAGGACCCTAATCAACGAGGAGAGGAGACTCCCTGTAGGTTCCAAATGTCACCAGAAATACAACGTCACCAAGGCAATGGGAATCCAGGCAGGAGTTATGTCACAGTAGAGGGCCCACCTCACAGAAGGATGAGGAACCCAGCCAGGATCAGACTCTCACCAGAGGGTCCACATCACCAAGGGAGTGGGGACCAGGGAGGATTATCCTCACACCAGTGGGGCCACATAATTGAAAGTTGAGGGACCCATAACACGTGGCCTCAAACCAGAAGACACACATCACAAAGGGGCTGGGTGTTCGGCAGGCAGGAGGAGCCTCAAAACAGAGGGCCCATAGAATAAAAAAGGTGAGGAATCCCGCAGTTGGAACCTCCCAGCAGGCGGCCAGGAGCAGCAAGTCTATGGGATCCAGACCTGAGTGAACTCACACCCGATGGCCCTCATCATGAAACTGTGAGCACCCCAGGCGATGGGACTTCAGAGTAGAAGGCTCAAATTCCCATGAGGTTGGAACCTGGCAGGAGTTTACTCGCACCACAGGGCTCACATCAGAATATATTGGGAGCCCAGGAGTTAGGGGCTGACGACAGAGGGCCCTCATTACCGAGGGGTGGAGACTCCCAGCAGGCAGCAACTCCCAACTGAGGGCCAACTTCGCCAAGGTGACGTGTGCCAGCCAGGCAGGATTGCATTCACAGCAGAGGGCTTACTTCACAATAGGGTGAGGATCCCAGCCACGATAAGACTCTCACCAGAGGACCCACATGCCCAAGGGAAAGGGAACCAGGCTGGAGGGTCCTCACACTAGAGGGGCCACATCATAGAAAGGTGAGGAACCCAGCCCATGTGGCCTAAACCAGAGGACCCACATCTCCAAAGGGCTCAGAGTGAGACAGGCAGGAGTAGCCACACAATACAGGGCCCACAGAATAAAAAGGTGAGTAAACAAGCAGTTGGAACCTGCCAGCAGGTGGCACAGAGCACTGAGTCTATGGGATCCAGGCTGCAGTGAACTCACAGCAGAGGGCCCATATCATGAAACTGTGAGCAACCTAGACGGTGGACCTCAGAACAGAAGGCCCATATCCCCATGGGGATGGAAACCTGGCAGGAGTGTCCTCACACCACTTAGCACGTATCAGAAAATGTTGGTACCCAGCAGTTAGGGCCTGACGCCAGAGGACCCTCATCACCAAGGGAAGGAGTCTCCCAGCAGGCTCCATCTGCCACCAGAGGGCCGACTTCACCAATGCAGCGTGTGCCAGCCAGGCAGAAGGGACATCAGAGCAGAAGGCCCACCTCAGAGAAATGTGAGGAACCAAAACAGGATCAGACTCTCACCAGAGGGCCCACATCACCCAGGGGATGGGAACCAGGCAGGAGAGTCCTCACAACTGTGAGGCCACCTCAGCAAAATGTGAGGACCCCAGCACATGTGACCCCAAACAACGGGACACATATCACAAAGGGGCTAGAAGTGAGGCATGCAGGAGCAGACTCACAACAGAGGGCCCATAAAATAAAAAATGTGAGGAATCCAGCAGCAGGAAGCTCCCAGCAGGCGGCCCAGAGCAAGGAGACTAGGGGATCCAGGCCACAGTGAACTCACCACAGAGGGCCCACATAAAAAAACTGTGAGCAACCTATGCGTTGGGACTTCAGAGCAGAGGGCGCACATTCCCATGGGGATGGGAACCTGGCAGGAGTGTCCTCGCACCACTTAGCACGTATCAGAAAATGTGGGTAACAAGCAGTTAGGGCCTGAAGCCAGAGGGCCATCCCTACTGAGGGGAGGAGGCTCCCAGCAGGCTCCAACTTCCACCAGAAGGCCCACATTACCAAGACAATGTGTGCGAGCCAGACAGGATTGACCTCACAGCAAAGGGCTTGCCTCACAGAAGGCTGAGGAACCCAGCCAGGATCAGACTCTCACCAGAGGACCCACATCACCAAGGGGATGGGAACCAGGCAGGAGTGTCCTCACACCCGTGGGGCCACATCAGCGAAAGGTGAGGAACCCAGTGCATGTGGCCTCAAACCAGAGGACCCACATTACCAAGGGGCTCGGAGAGAGGCAGGCAGGAAATGTCTCACAACACAGGGCCCATAGAATAAAAAATGTGTGGAATCCAGCTGTTGGAACGTCTGAGCAGGTGGCAAAGAGCACCGAGTCTATGGGATCCAGGCCACAGTGAACTCACAGCAGAGGGCCCACATCATGAAACTGTGAGCAAGCCAGCCGTTGGGACCTCAGAGCAGAAGGCCCACATCCCCATGGGAATGGGAACCTGGCAGGAGTGTCATCATCAGTGGGCGCACAGCAGAAAATGTGGGGAGCCCAGCGCTTAGGGCCTGACTCCAGAGGGCCCTCATCACCAAGGGGAAGAGGCTCCCAGCACGCTCCAACTGCAACCAGATGGCCCATGTGGCCAAGGTGATATGTGCAAGCCAGGCAGGAGTGCCCTCACACCAGTGGGGCCACATCAGTAAAAGATGAGGCAACCTGCACATGTGGCCTCAAACCAGAGCACCTGCATCACAAATGGTCTGCGAGTGAGGCAGGCAGAAGGAGCCTCACAACACAGGGGTCAAAGAAAGAAAAGGTGAGGAATCCTGCAGTTGGAACCTCCCAGCAGGTGGCCCAGAGCACAGATGCTATGGGATCTGGCCTCAGGGAACTAAAACCAGAGAGCCTACAGCATGAAACTGTGAGAAATCCAGGCGTTGGGACCTCAGAGCCGAAGGCCCACATGCCCATGGGGATGGGAACCTGGCAGGAGTGTCCTCGCACCACTGGGTGCACATCAGAAAATTATTGGAACCCAGGAGTTAGGGCCTGAGGCCAGAGTGCCCTCATTACCAAGGGAAGTAGACCCCCAACAGGCACCAACTCCCAACTGAGGGTCCACGTTACCAAGGTGACGTGTGCCAGACAGGCAGTATTTACCTCACAGCAGAGGGCCCACCTCATAGAAGGGTGAGGAACCAACTCGGGGTCAGACTCTCACCAGAGGGCCAACATCACCAAGGGGATGGGAACCAGGCAGGAGTGTCCTCACACCAGTGGGGCCACATCATTGAAAGTTGAGGGACACATCACACGGGGCCTAAAACCAGAGGACACACATCACCAAGGGGCTTGGTGTGTGGCAGGCAGGAGGAGCCACAAAACAGAGGGCCCATAGAATAAATAAGTTGAGGAATACCGTAGTTGGATCCTCCCAGCAGGCGGCCAGGAGCATCAAGTCTATGGGATCCAGGCCACAGTGAACTCACCACAGAGGGCTCACATCATGAAACTGTGAGCAACCCAGACGTTGGGACCTCAGAGCAGAAGGCCCACATTCCTCTGGGTTTGGGAACCTGGCATGAGTTTACTCGCACCACTGGGCGCACATATGAAAATTTTGGAAGCCCAGGAGTTAGGGGCTGATGCCAGAGGGCCCTCATTACCGAAGGGAGGAGACTCCCCTCTGGCACCAACTCCCAACGGAGGGCCCACGTCGCCAAGGTGACGTGTGCCAGCAAGGCAGGAGTGAACTCGCAGCAGAGGGCTTACCTCACAAAAAGATGAGGAACCCAGAAAGGATAAGACTCTCACCAGAGGGCCCACATCACTAAGAGAATCGGAACCATGCAGGAGTGTCCTCACACCAAGGTGGTCACATCATAGAAAGGTGAGGAACCCAGCACATGTTGCCTAAACCAGAGGACCACATCTCCAAATGGCTCAGAGTGAGGCAGGCAGGAGTAACCACACAAAACAAGGCCCATAGAATAAAAAAGGTGAGTAAACCAGCAGTTGGAACCTGCCAACAGGTGGCAGAGAACACCGAGTCTATGGGATCCAGGACGCAGTGAACTCACAGCAGAGGGCCCATATCATGAAACTGTGAGCAACCAAGACGTTGGGACCTCAGAGCAGAAGACCCGCATCCCCATGGGGATGGGAACCTGACAGCAGTGTCATCGCACCAGTGGGCGCACATCAGAAAATGTTGGGAGCCCAGCAGTTAGGGCCTGATGCCAGAGGGTCCTCATCACCAAGGTGAGATGGCTCCCAGCAGGCTCCAACTGCTACCAGAAGGCCGACGTCTCCAAGGCCGGGTGTGCCTGCCAGGCTGACGAGACCTCAGAGCAGAGGACCCACCTCACAGAAGTGTGAGGATCCAAAACAGGATCAGACTGTCACCAGAGGGCCCACATGCCCAAGGAAAAGGGAACCAGGCTGGAGGGTCCTCACACTAGTGGGGCCACATCATAGAAAGGTGAGGAACCCAGCCCATGTGGCCTAAACCAGAGGACCCACATCTCCAAAGGGCTCAGAGTGAGACAGGCAGGAGTAGCCACACAATACAGGGCCCACAGAATAAAAAGGTGAGTAAACCAGCAGTTGGAACCTGCCAGCAGGTGGCACAGAGCACTGAGTCTATGGGATCCAGGCTGCAGTGAACTCACAGCAGAGGGCCCATATCATGAAACTGTGAGCAACGTAGACGTTGGGACCTCAGAGCAGAAGGCCCACAGCCCCATGGGGATGGGAACGTGGCAGGAGTGTTCTCACACCACTTAACACGTATCAGAAAATGTTGGTACCCAGCAGTTAGGGCCTGACGCCAGAGGGCCCTCATCACCAAGGGGAGGAGGCTCCCAGCAGGCTCCAACTGCCACCAGAGGGCCGACTTCACCAAAGCAGCGTGTGCCAGCCAGGCAGAAGGGACATCAGAGCAGAGGGCCCACCTCAGAGAAATGTGAGGAACCAAAACAGGATCAGACTCTCACCAGAGGGCCCACATCACCCAGGGGATGGGAACCAGGCAGGAGAGTCCTCACAACTGTGAGGCCACCTCAGCAAAATGTGAGGACCCCAGCACATGTGACCCCAAACAACGGGACACACATCACAAAGGGGCTAGAAGTGAGGCATGCAGGAGCAGACTCACAACAGAGGGCCCATAAAATAAAAAATGTGAGGAATCCAGCAGCAGGAAGCTCCCAGCAGGCGGCCCAGAGCAAGGAGACTAGGGGATCCAGGCCACGGTGAACTCACAACAGAAGGCCAACATAAAAAAACTGTGAGCAACCTATGCGTTGGGACGTCAGAGCAGAGGGCGCACATCCCCATGGGGATGGGAACCTGGCAGGAGTGTCCTCGCACCACTTAGCACGTATCAGAAAATGTGGGTAACAAGCAGTTAGGGGCCTGAAGCCAGAGGGCCATCCTTACTGAGGGGAGGAGGCTCCCAGCAGGCTCCAACTTCCACCAGAAGACTCACATCGCCAAGACAACGTGTGCGAGCGAGGCAGGATTGACCTCACAGCAGAGGGCTTGCCTCAGAGAAGGCTGAGGAACCCAGCCAGGATCAGACTCTCATCAGAGGGCCCACATCACCAAGGGTATGGGAACCACGCAGGAGTGTCCTCACACCAGTGGGGCCACATCACTAAAAGTTTAGGAAAGCGGCACATATGGCCTCAAACCAGAGAACCTTCATCACCAATTGGCTGGGAATGAGGCAGGCAGGAGAAGCCTCAAAACACAGAGCCCAAAGAAAAAAACGGTGAGGAATCCAACAGTTGGAACCTCCCAGGAGGCGGCGAAGAGCACAGAGGCTATGGGATCTAGGCCTGAGTCAACTAACACAAGAGAGCCAACATCATGAAACTGTGAGCCACCCCGGTGTTGGGACCTCAGAGCAGAAGGCCCACAACCCCGTGGGGATGGGAACCTTACAGGAGTGTCCTGGCATCAGAGGGCTCACATCAGAAAACGTGGGGAGCTCAGCAGTTAGAGCCTGACGCCAGTGGGCCCTCATCACCAAAGAGAGGAGGCTCCCAGCAGGCTCCAACTGCCACCAGAGGGCCGAGGTCACCAAGGCAACAGAAGCAAGCCAGGCAGGAGTTACCTCACAGCAGAGGGCACACCTCACAGAAGGGTGAGGAACACAGCCAGGATCAGACTCTCACCAGAGGGCCCACATCACCAAGGCGATGGGAACCAGGCAGGAGTGTCCTCACACCAGTGGGGCCACAGCATCAAAAGATGACGAACGCAGCACATGTGGCCTCAAACCATAAGACACAAATCACCAAGGGGCTGGGGGTGAGGTAGGTGTCTGGACGGGCACATTTAACTCTAGTTTCCCACAAGGAAGAGGAATTAACCAAAGGCTCAGCGTGCGGTTCCAGAAACAGATTACGGCCTGAAGCAAACCTGCAGTTTTATGGCCAGCTTATACGGAAGCGAGTTAAGAAAGGAAATCAGGTGCACTGTTATTCACAAACCTGCAGAGTTATAAATGACAGCGATTGGCAAAAATATATTGAAGTAAGGCTGCAAAGAAGACTTGAAAACGAGGCAGTATTGCAGGAATCAGATTTCAGGAGGTAGATTGGAATTGCATTTAAAGCATATGAAAAGCAACATATCTTTGACAGTGATGCACTTGGACAAAATTGCGTATACATTTTTTCCTTTATATATTCAGGAAAAAACTCATATGCCCTTTTTCGCCCACCAAGTACTCGAACAATGGAAATCCGCACTACAATGAAGTCTCATTTCCCATTCGTCAAAAGGGGCATCTGAAAAATGTGTAAAAACCAGAAACACAGGACATGCCATGGAGAACAGGAAGCCTTGTTATGCTGATGGTCCGGATGTAAATTTCCAACAGACACTCTGGAGATGTTTATGGTGTACCCTGAAACATCTAGAAAACAAAGCTACAGAGCCTAGGGCACTTCAACTTATGGCCCTACAGCTTAGGAAAATTAAAATCAACAAGACACAGCCAACACAAAATTTACGGGTGCTGTGTTTACAAGAACGTCAAGTCCAGTACAAATTAAATATCCCGGAAAGAAAAAATGGATAAAGAAGTTGTGCAGCTTACGTACAATGGAATATCACTCAGCAATGAAATCAATGTCATCAGGCCTGTACCAGCAAAGAGAGTGGATTTAAGTACGATGATTCTAAGAGAAATACGTAACACAGAGAAAGATAATTATCATAAGATATCACTAATAGAGGGAGTGTAAACTTGGCTACACATGAACTGAATTACAAAACCGAACAGAGTCTCACATTTAGATAAATTACTTATGCTTGCTTAAGGGAAAAGTTGAGTTGGGGTGCTGTATAAAACCAGAGATTGAAATTAGCACAGATACCGTGCCATAAGCTGAATATGTAATAGAGAAGACCTACTCCTTGCTCAACGAAATAGACTCAACCATGGGGTATCTCCTCACACCTGTTAGAATGGGCATCATCAGAAAGTCTACAAACAAAAAATGCTGGAAGGGTTGTGGAGATATGGAACCCTCTTCCACTACTGTTGGAATGTAAATTGATACAGTCACTGTGAAGAACATTATGGAGTTTCTGATAAAGCTAACAATAGAATTACCATATGATGCAGCAATCCCACTACTGGCATATATCCAGACAAAACCATAAATCAAAAAGAGACATTCACCGCAATATTCATTGCATCACTATTTACAATATCCAGGTAATGGAAGCAACCTAAATGCCCACAGACAGACGAATGCATAAAGATGTGGTACATATATAAAATGGAATATTACTAAGCCATAATAAGGAATGAAATTGGGTCATTTGTAGAGACGTTGATGGACCTGGAGACTGTCATACAGAGTGAAGTAAGTCAGAAAGAGAAAAACAAATCTTGTATATTAATGCATATATGTGGAACCGAGAAAAATTGTACAGATGAACCGTTTTGCAAGGCAGAAATAGAGCAACAGATGAAGACAACAAATGTATGGTCACCAAGGGGGGAAAGCTGTTGGGGGCATGGTGGTGGGAGGAGTTGAGAGATTGGGATTTGCATGTACACATCTATATGTATAAAATAGATAACCAATAAGAACCAGCTGTATAAAAATATAAAATTAATTTAAATATTAAAAAAAATAAAATTAAAAAAGTAAAACAGAAAAAATATTCTTCCCTTCACATACATGTACTTATATCAATAAATTATTTCCATGCTTATATCTGTAAATAAAAAAAAAGAGGAATAAAATCTACCTTGAACCAAAAACGAAAAAAAGAAAAAAAAACAGAACCCACCAGTTATACAGAGGAAAACCGTATCAGGGCACTTGCTCCAGTTGTAAACAATTCTGAAGTTGGTCAGTGGTGGGGAATCATCTCCCATTCAGCCAGCATGCCCCACGCAACAAGCCTCCTCTTTGCAAAGCTGGGGAACTGTGCCAAGGCATCTGTGAGTAAACGTGGCCCGAGGCCCAGGACAGCTGCTGCTGAAATGGTCCCACCCTTCCCAGGTAAAACACCTGAATATGTACAAGGAATTGAAAGCCTAGAGGAAGGGCCATGGAGCCACACGAGCGACAGCATGCCGGCCGACTTGGTGCCTGCAGGCCAGCCAGGATGGTCCTGGCCCTGGGTGCTCTTCTGGAAGCTTTCCATTTCCCTGCCTGAGATACCCCTCCTGTCCCGGCCCCCACTGCTTTCTTCCTTCCTCACCTCTGCCCAGGGAGAAATTCCAGTGGCAGGTATGGGTGACACATCCTCTTCTTTAGCAGGTGGCATCTTGGCAACTGCTGCAGAAAGTCCAGCAGAGCCCCACTCAAACGGGGCCACTAACAAAGCCGTGGCCTCTCACTCCCTCCCACCAGCCCAGCCCCGAGACTGCTGACAAGGCAGAGAAAATGGCGTCAGGCACAGCTGCAGAGGCTCTTGCTGCCTGGAGCTGTTTTTATAATGATCTTAACCTAGGCACACCTGGGGAGGGCTGGCCGGCACGGTCAGGCTTCCCAGGTCAGCCAATAGTCACTGCTCAGGGGCTCACAGTTGCAGAAAGTGGATGTTGCTGAATCGGCTAGGTTCAAGGAACAGGTGTGGGCTCCTGAGAGTCAGGATAGACAAGGGGCTACAGCTCTGGCTTGTTTTCTAATCATATTTTCTGGCCCATGAGTGAGAGACAACTTCAAGAAAACCCTCTCTTAATGAGAGGAACCCAGGGGTCAGGGAGAGGAGGGGTGGGTGGTCGGTGGAGACAGAGGCCCGGTGCCCCGGGTGCAGTGGAAGTCTCTGGAAGACCAGGTGGAGGGAGGCCGCACAGAATGATTACCAGAGTCACAGACCTGTCGGAGCTGCTGTTTTTTAGTTCAAGTCTTGCTCTGAGGTGCTCTGTGTCAGATCTGAGCAACAGGTGAGCTGGGAGTGCTCTGCAATAAGGGCTATGTGCACGGTTCCTGTGTGTCCAGCCCTGCCACGGTACCTGCAAGGGTAGCTCTGTATTCTGGGAGGGGCCTCACCACGAGAGCCCCATGTGCTGCAGGGTACCTGCCCAGGGTAACCCATACCCTGGTAGGGGCCTGACCACGTGAGCCCCGTGAGCTGGGGTGGGTTACCTGCCCAGGTGAGCTCCATATCCTGGGATTGGCCTGACCTCGGGAGCCCCATGGGCTGCTGGAAACATGGTAAATGATGTCAGGACAGTCAGTGAAGCCACCGAGGATATACCTCCAGTAGTTCCTAATTTCTACACCCTGCTGGTCATTCTACCAACCACCAGGACTTGGTATTCTGTATTAGTCTTCAATGATGCCTTCTTTTGTGTTTCATTAGTCCCAGAGTCACTAGAAATTTAGGCTTGTGAGTGGCAGGACTCAACATACAACTAAAACAATACTTCCAGGCCGTCTTGCCCCAAGGGTTCAAAAATTCCCACACCATCTTTGGGGAAAGCTCAGCTAAAGACCTAAAAGTTCTACCTCTGGAAAAGGAAACACTCCTTCAAGATGCAGACGACATTCTGATCGCCAGCCCTACTAAGGAGGCCTCAGAACTACCAAGCCAATAAAGGATAGAAGTTGTCCAAGGAAAAGCTCAAATATCACAGACTACGGTGACCTGCCTGGGCTTCATTCTCACAGAAGGTCGGAGAAGCCCATCCCAGGAAAGGGAAGAAACAATTTAAAGCCTTACCTCTTTCTAAAACTAGAAGTTAGTTTAGGGTATCCAGGAGAGGCCAGGGTTTGCTGCTTCTGGATCCCTAACTACAGTCTACTAGCTGGGACTCTATATGAAACACTGAAAGGAAAAGATGATGATCCTTTTGAATAGAATCCAGAAGTGACCTTTCAAGAATGGAAAGAGCAGTCAATTCAGACCCTTGCCCTGGAACACCCTAATTTAGCTAGACCCTTTGACCTTTACATACCTGGTGAAAGGTGAATCGCCATTGGAGTATTAGTGCAAAAACTGGGACCACTTGAAATGGAACAATGCAAGAATGCCATCCAGGTAGGATAAACTACGGTCACCAAGGGGCTTGGCCCACCACCACATCTGGCCAAGATACTGGCGGTATCTAAGCACCTGGAAATCAGCAGCCCAAGAGGCCACCTCCCTTCTAAGGGAAACGGACCCTACGTGGTGATCATAACCCCCAACCATGCCCTGAAGTTGCAGGGTTTGCTCCATGGGCACACTGACCTCGAGTGAGGAGGCCCTCCAACTCCAACCCCGGAGAGATAACCAGGGGCTACGGGGCACCATGATGACTCGTGTGACCATTACTTGACCTGGAGTTTCTTCCATAAAACAGCAAGAGTGTGTCTCAAAACAGTAGACTACTGCTTGTAGGACTTACTGCACCGAGAACGGAGCTAATAATCTTGGTGGGGGAACCGTATATCACGCTGTCAGCATAGAAAAGCCTACAGACACCGTGATGATGGTGGCCAATAAGACCAGCTGGAATCCTGTTTACTTCAAAAGGCTGTTGACTCAGTGGTCATCATGGTCCTTGATCACAACTGACCCTGGACCCCCTGGGAGGAGAGCGGGCAGGGTCCTGACACCGGGTGCTCTTTTTTCTTTAATTCAGATGCCAAACTGAAGAAAGTGCAGACTACTGGTCAGAGGATCTAGGCTGGCAGAAACAGTCAGCCTAAGGTGGCCGAACAAATGTGGGGCACGGTGAAACTGGACCCCACACCGTCACTGGACATTTCCTTCCTGGACCCTTAAAGGTCATTAGAATCTATAACATTTCAATGCTGGTGCTCAGGCGGACGAGCAGGGAGAGAAGAGACCTGATGACAATCAACGTCACCTGGAGGCTGCTGGGGAGAAGTTCTGACACTCGCCCCCGGTATGAGGGCTCCTAACTCAGCACTCAGCAGTTACAAAAGAAGTGTCTGCACCCTCAGCACTCCAAGAATGAGGAACGGGACAAAAGGCAGAAGAGGGCTTTGTCACAGGCAAAGCCCATTAAAAATCCCTGGGAGATTAAAATAGAATCTGGGCAATAAAATAAAGTCTAACCTTTTTTATCCTTTGCACTTTGTCTAATTTCACGTGCTCCTAGGGTCCCGCATGCAGAGGTTCCACAACCGGCACTTCAGACCAGATTTCCTAGTGCAGAATGGCTGGGTCGACAACTCAGCTCCTGTGACCAGTGCAGATTCCATGATATAGAGCCTGAACTGCAGCCATCCCGGCCCTCTAGAGCTCTGCGCCCTCCCTCCCACTGACTCTGACAGGATCTCTACACAGCAGCCCAGTCCACAGCCCATGGGGTAGCACATGCTCTCACCTCTCCATTCTCTGATCAAAATGTAAAGTTTCCTTTGCTTTTGAACCAAACGCAGTCTCGATCTGTTGGCTCCTATGACACTGGACAGGGGGACACTTGTTGGGGTCCACTCTGGAGTATCAGTAACAGAAATTGAGAACATTGTTACCTCAATGAACAGATGTGTGAGCAAACCTGTAATTAACATAGAATAGTGTATAAGGCTCAGGTAAAATAAGATGTTTCTAACATTTCCATTTGATATTTCCATCACTTTATTATAAGCAAGTTCAGTGAAAAGGTGTGTCTTTTCACATCAATATTAGAGAAATGAAGTGATTTCTTTCCAAGGATGTACATCTAATAATCTTGGTTAAAGCTTCAATCTTGTTTTAAATGCTTTTCCATTGAAAATGATACCTCTCTTTCAGCTCCCCCATGTCTGAGAAGTATAAAATCTTATAATTTATTATTACCAAAGGGGAAAGGTGGGAGGAGGGATAAATTAACAGTTTGGGATTAACACATATACACTGCTACGTATAAAATAGATAATCAACAAGGAACTACTATATAGCACAGGGAACTACACTCAATATTTTGCAATAACCTATAAGGGGAAATAATCTGAAAAAGAATAGATATTTTTATTGACACCATCTATCAATGACAGTTAAAATGGAACCTAAGGGAAGCTGGTGGTGAGTGCTTCTGACCCTGAAGACTTCAATCATCTAAAATTTGGACTCTGCCTACTTCCCAAGGCCCTTAATGAACATATGTGTAGCCGTAGCTTAAAAAATCCCCCAGTTTGGGTTTAGGGGAGACACTGATTTTGAAGAAGCCCTGCTGTTCTCCTCAAATGAATGGGACCCTTCCTACAGCTAAAACATGCCTGTCACACCCAGAGGATGGTATACCATCTGATTGGGAACAGTTTGGAAAAGGCATCTCATCTCCTCATCTCCTGGTGCTCGGGTTCACCCCTCCAGCGTCTTTACTAACAGTCTCCCCACTTGGAGATGTCAGCACTGTCAACATCCTGTTGCATACAGTTTGGAATTTGACCAGAGGATGCAGCAGAAGGAGGAGGAACAATGAGAGACAAGTCCTAGGTGTTCGGACAGGCACATGTCACTCTAATTTCCAATCAGGAAGATGAATTGACCAAAGACTAGGTTTGCCCAATGAAATAGAATAGGGCTTGAGGAAATCCCGCTGCTTTGTGGCCAGTTCCCATAAACACAAGTTGAAAAATGGAACTCAGGGGCACTAAAATTCACGAAACTGCAGAATTGAAAATATCTATCACTGAAAAATGTCTTGAGGAAAGTCAGAGAAAAGGACTTGTAAGCAACGGAGAATGGCAGGAAAAGGATTGGAAGAGGTAGAAAGGACTCGCCATTAAGCACAAGAAAAGGGGCTGAACATTGCCAACATCGCAGTTGGCCAAAAAGGTTGTATGCGTTTTTTTCTGTATATATTCAAGAAAAGGGCACACACTTTTTTAGCCAACCAAACAGGTGGGCACTGGAAATCAATACTACAAAAGATATCACTTTGCATCAGTCAGGAGAGCCGTCCTTATAAAGTTTAAACACCAGAAATGCAGGACAGGGCAAGGAGAAAAGGGAGCACTGTGAAGCTTACTGTGGAAATGTATATTGCCAATGGTCACTCTGGAGAAGTGTATTGTGTTTACTAAAGCATCTAAAAAATAAGCTAACGAGCACAGGGCACTTGCACTCATGGACGTATATCTTGGGAAAAACAAAAATCGAGAGGACACAGGCACCCCAATATTTACCACCTCTCTGTTTAAAAGATCCTCGACTAGGATATAACTTATAAGTCTCTGGAGGGAAAAAAATGGATAGAGATGTGGTACTTATGTAGAGTGGAATATTAATCAGCCTGGAAATCAATGAAATATGGCCAGTTGTAATAACTCTGGAGGAGTTACTTATGATAATTCTAAGTCACATAATTCAAAAAGAAAAAAGACACGTATCATATGATATCACTTAAGGCATCATAAGATATGACTAATACACGGAATGTATGGTCCACTGTGTAATTATTATGCAAATCTAGAGGGGCATAATGAGTGGATTCAGGTACAATGTTTCTAAGTAAAATAATTCACACAGAAAAAGAAACATCATAAGATATCGCTAATACACGGAATGTGAACCTGGCCATAAATGAACTGAAATACAAAAAAGAACAGTGTCTCAAATTTAGCAAACCAGCTTACGCTTGCTTAAGGGGCAAGGTGAGCTGGGGTGCTGCATAAAACCAGAGATTGAAATTAGCACAGATACCTTACCATAGGCCAAATATATAATAGACAAGACATACTCCTTGCTCAACGAAATGGACACAACACCCCATATTCAATGCCTAGGAATATACATGACTAGGAAGAATCTTAAAACCTATGGATTTATAGGTCTCCGTAAGAGAATCAAGCGTGTGTACAGCGGCATAAATGCAGCAGTGAAAATCAGCTAAATCCCATTATCAAAATAAACTTCAAAAAAACACCACAATGACAGGAAAATAGAGAGCAATTATTCAATAATTCATTCAGGGCTTGTGATGCAACCTGGATTTACTACCTCTACACCTAGAGCTGGTTGAGACATAAGGCTGGACACTTGGGGCTGATAGGATTGGTGAGGTTTGGTGAGCCAGTGCAAACCCTTTAAAGTCATACTGTATGGTACCCATTCCATGGGTCCCAACTCTCCAGGTTTAAATGATTCTTCCTTCAGATAAAACATGCATAGGGAACACAGGGTATCGTCCACCGTGTGATCGCGAAACGTTTTTAAATGCATCTCAGTTTTCATCCCCTGGTAATCGATTTCCCAATTTCAGACGCTTTACTAAATCTCTCCCCACTTGGAGAGTCAGTGTCTTTAACCTCCTGTTTGGCACAGTTTGCAAATTCTGCAGAAGATGAACAGGAATACGGAGAACCAATGAGAGATTAGCTGTAGGTGTCTGCAGGGGCAAATTTAACTCTCATTTACCACCAGGAAGAGGAATGAACCATAGGCTCAGCGAGCCATGCCGGAACCAGATTAAGGCGTGAAGCAATCCTGCGGTTTTGCGGCCAGCTCACAAGAAAGCGAGTTGAAGAAAGGAGTTCAGGGGCACTGTAATTCACAAACCTGCAGAGTTATAAATGACAGCTATCGTCGAAAAATATATTGAAGTAAGGCTGTGAAGAAGACTTGAAATCGGGGCAGAATTGCAGTGATACGATTTCAGGAGTTAGACGGGAATTGCTCTTAAAGCAGAGGAAAAGAGACAGAACCTCGACAATGATGTACTTGGACAGAAAGGGCATATGCGTTTTTTCCAGGTCCCTCATTAACAACGGGAGGTGGCTCCCAGTACACTTTAGTGGGCAAGAGAGGGCCCACGTCACCAGGACGAAGTTTTCCATCCAGGCAGGAATGACCTAACATCAGAGGGCCCACCTCACAAAAGGGTGAGGTACCCAGCAAGGGTCAGTCTCTCACCAGAGGGCCCACATCACCAAGGGGATGGGATCCAGGCAGGAGTGTCCTCATACCAGTGGGGCCACATCATCGAAAGTTGAGGAACCCAGCACATATGGCCTCAAACAAGAGAACGCACATCACCAAGGGGCTCGGAGTGAGTCAGGCAGGATTAGCCTCAAAAGACAGGGCCCATGGAATAAAAAAGGTGAGGAATCCAGCAGTTGAAACTTCCCAGCAGGCGGCCCAGAGTACCAGGGCTATGGAATCCAGGCTGTAATGAACTCACACCAGAGGGCCCTCACCATGATACTGTGAGCAACCCAGCCATTGGGACTTCAGAGCAGCAGACCCACATCTCCATGGGGATGGGAACAAGGCAGGACTGTTCTTGCACCACTGGGTACACATCAGAAAATGAGGGGAGCCCAACAGTTAGCGCCTGAAGCTAGAGGGCCCTCTTCAGCTAGGGGAGGAGGCGCCCAGCAGGCTCTAACTGCCACGAGAGGGCCTACGTTGACAAGGCATCGTGTGCCAGCCAGGCAGGAGTGACCTCAGAGAAGAAGACCCACTTCACAGAAGGGTGAGGAATCCATTCCGGATCAGACTTTCATCAGAGGACCCACATCACCAAGGGGATGGGAACCAGGCAGGAGTGTCCTCACACCAGTGGGCCACATCATCGAAACTTGAGGGACCCAGGGTACGTGGCCTTAAACCAGAGGACACACATCACTAAGGGGCTGGGATTGACGCAGGCAGGAGGAGCCTCACAACACAGCGGCCAAAGAATAAAAATGGTGACGAATCCAGCAGTTGGAAACTCCGAGCAGGCAGCCCAGAGCACAGAGGCTATGGGATCTGAGCCTGTGTGAACTAACACCAGGGAGCCAATATCATGAAACTGCATACAACCCATGCGTTGAGACCACAGAGCAGAAGGCCCACATCCACTTGGGAATGAGAAACTTACAGGAGTGTCCTGGAATCACTGGGCTCACATAAGAAACTGTGGGAAGCCCAGCAGTTAGAGCCCGAAGCTAGAGGTTCCTCATCACAAAGGAGGGGAGGCTCCCAGCAGGGTACAACTGCCACCAGAGGGCCGACCTCACCAAGGCAATGGGAGCAAGCCTGGCAGGACTTACTCACAGCAGAGGGCCAACTTCACAGAAGGGTGAGGTACCCAGCCAGGATCAGACTATCACCAGAGGGCCCACATCACCAAGGTGATCAGAACCAGGCAGGAGTTTCCTCACACCAGTATAGCCAAATCATAGAAAGGTGAGGAACCCGGAACATGTGGCCTAAACCAGAGGACCCACATCTCCAAGGGGCTCAGAGTGAGGCAGGCAGGAGTAGCCTCACAACACAGGGCCCATAGAATAAAAAATGTGAGGGATCCAGTAGTTGGAACCTCCCAGGAGGCGGCCCATAGCAGTGAGTCTATGCAATCCAGGCCGCAGTAAACTCACAGCAGAAGGCCCACATCATAAAACTGTGAGCAACCCAGCCGTTGGGACCTCAGAGTACAAGGCCCACATCCCCATGGGGATGGGACCTTGGCAGGAGTGTCCTCGCACCACTTAGCACGTATAAGAAAATGTGGCTACCCAGCAGTTATGGCCTGATGCCAGAGGGCTCACATAACCGAGGGGAGGAGGCTCCCAGCAGGTTCCAACTGCAACCAAAGGGCTGACGTCAGCAACGCGGTGTGTGCCAGCCAGGCAGCAGTGACCTCAGAGCAGAGGGCCCACCTCACAGAAAGGTGAGGGTCCCAACCAAGATAAGATTCACCATAGGGCCCACATCACCAGCGGGTTGAGAACCAGGTAGGAGAGTTTTCACACCAGTGGGCCCACACCATCGAAAGGCGAGGGACCCGGGACACGTGGCCTCAAACCAGAGAGAAACATCACCAAGGGGCTGGGTGTGAGGCAGGCAGGAGGAGTCTCACAACAGGGAGCCCAGAGAATAAAAAAAGTTGTGGAATCCAGCATTTGGAACCACCTAGCAGGCAGCCCAGTGCACCGAGTCTATGAGATCCATGCCGGAGTGAACTCACAGAAGAGGGCCCATATCATGAAACTGTGAGCAAGCCAGCCGTTGGGACCTCAGAGCAGAAGGCCCACATCCCCATGGGGATGGGAACCTGGCAGGCGTGTCCTCGAACCTGTGGGCACACATCAGAAAATGTGGGGAGCAGAGCAGTTAGGGCCTGACGCCAGAGGGCCCTCATCACCGTGGGGAGGAGGCTCCCAGCAGGCTCCAACTGCTACCAGAGGGCCAACGTGGTCAAGGCCACTTGTGCCAGCCAGGCAGGGATTACCTCATAGAAGAGGGCCCACCTCACAGAAGTGTGAGGAACACAACAAGCATCAGACTCTCACCAGAGGGCCCACATCACCAAGGGGATGGGAACCAGGCAGGAGTGCCCTCCCACCAGTGGGGCGACATCAGCGAAAGGTGAGGATTCCAGAACACGTAGGATCAAACAAGGGGACACATATCACGAAGGGTCTGGGAGTGAGGCATGCAGGAGGAGACTCACAACAGAGGGCCCATAGAATAAAAAGGTGAGGAAACCAGGAGTTGGAACCTCCCAGCAGGCAGCCAGGAGCAGTGATGCGAAGGGATCCAGGTCTGAGTGACCTCACAACAGAGGGCCCTCATCATGAAACTGTGAGCAACACAGCCTTTGGGACCTCAGTGCTGAAGGCCCACATTACCATGTAGTTGGGAAACTGACAGGAGTGTCCTCGCACCACAGGGCGAATATCAGAAAATTTAGAAGCGCAGGAGTTAGGACCTGAGGCAAGAGGGCCCTCAAAACGAAGGGGAGGAGACTCCAAGCAGGCACCATCTCCCAACTGAGAGCACAGGTCGCCAAGGTAACGTTTGCCAGCCAGGTAGGAGTGACCTCACAGCAGAGCGCCTACTTCACAGAAAGGTGAGGAACCCAGCCAGGTTAAGACGATCACCAGAGTGTTCACATCACCAAGGGGATCAGAACCAGGCAGGAGTGTCCTCACACCAGTGTGGTCACATCATAGAAAGGTGAGGAACCCAGCACATGTGGCCCAAACCAGAGGATCCACATGTCCAAGGGCCTCGGTGTGAGAGAGGCAGGAGTAGCCACACAACACAGGGCCCATAGAATAAAAAAGGTGAGGAAACCAGCAGTAGGAACCTGCCAGCAGGCAGCCCAGAGCATCGAGTCTATGGGACCCAGGCCACAGTGAACTCACAGCAGAGGTCCACATCATGAAACTGTGAGCAACCCAGACATTGAGACCTCAGAGCACAAGGCCCACATTCCCTTAGGGATGGGAACCTGGCAGGAGTGTCCTCGCACCACTTAGCAGGTATCAGAAAATGTGGGTACCCAGCAGTTAGGGCCTGACGCCAGAAGGCCCTCATCACTGCGGGAAGGAGGCTCTCAGCAGGCTCCAACTGCCACCAGACTGCCTGTGTCACAAAGGATGTGTGTGCAATCCAGGCAGGAGTGACCTCAGAGCATAGGGCTCACTTCACAGAAGTGTGAGGGACCCAATCAGGATCAGACTCTCACCACAGGGCCCACATCACCAAGGGGATGGGAACGAGGAAGGAGTGTCCTCACACCAGGGGGGCCACATCGGCGAAAGTTGAGGAACCAGCACATGAGACCTCAAACAAGGGGACACACAACACGAAGGGGCTGAGAGTGAGGCAGGAAGGCGGAGCCTCACAACACAGAGACCGAAGAATAAAAATGGAGAGGAATCCTACAGTTGGAACCTCCAAGCAGACGGACCAGAGCACAGAGGTTATGGGATCTAGGCCTGTGTGAACTAACACAAGGGAGCCAACATCATGAAACTGTGAGCAACCCAGGAGTTGGGACAAGAGAACAGAAGGCACACATCCCCATGGGGATGGTAACCTTACGGCAGTGTCCTGGCATCACTGGGCTCACATCAGAAAACGTGGGGAGCCCAGCAGTTAGAGCCTGATGCCAGAGGGCCCTCATCACCTAGGAGACGAGGTTCCCAGCAGGTTCCAACTGCCACCAGATGGCCGAAGTCAACAAGGAAATGGGAGAAAGCCAGGCAGAAATTACCTCACAGAGAGGGCCTACCTCACAGAAGGGTGAGGAACCCAGCCAGGATCAGACTCTCACCAGAGGTCCCACATCATCAAGGGGATGGGAACTAGACAGGAGTGTCCTCACACCAGTGGGGCCACATTATCGAAAGGAGAGGGACCCAGCACACGTGGCTTCAAACATATGAACACACATCACCAAGGGGCTGGGAGTGAGGCAGGCAGGAGGAGCCTCAAAACTGAGGGCCCGTAGAATAAAAAAGGTGAGGAATCCTGCAGTTGGAACCTCTCAGCAGGCGGCAAGAAGCAGCGAGGCTATGGGTTCTCGGCCCCTGTGAACTCACAACAGAGAGACCTCATCACGAAACTGTGAGCAACCCAGGCTTTGGGACCACAGAGAAGAAGAACGACACCCCATGAGGCTGGGAACCTGGCATGAGTGTACTCACACCACAGGGCACACGTCAGAAAATTTTGGGAGCCCAGGTGTTAAGGCCTGACGCCAGAGGGCCCTCATTACCGAGAGGAGGAGACTACCAGCAGGAAGCACCTGCCAACTGAGGGCCCACGTTGCCAACGTGCCATGCGCCAGCCAGGCAGGAGTGACCTCACAGCAGAGGGATTACGTCACAGAAGGGTGAGGAACCCAGCCAGTATAAGACTCTCACCAGAGAGCCCACATAACCAAGGGGATCGGAACCAGGCAGGAGTGTCCTCACACCAGTGTGGCCAAATCATAGAAAGGTGAGGAACCCGGAACATGTGGCCTAAACAAGAGGACCCACATCTCCAAGGGGCTCGGAGTGAGGCAGGCAGGAGGAGCCTCACAACAGAAAGCCCAAAGAATAAAAAATGGTGTGGAATCCAGCAGTTGGAATCTCCAAGCAGGCGGCCAAGAGCACCAAGTCTATGAGATCCATGCCGGAGTGAACTCACAGCAGAGGGCCCACATCATGAAACTGTGAGCAACCCAGTCATTGGGAGCACAGAGGAGAAGGCCCACATCACCATGGGGACGGGAACCTGGCAGGAGTGGCCTCGCACCAGTGGGCGCACATCAGAAAATTGCGGGGAGCCCAGCAGTTAGGGCCTGACACCAGAGGGTCTTCATCACCATGGGGTGGAGCCTCGCGGCAGGCTCCAACTGCTACCAGAGTGCCAACGTCGCCAAGGCGACTTGTGTCAGCCAGGCAGGAATTACCTCACAGCAGAGAGCTCACCTCACAGAAGTGTGAGGAACACAACAAGCATCCGACTCTCTCCAGAGGGCCCACATCACCAAGGGGATGGGAACCAGGCAGGAGTGTCCTCACACCAGTGGGTCCACATCATCGAAAAGTGAGTGACCCAGCACAAGTGAACTCCAACCAGAGAACAAACATCACCAAGGGGCTGGGTGTGAGGCAGGCAGGAGGAGCCTCACAACAGAGAGCCCAAAGAATAAAAAAGGTGTGGAATCCAGCAGTTGGAACCTCTCAGCAGGCGGCCAAGGGCACCGAGTCTATTAGATCCATGCCGGAGTGAACTCACAGCAGAAGGCCCACATCATGAAACTGTGAGCATCCCAGCCGTTTGCAGCACAGAGCAGAAGGCCCACAACCCCATGGAGACGGGAAACAGGCAGGAGTGTCCTCACACCAGAAGGGCCACATCAGCGATAGGTGAGGAACCCAGCACACGTGGCCTCAAACCAGAGGACACACATCAACAAGGAGCTGCGAGTGAGGCAGGCAGGTGTAGCCGCAAAGCAGAGGGCCCACACAATATAAAAGTTGAAGAATCCGGCAAATGGAACCTCCCAGCAGGCGGCCAGGAGCAGCGAGGCTATGGGATCCAGGCCTGAGTAAACTCACACCAGAAGGCCCACATCCTGACACTGTGAGCAACGCAGCCATTGATACCTCAGAGCAGAAGTTCCACATCCTCATGGGGATGGGAACCTGGCAGGAGTGTCATCACACCAGTGGGCACACATCAGAAAATGTGGGGAGCCCGGCAGTTAGGGCCTGACGCAAGAGGGCCCTCATCACCTAGGGGAGGAGGGTCCCAGCAGGATCCAACTGCTACCAGAGGGCCGACGTTGCCAAAGCGGGGTGTGCCTGCAGGCAGGAGTGATCTCAGAGCAGAGGGCTCACCTCACAGAAGTATGAGGAACCCCACTAGGATCAGACTCTCACCAGTGGGCCCACATCACCAAGTGGATGGGAACCAGGCAGGAGTGTCCTCATACCAGTGGGGCCACATCAGCGAAAGGTGAGGAACCCAGTGCATGTGGCCTCAAACCAGAGGACCCACATTACCAAGGGGCTCGGAGAGAGGCAGGCAGGAGGAGCCTCAAAGCAGAGGGCCCATACAATATAAAAGTTGAGGAATCCGGCAAATGGAACCTCCCAGCAGACGGCCAGGAGCAGCGAGGCTATGGGATCCAGACCTGAGTGAACTCACACCAGAGGGCCCACATCCTGACACTGTGAGCAACCCAGCCGTTGGGAGCACCGAGCAGAAGGCCCACATCCCCATGGGGATGGGAACCTGGCAGGAGTGTCATCACACCAGTGGGTGCACATCAGAAAATATGGGGAGCCCAGCTCTTAGGGCCTGACGTCAGAGTGCCCTCATCACGAAGGGGAGGAGGCACCCAGCACACTCCAACTGCAACCAGAGGGCACATGTGGCCAAGGTGAAGTGTGCCAGACAGGTAGTAGTGACCTCACAGCAGAGCGCCCATCTCCCATAACTGTGAGGAATCCAGCCAGGATCAGACTCTCACCAGATGGCCCATATCTCCAAGTGGATGGGAACCAGGCAGGAGTGTTCTCACACCAGTGGGGCCACATCACTAAACGGTGAGGCAAACGACACATGTGGCCTCAAACCAGAGGACCTACATCAACAAGGGGCTCGCAGTGAGGAAGGCAGGAGGAGCCTCACAACACAGGGACCGAAGAATAAAAATGGCGAGGAATCCTGCTGTTGGATCCTCCCAGCAGGTGGCCCAGAGCACAGAGGCTATGGGTTCTAGGCCAGTGAGAACTAACACCAGGGAGCCAACATCATGAAACTGTGAGCAACCCAGGAGTTGGGACAACAGAAGAGAAGACACACATCCCCATGGGGATGGGAACATTACAGGAGTGTCTTGGCATCACTAGGCTCACATTAGAAAACGTAGTGAGCCCAGCAGTTAGAGCCTGACGCCAGAGGGCCCTCATCACCTAGGAGAGGAGGTTCCCAGCAGGCTCCAACTGCCATCAGAGGGTCGACGTCACCAAGGAAACAGGAGCAAGCCAGGCAGGAATTACCTCACAGAGAGGGCCCACCTCACAGAAGTGTGAGGAACCCAGCCAGGATCAGACTCTCACCAGAGTTCCCACATCACCAAGGGGATGGGAACTAGGCAGGAGTGTCCTCACACCAGTGGGGCCCTATTATCGAAAGGAGAGGGACCCAGCACACGTGGCCTCAAACATGAAGACACACATCACAAAGGGGCTCGGAGGGAGGCATGCAGGAGGAGCATCAAAACTGAGGGCCCATAGAATAGAAAAGTTGAAGAATCCTGTAGTTGGAACCTCACAGCAGGCGGCAAGGAGCAGCGAGGCTATGGGATCCCGGCCGCTGTGAACTCACAACAGAGGGATCTCATCATGAAACTGTGAGCAACTCAGCCATTGGGACCACAGAGCAGAAGCCCCACATTTCCATGAGGTTGAGAACCTGGCAGGAGTGTACTCGCACCACAGCGTGCACATCAGAATATTTGGGAGCCCAGGAGTTAGGGCCTGAGGCCAGAGGGCCCTCATTACCAAGGGAAAGAGACTCCAAACAGGCACCAACTACCAACTGAGGGTACACGTGGCCAAGGTAATGTTTCCCAGCCAGGCAGGAGTGACCCCACAGCAGAGGGCCTACCTCACAGAAGGGTGAGGAACCCAGCCAGTTAAAACTCTCACCAGAGGGCCCACATCACCAAGGAGATCAGAACCAGGCAGGACTGTCCTCACACCAGTGTGGTCACATCATAGAAATGTGAGGAACCCAGCACATGGGGCATAAACCAGAGGACCCACATGTCCAAGGGTCTCGGAGTGAGACCGGCAGGAGTAGCCACACAACACAGGTCCCATAGAATAAAAAAGGTGAGGAAACCAGCAGTATGAACCTGCCAGCATGTGGCCCAGAGCATCGAATCTATGGGATCTAACAACAGTGAACTCACAGCAGAGGGCCACATCTTGAAACTGTGAGCAACCCAGACGTTGGGATCTCAGATCACAAGGCCCACATTCCCTTAGGGATGGGAACCTGGCAGTAGTGTCATCACACCACTTAGCAGTGAGTCTCCTCCTGCATGCCTCACTCCCAGGCCCTTCGTGATGTGTGTCGCTTTGTTTTAGGTCACATGTGCTGGTTATCAGATATCAGATAATGTGGGTACCCAGCAGTTACGGCCTGACGCCAGAAGGCCCTCATCACCAAGGGCAGGAGGCTCTCAGCAGACTCCAACTGCCACCAGAGTGCCGACGGCGCCAAGGAGGTGTGTGCAAGCCAGGCAGGAGTGACCTCAGAGCAGAGGGCCCACCTCACAGAAGGGTGAGAGACCCAATCAGGATCAGACTCTCACCAGAGCGCCCACATCACCAAGGGGATGGGAACAAGGAAGGAGTGTCCTCACACCAGTGGGGCCACATCAGCGAAATGTGACGAACCCAGCACATGTGACCTAAAACAAGGCGACACATCACGAAGGGGCTGGGAGTGAGACATGCAGGAGGAGACTCACAACAGAGGTCCCAAAGAATAAAAAAGTGAGGAAACCAGAAGTTGGAAGCTCCAAGCAGGCGGCCCAGAGCACGGACGCTATGGGATACAGGCCGGAGTGAACTCACAGCAGAGGGCCCACATCATGAAACTGTGAGCGACCCAGACGTTGGGACCACAGAAGAGAAGGCCCACAACCCCATGGGGATGGGAACCTGGCAGGAGTCTCATTGCACCAGTGGGCGCACATCAGAAAATGTGGGGAGCCCGGCAGTTAGGGCCTGATGCAAGAGAGCCCTCATCACCGAGGGGACGAGGGTCCCAGCAGGCTCCAACTGCTACCAGAGCGCAGACGTTGCCAAAGGGGAGTGTGCCAGCAGGCAGGAGTGACCTCAGAGCAGAGGGCCCACCTCACAGAAGTATGAGGAACCCAACAAGGATCAGACTCTCACCAGTGGGCCCACATCACCAAGTGGATGGGAACCAGGCAGGAGTGTCCTCACACCAGTGGGGCCACATCAGCGTAAGGTGAGGAACCCAGCACACGTGGCCTCAAACCAGAGGACACACATCAACAAGGGGCTGGGAGTGAGGCAGGCAGGAGTAGCCTCACAACACAGGGCCCATACAATATAAAAGTTGAGGAATCCGGCAAATGGAACCTCCCAGCAGACGGCCAGGAGCAGCGAGGCTATGGGATCCAGACATGAGTGAACTCACACCAGAGGGCCCACATCCTGACACTGTGAGCAACCTAGCCATTGGGACCTCAGAGCGGAAGGCCCACATCCCCATGGGGATGGGAACTTGGCAGGAGTGTCCTCGCACCACTTAGCACGTATCAGAAATGTGGGTACCCAGCAGTTATGGCCTGACACCAGAGGGCCCTAATGACCGAGGGGAGGAGGCCCCCAGCAGGTTCCAACTGCCACCAAAGGGCCAACGTCAACATGGTGGGGTGTGCCAGCCAGGCAGGAGTGACCTCAGAGCAGAGGGCCCATCTCACAGGAGGGTGAGGATCCCAACAAAGATAAGACTCACCAGAGAGCCCATATCACCAAGGGGTTGGGAACCAGGCAGGAGTGTTCTCACACCAGTGGGCCCACATCATCGAAAAGTGAGGGACCCAGCACAAGTGGATTCAAACCAGAAAACAAACATCACCAAGAGGCTAGATGTGAGGCAGGCAGGAGGAGCCTCACAACAGAGAGCCCAAAGAATAAAAAAGTTGTGGAATCCAGCAGTTGGAACATCCCAGTAGGCGGCCAAGAGCACCGAGTGTATTAGATTCATACCGGAGTGAACTCACAGCAGATGGCCCACATCATGAAACTGTGAGAAACCTAGCCGTTGGGAGCACAGAGCAGAAGGCCCACATCCCCATGGGGACGGGAACCTGGCAGGAGTGTCCTCGCACCACTGGGCGCACATCCGAAAATGCGGGGAGTCCAGCAGTTAGGGCCTGATGCAAGAGGGTCTTCATCACCGTGGGGAGGAGACTCCTGGCAGGCTCCAACTGCTACCAGAGGGCCAACGTCGTCAAGGCGACTTGCACCCGCCAGGCAGGAGTTACCTCATAGCAGAGGACCCACCTCACAGAAGTGTGAGGAACACAACAAGCATCTGACTCTCTCCAGAGGGCCCACATCACCAAGGGGATGGGACCCAGGCAGAAGTGTCCTCACATCAGTAGGGCGACAGCAGCGAAAGGTGAGCAATCCAGCATGTGTGGGCTTAACAAATGGTACACACATCACGAAGGGGCTGGGAGAGAGGCATTCAGGAGGAGACTCACAACAGAAGGCCTACAGAATAAAAAAGCTGAGGAATCCAACAGTTGGAACCTCCCAGCAGACGGCCAGGAGCAGCGAGGCTATGGGATCCAGGACTGAGTGAACTCACCACAGAGGGCCCTCATCATGAAACTGTGAGCAACACAGACGTTGGGACCTCAGAGCTGAAGGCCCACATTCCCTTGTGGTTGGGAACCTGGCAGGAGTGTACTCGCACCACAGGGCGCACATCAGAAAATTTGGGAGCCCAGGAGTTAGGGCCTGAGGCCAGAGGGCCCTCATTACTGAGGGGAAGAGACTCCAAGCAGGCACCAACTCTCAACTGAGGGCACACGTGGCCAAGGTAACTTTTGCCAGCCAGGCAGGAGTGACCCCACAGCAGAGGACCTACCTCACAGAAGGGTGAGGAACCCAGCCAGTTTAGACTCTCACCAGAGGGCCCACATCACCAAGGGGATCGGAACCAGGCAGGAGTGTCCTCACACCAGTGTGGTCACATCATAGAAAGTTGAGGAACCCAGCACATGTGGCCTAAACCAGAGGACCCACAAGTTCAACTGTCTCGGAGTGAGACCGGCAGGAGTAGCCACACAACACAGGGCACATAGAATAAAAATTGTGAGGAAACCAGCAGTAGGAACCTGCCAACAGGTGGCCCAGAGCATTGAGTCTATGGGATCCAGGCCACAGTGAACTCACAGCAGAGGGACACATCATGAAACTGTGAGCAACCCAGACGTTGGGACCTCAGAGCACAAGGCCCACATTCCCTTAGGGATGGGAACCTGGCAGGAGTGTCCTCGCACCACTTAGCAGGTATCAGAAAATGTGGGTACCCAGCAGTTACGGCCTGACGCCAGAAGGCCCTCATCACCAAGGGAAGGAGGCTCTCTGCAGGCTCCAATTGCCACCAGAGTGCCGACGTCACCAATGAGGTATGTGCAAGCCAAGCAGGAGTGACCTCAGAGCAGAGGGCTCACTTCACAGAATTGTGAGGGAACCAATCAGGATCAACTCTCAGCGGAGCACCCATATAACCAAGGGAATGGGAACCAGGAAGGAGTGTCCTCACACCAGGGGGGCCACATCAGCGAAAGGTGAGGAACCCAGCACATGTGACCTCAAACAGGGCGACACACATCACGAAGGGGCTGGGAGTGAGGCATGCAGGAGGAGATTCACACCAGAGGGCCCATAGAATAAAAAAGGTGAGGAAACCAGAAGTTGGAACCTGCAAGCAGGCGGCCCAGAGCACCGACGCTATGGGATACAGGCAGGAGTGAACTCACAGCAGAGGGCCCACATCCTGAAACTGTGGGCAACCCAGACGTTGGGACCACAGAAGAGAAGGCCCACAACCACATGAGGATGGGAACCTGGCAGGAGTCTCATTGCACAAGTGGGCGCACATCAGAAAATGTGGGGAGCCCGGCAGTTAAGGCCTTACGCCAGAGAGCCCTCATCACCTAGGAGCCTCCAATTGCCATCAGAGGGTCGACGTCACCAAGGAAACAGGAGCAAGCCAGGCAGGAATTACCTCACAGAGAGGGCCTACCTCACAGAAGGTTGAGGAACCCAGCCACGATTAGACTCTCAACAGTGGGCCCACATCACCAAGTGGATGGGAACCAGGCAGGAGTGTCCTCACACCAGTGGGACCACATCAGCGAAAGGTGAGGAACCCAGCACATGTGGCCTCATACCAGAGGACTCACATCTCAAAGGGGCTCAGAGTGAGGGAGGCAAAAGGAGCCTAAATGATGAGTGCCCACAGAATAAAAAAGTTAACGAATCCGGCCAATGGAACCTCCCAGCAGGCGGCCAGGAGCAGCGAGGCTATGGGATCTAGGCCTGAGTGAACTCACACCAGAGGGCCCACATCCTGACACTTTGAGCAACGCAGCCATTGGTAACACAGAGCAGAAATTCCACATCCCCATGGGGTTGGGAACGTGGCAAGAGTGTCATCACACCAGTAGGCACACGTCAGAAAACGTGAGGAACCCAGCACTTGGGGCCTGACGTCAGAGGGCCCTCATCTCCAAGGTGAGGAGGCACCCAGCACAATCCAACAGCAACCAGAAGGCACATGTGGCCAAGGCGAAGTGTGTCAGTCAGGCGGTAGTGACTTCACAGCAGAGGGCTCATCCCTCTTAAGTGTGAGGGACCCAGCCAGGATCAGACTCTCACCAGAGGGCTCAGATCACCAGGGGGATGGGAACCAGGCAGGAGTGTCCTCTCACCAGTGGGGCCACCTCATTAAAGGTGAGGCAACCAGCACATGTGGCCACGAACCAGAGGACCTACATCAACAAGTGGCTCGCAGTGACGCAGGCCGGAGGAGCCTCAAAACACAGAGACCGAAGTATAAAAATGGTGAGGAATCCTGCAATTGGAACCTCTCAGCAGGTGGCCCCGAGCACCCAGTATTGGTGTCCAGGCTGCAGTGAACTTACAGCAGAGGGCTCACATCATGCAACTGTGAGCATCCCAGCCTTTGGGAACTCAGAGCAGATTGTCAACATTCCCTTGGGGATAGGAACTTGGCAGGAGTTTCCGCGTTCAACTTAGAACGTATCAGAAAATGTGGGTACCCAACAGTTATGGCCTGACACCAGAGGGCTCTAATGACCGAGGGGAGGAGGCTCACAGCAGGTTCCAACTGCCACCGAAAAGGCCGACTTCAACAAGGCGGGGTGTGCCAGCCAGGCAGGAGTGACCTCAGAGCAGAGGGCCCACCTCACAGAAGGGTGAGGATCCCAACCAAGATAAGACTCACCAGAGGGCCCACATCGCCAAGGTGTTGGAACCAGGCAGGAGTGTCCTCACACCAGTGGGGCCACATCACTAAAAGGTGAGGCAAACGGCACATGTGGCCTCAAACCAGAGGACCTACATCAACAAGGGGCTTGCAGTGAGGCAGGCAGGAGGAGACTCACACCAGAGGGCCCATAGAATAAAAAAGGTGAGGAAACCAGAAGTTGGAACCTCCAAGCAGGCGGCCCAGAGCACCGACGGTATGGGATACAAGCCGGAGTGAACTCACAGCAGAGGACCCACATCTTGAAACTGTGAGCAACCCAGACGTTGGGACCACAGAAGAGAAGGTCTACAACCCCATGGGAATGGGAACCTGGCAGTACTCTCATTGCACCGGTGGACGTACATCAGAAAATGTTGGGAGCACGGCAGTTAGAGCCTGACGTAAGAGGGCCCTCATCACCGAGGGGAGGAGGGTCCCAGCAGGATCCAACTGCTAACAGAGGGCCGACGTTGCCAAAGCGGGGTGTGCCAGCAGGCAGGAGTGACCTCAGAGCAGAGGGCCCACCTCACAGAAGTATGAGGAACCCAACAAGGATTAGACTCTCAACAGTGAGCCCACATCAACAAGTGGAGGGGAACCAGGCAGGAGTGTCCTCACACCAGTGGGGCCACATCAGCGTAAGGTGAGGAACCCAGCACACGTGGCCTCAAGCCAGAGGACACACATCAACATGGGGCTGGGAGTGAGGCAGGCAGGAGAAGCTTCAAAGCAAAGGACCCATACAATATAAAAGTTGAGGAATCCGGCAAATGGAACCTCCCAGCAGGCTTCCAGGAGCACCGGTGCTATGGGATCCAGACCTGAGTGAACTCACACCGGAGGGCCCACATCCTGACACTGTGAGCAACCCATACATTGGTACCTTAGAGAAGAAGTTCCACATCCCCATGGGGATGGGAACCTGGCAGGAGTGCCATCAAACCAGTGGGCACACGTCAGAAAATGATGAGGAGCCCAGCTCATAGGGCCTGACGTCAGAGTACCCTCATCACCAAGGGGAGGAGGCACCCAGCACACTCCAACTGCAACCAGAAGGCACATGTGGCCAAGGTGAAGTGTGCCAGACAGGCAGTAGTGACCTCACAGCAGAGCGCCCATCTCCCATAACTGTAAGGAATCCAGCCAGGATCAGACTCCCACCAGAGGGCCCACATCACCAAGGGGTTGGGAACCAGGCAGGAGTGTCCTCACACCAGTGGGGTCACATCACTAAAAGGTGAGGCAAACGACACATGTGGCCTCAAACCAGAGGACCTACATCAACAAGGGGCTCGCAGTGAGGCAGGCAGAAGGAGCCTCACAACACAGGGACCGAAGAATAAAAATGGTGAGGAATCCTGCAGTTGGAACCTCCCAGCAGGCGGCCCAGAGCACAGGGGCTATGAGATCTAGGCCTGTGTGAACTAACACCAGGGAGCCAATATCATGAAACTGTGAGCAACCCAGGAGTTGGGACAAGAGAACAGAAGGCACACATCCCCATGGGGATGGGAACCTTACAGGAGTGTCCTGGCATCACTGGGCTCACATCAGAAAACGTGGGGAGCCCAGCAGTTAGAGCCTGACGCCAGAAGGCCCTCATCACCTAGGAGAGGAGGTTCCCAGCAGGCTCCAACTGCCATCAGAGGGTCGACGTCACCAAGGAAACGGGAGGAAGCCAGGCAGGAATTACCTCACAGAGAGGGCCTACCTCACAGAAGGGTGAGGAACTCAGTCAGGATCAGACTCTCACCAGAGTTCCCACATCACCAAGGGTATGAGAACTAGGCAGGAGTGTCCTCACACCAGTGGGACCCCATTATCGAAAGGAGAGGGACCCAGCACACGTGACCTCAAACATGAGGGCACACATCACCAAGGGGCTGGGAGTGAGGCAGGCAGGAGCAGCCTCAAACTGAGGGCCCATAGAATAGAAAAGTTGAGGAATCCTGCAGTATGAACCTCCCAGCAGACGGCAAGGAGCAGCGAGGCTATGCGATCCCGGCCGCTGTGAACTCACAACAGAGGGATCTCATCATGAAACTGTGAGCAACCCAGCCGTTGGGACAACAGAGCAGAAGGCCCACATTCCCATGAGGTTGGAAACCTGGCAGGAGTGTACTCACACCACAGGGCACACGTCAGATAATTTTGGGAACCCAGGAGTTAGGGCCTGATGCCAGAGGGCCCTTATTACCGAGGGGAGGAGACTCCCAGCAGGCACCAACTGCCAACTGACGACCCACTTCGCCAAGGTGCCGTGTGCCAGCCAGACAGGAGTGACCTCACAGCAGAGGGCTCACCTCACAGAAGGGTGAGGAACCGAGCCAGTATAAGACTCTCACCAGAGGGCCCACATCACCAAGGGGTTGGGAGCCAGGAAAGAGTGTTCTCACGCCAGTGGGCCCACATCATCGAAAAATGAGGGACCCAGCACAAGTGGATTCAGACCAGAGAACAAACATCACCAAGGGGCTGGGTGTGAGGCAGGCAGGAGGAGCCTCACAACAGAGAGCCCAAAGTATAAAAAAGGTGTGGAATCCAGCAGTTGGAACCTCCCAGCAGGCGGCCAAGAGCACCGAGTCTATTAGATCCATGCCGGAGTGAACTCACAGCAGAGGGCCCACATCATGAAACTGTGAGCAACCCAGTCGTTGGGAGGATAGAGCAGAAGGCCCACTTCCTCATGGAGACGGGAACCTAGCAAGAGTATCCTCGAACCAGTGGGCACACATCAGAAAATGACGGGAGGCCAGCAGTTAGGGCCTGACGCCAGAGGGTCTTCATCACCATGGGGAGGAGCGTCCCCGCAGGCTCAAACTGCTACCAGAGGGCCAACGTCGCCAGGGCGACTTGTGCCAGTCAGGCAGGAATTACCTCATAGCAGAAGGCCCACCTCACAGAAGTGTGAGGAACACAACAAGCAACCGACTCCCTCCAGAGGGCCCACATGACCAAGGGGATGGGAACCTGTCAGGAGTGTCATCACACCAGTAGGGCGACATCAGCGAAAGGGGAGGAATCCAGCACGTGTGGGCTCAAACAAGGGTACACTCATCACGAAGGGGCTGGGAGAGAGGAATGCAGGAGGAGACTCACAACAGAGGGCCTATAGAATAAAAAAGGTGAGGAATCCAGCAGTTGGAACCTCCCAGCAGGCAGCCAGGAACAGCAAGGCTATGGGATCCAGGCCTGAGTGAACTCACCACAGAGGGCCCTCATCATGAAACTGTGATCAACAAAGACGTTGGGACCTCAGAGCTGAAGGCCCACATTCCCATGTGGTTGGGAACCTGGCATGAGTGTACTCACACCACAGGGTGCACATCAGACAATTTGGGAGCCCAGGAGTTAGGGCCTGAGGCCGAAGGGCCTCATTACCGAGGGGAAGAGACTCCAAGCAGGTACCAACTCCCAACTGAGGGCACACGTGGCCAAAGTAAAGTTTGCCAGCCAGGCAGGAGTGACCTCACAACAGAGGGCCTACCTCACAGAAGGGTGAGGAACCCAGCCAGTTAAGACTCTCACCAGAGGGCCCACATCACCAAGGGGATCCAAACCAGGCAGGAGTGTCCTCACACCAGTGTGGTCACATCATAGAAACGTGAGGAACCCAGCACATGTGGCTTTAACCAGAGGACCCACATGTTCAAGGGTCTCGGAGTGAGACCGGCAGGAGTAGCCACACAGCACAGGGCCCATAGAATAAAAACGGTGAGGAAACCAGCAGGAGGAACCTGCCAGCAGGCGGCCCAGAGCATCGAGTCTATGGAATCCAGGCCACAGTGAACTCACAGCAGAGGGACACATCATGAAACTGTGAGCAACCCAGACATTGGGACCTCAGAGCACAAAGCCCACATTCCCTTAAGGATGGGAACCTGGCAGGAGTGTCATCGCACCACTTAGCAGGTATCAGAAAATGTGGGTACCCAGCAGTCAGGGCCTGACGCCAGAAGGCCGTCATCACGAGGGTAGGAGGCTCTCAGCAGGCTCCAACTGCCACCAGAGTGCCGACGTCACCAATGAGGTGTGTGCAAGCCAGGCAGGAGTGACCTCAGAGAAGAGGGCCCACCTCACAGAAGTGTGAGGGACTCAATCAGGATTAGACTCTCACCAGAGGGCCCACATCACCAAGGGGATGGGAACAAGGAAGGAGTGTCCTCACACCAGCGGGCCTCATCAGTGAAAGGTGAGGAACCCAGCACATGTGACCTCAAACAAGTTGACACACATCACGAAGGGGCTGGGAGTTAGACATGCAGGAGGAGACTCACAACAGAGGGCCCATAGAATAAAAAAGGTGAGGAAACCAGAAGTTGGAACCTCCAAGCAGGCAGCCCAGAACACCGACGCTATGGAATACAGGCCGGAGTGAACTCACAACAGAGGGCCCACATCCTGAAACTGTGAGCAACCCAGACGTTGGGACCACAGAAGAGAAGCCCCAAATCCCCATGGGGATGGGAACCTGACAGGAGTCTCATTGCACCAGTGGGCGCACATCAGAAAATGAGGGGAGCCCGGCAGTTAGGGCCTGACGCAAGAGGGCCCTCATCACCGAGGGGCGGGGGGTCCCAGCAGGATCCAACTGCTACCAGAGGGCCGACGTTGCCAAAGCGGGGTATGCCAACAGGCAGGAGTGACCTCAGAGCAGAGGGCCCACCTCACAGAAGTATGAGGAACCCAACAAGGATCAGATTCTCACCAGTGGGCCCACATCACCAAGTGGATGGGAACCAGGCAGGAGTGTCCTCACACCAGTGGGGCCACATCAGCGAATGGTGAGGAACCCAGCACAAGTGGCCTCGAACCAGAGGACACACATCAACATGGGGCTGGGAGTGAGGCAGGCAGGAGGAGCCTCAAAGCAGAGGGCCCATACAATATAAAAGTTGAGGAATCCGGCAAATGGAACTTCCCAGCAGACGGCCAGGAGCAGCAAGGCTATGGGATACAGACCTGAGTGAACTCACACCAGAGGGCCCACATCCTGACACTGTTAGCCACCCAGCCATTGGTACCTCAGAGCAGAAGGCCCACATCCCCATGGGGATGGGAAATTGGCAGGAGTGTCCTAGCACCACTTAGCTCGTATCAGAAATGTGGGTACCCAGCAGTTATGGCCTGACACCAGAGGGCCCTAATGACCGAGGGGAGGAGGCTCCCAGCAGGTTCCAACTGCCACCAAAGGGCCGACGTCAACAAGGCGGTGTGTGCCAGCCAGGTAGGAGTGACCTCAGAGCAGAGAGCCCACCTCACAGAAGGGTGAGGATCCCAACCAAGATAAGACTCACCAGAGGGCCCACATCACCAAGTGGTTGGGAACCAGGCAGGAGTGTCCTCATACCAGTGGGCCCATATCATCGAAAAGTGAGGGACCCAGCACAAGTGGATTCAAACCAGAGAACAAACATCACCAAGGTGCTGGGGGTGAGGCAGGCAGGACGAGCCTCACAACAGAGAGCCCAAAGAATAAAGAAGGTGTGGAATCCAGCAGTTGGAACCTCCCAGGAGGAAGCCAAGAGCACCGAGTCTATTATATCCATGCCGGAGTGTACTCACAGCAGCGGGCTCACATCATGAAACTGTGAGCAACTCAGACGTTGGGAGCACAGAGTAGAAGGCCCACATCCCCATGGGGATGGGAACCTGGCAGGAGTGTCATCGCACCAGTGGGCGCACATCAGAAAATGTGGGGAGCCCAGCTATTAGGTCCTGTCTCCAGAGTGCCCTCATCACCAAGGGGAGGAGGCACCCTGCATGCTCCAGCTGCAACCAGAGGGCACATGTGGACACCGTGAAGTGTGCCAGCCAGGTGGTAGTGACCTCACAGCAGAGCGCCCATCTCCCATAAGTGTGAGGAATCCAACCAGGATCAGACTCACACCAGAGGGCCCACATCACCAAGGGGTTGGGAACCAGGAAGGAGTGTCCTCACACCAGTGGGGCCACATCACTAAAAGGTGAGGCAAACGGCACATGTGGTCTCAAACCAGAGGACCTACATCAACAAGGGGCTCACAGTGAGGCAGACAGGAGGAGCCTCACAAAAAAGGGGCCGAAGAATAAAAATGGTGAGGAATCTTGCAGTTGGAACCTCCCAGCAGGCGGCCCAGACCACAGAAGCTATGGGATCTAGGCCTGTGTGAACTAACACAAGGGAGCCAACATCATGAAATTGTGAGCAACCCAGGAGTTGGGACAAGAGAACAGAAGGCACACATCCCCATGGGGATGGGAACCTTACAGGAGTGTCCTGGCATCACTGGGCTCACATCAGAAAACGTACCGAGCCCAGCAGTTAGAGCCTGACGCCAGAGGGCCTTCATCACCTGGGAGAGGAGGTTCCCAGCAGGCTCCAACTGCCATCAGAGGGTCGACGTCACCAAGGAAACAGGAGCAAGCCAGGCAGGAATTACCTCACAGAGAGGGCCCACCTCACAGATGTGTGAGGAACCCAACCAGGATCAGACTCTCACCAGAGGTCCCACATCACCAAGGGGATGGGAACTAGACAGGAGTGTCCTCACACAAGTGGGGCCCCATTATCGAAAGGAGACGGACCCAGCACACGTGGCCTCAAACATGAGAACACACATCACCAAAGGGCTGGGAGTGATGCAGGCAGGAGGAGTTTCAAAACTGAGGGCCCAAAGGATAGAAAAGTTGAGGAATCCTGCAGTTGGAACCTCCCAGCATTCAGCGAACAGCAACGAGGCTATGGGATCCCGGCCGGTGTGAACTCACAACAGAGGGCCCTCATCACCATCGGGAGGAGGCTCCCAGCAGACTCCACCTGCTACCAGAGGGCCAACGTCGCCAAGGCATATTGTGCCAGCCAGGCAGGAATTACCTCATAGCAGAGGGCCCACCTCACAGAAGTGTGAGGAACACAACGAACATCAGACTCCCAGCAGAGGACCCACACCACCAAGGGGATTGGAACCAGGCAGGAGTGTCCTCACACCAGTGGGACGACATCAGCTAAAAGTACGGAATCCAGGACATGTTGGCTGAAACAAGTAGAAACACATAACGAAGGGACTGGGAGTGAGACATGCGGGAGTTGACTCACAACAGAGGGCGTATAGAATAAAAAACGTGAGGAATCCAGCAGTTGGAACCACCCAGCAGGCGGCCAGGAGATGTGAGGCTATGGGATCCAGGCTTTCGTGAACTCACCACAGAGAGCCCTCAACATCAAACAGTGAGCAACACAGCCGTTGGGTCCTCAGAGCTGAAGGCCCACATTCCCATGTGGTTGCGAACCTGGCAGGAGTGTACTCGTACCACAGGGCACACATCAGAAAATTTGGGAGCCCAGGAGTTAGCGCCTGACGCCAGAGGGCCCTCATTACCGAGGGGAAGAGACTTTAAGCAGGCAACAACTCCCAACTGAGGGCACACGCCTCTAAGGTAACATTTGTCAGCCAGGCAGTAGTGACATCACAGCAGGGGACCTACGTCACAGAAAGGTGAGGAAGTTAGCCAGGATAAGACTCTCACCAGAGCACCCACATCACAAAGGGGCCTGGTACCAGGCAGGAGTGTCCTCACTCCAGTGTGGTCACATCATAGAAAGGTGAGGAACCCAGCACATGTGGCCTAAACCAGAGGACCCACATGTCCAAGGGCCTCGGAGTGAGGCAGGCACGAGTAGCCGCAAAACACAGGCCCATAGAATAAAAAAGGTGAGGAAACCAGCAGTAGGAACCTGCCAGCAGGCGGTCCAGAACATCGAGTCTATGTAATCCAAGTAACAGTGAATTCACAGCAGAGGGTCACATCATGAAACTGTCAGCAACCCAGACGTTGGGACCTCACAGCACAAGGCCCACATCCCTATAGGGATGGGAACCTGGCAGGAGTGTCCTCGCACCACTTAGCACATATCAGAAAATGTGGGTACCCAGCAGTTAGGGCCTGACGCCAGAAGACCCTCATCACCGAGGGAAGGAGTCTCTCAGCAGGCTCCAACTGCCACCACAGTGCCCACGTCACCAAGGTGTTGTTTGCAAGCCAGGGAGGAATGACCACAGAACAGAGGGCCCACCTCACCGAAGTGTGAGGAACCCAATCAGGATCAGACTCTCACCAGAGGGCCCACATCACCAAGGGGATGGGAACCATGCAGGACTGACCTCACACCAGTGGGGCCACATCGCTAAAAGGTGAGGCAACCGGCACATGTGACCTCAAACCAGAAGACCTACATCCACAAGGGGCTCGCTGTGAGGCAGGCAGGAGTAGCCTCACAACACAGAGACCGAGGAATAAAAATGGTGAGGAATCCAGCAGTTGGAATCTCCCAGCAGGCGGCCCAGAGCACCCAGTCTTGGGATTCAGGCTGTAGTGAACTTACAGCAGAGGGCTCACATCATGAAACTGTGAGCAACCCAGCCGTTGGGAACTCAGAGCAGATTGTCAACATCCCCTTGGGGATAGGAACTTGGCTGGAGTCTCGCGCATAACTTAGCACGTATCAGAAAATGTGGGTACCCAGCAGTTAGGGCCTGACGCCAGAGGGCCCTCATCACCGAGGGGAGGAGGCTACCAGCACGTTCCAACTGCCACCAGAGGGCCGAGTTCACCAAGGCGGTGTGAGCCAGCCAGGCAGGAGTGAACTCAGCGCAGAGAGCCCACCTCACGGAAGTGTGAGGAAACCAACCAGAATCAGATTCTCACCAGAGGGCCCACATCACCAAGGGGATGGGAAACAGGCATGAGTGTCCTCACACCAATGGGGCCGTATCAGTGAAAGTTCAAGAACCCAGCACACGTGGGCTCAAACAAGGGGAAACACATCATGAAGGGGCTGGGAGTGAGACATGCAGGAGACTCAAAACAGAGGGCCCATAGAATAATAAATGTGAGGAATCCAGCAGTTGGAACCTCCAAGCAGGCAGCCCAGAGCACCGACGCTATGGGATACAGGCTCGAGTGAACTCACAGCAGAGGACCCACATCATGAAACTGTGAGCAACTCAGTCGTTGGGACCTCAGAACAGAAGGCTCACATGCCCATGGGGATTGGAAACTGGCAGGAGTGTCTTCGCACCACTGGGTGCACGTCAGAAAATTTTTGGAACCCAGGAGTTAGGGCCTGTGGCCAGAGTGCCCTCATTACCAAGGGGAGTAGACTAACAGCAGGCACCAACTCCCAAGTGAGGGTCCATGTCACCAAGGTGACGTGTGCCAGACAGGAGGATATACGTCACAGCAGAGGGCCCACCTCACAGAAGCGTGAGGAACCCAGCCAGGATCAGTCTCTCACCACTGGGCTCACATCACCAAGGGGATGTGAACCAGGAAAGAGTGTCCTCACACTAGTTGGGCCACATCAGCGAAAAGTGAGGAACCCAGCACACGTGGCTTCATACAACGTGACACACATCACGAAGGGACTGGGAGTGAGACATGCAGGAGGAGACTCACAAGAGAGGGTCTACAGAATAAACAAGGTGAGAAATCCAGCATTTGGAAGCTCCAAGAATGCGGCCCAGAGAACCGACGCTATGGGATACAGGCCAAAGTGAACTCACAGCAGAGGGCCCACATCATGAAACTGTGAGCAACCCAGTCGTTGGGACCTCAGAGCAGAAGGCCCACATTCCCATGTGGATGGGAACTTGGCAGGAGTGTCCTCGCACCACTTAGCACGTATCAGAAAATATGGGAACCCAGCAGTTATGGCCTGTCGCCAGAGGGCCCTCATCACCAAGGGGAGGAGGTTCCCAGCAGGCTCCAACTGCAACCAGAGGGCCCATGGGTCCAAGACGATGTGTGCAATCCAGTAAGGAGTGACCTCACAGCAGAGGGCCCACCTCACAGAAGTGTGAGGACCCCAACCAGGATCAGACTCACCAGAGCGCACACATCACCAAGGGTATGGGAACCAGGCAGGAGTGTCCTCACACCAGTGGTGCCACATCATTGAAAGGTGTGGAAACCACCATATGTGGCCTCAGACCAGAGGACCCACATCACCAAGAGGCTCGGAGAGAGGCAGGCAGGAGGTGACTCACAACACAGGGACCATAGAATAAAAAAGGTGAGGAATCCAGCAGTTGGAAACTCCAAGCAGGTGGCCTAGACGACTGAGGCCATGCGATCCGTGCCGGAGGGAACTCACTGTAGAGGGCCCACATCCAGACACTGAAAGCAACCCAGCCGTTGGGACCTCTGAACAGAGGGCCCACATCCCCATGGGGATGGGAACCTGGCAGGAGTGTCCTCGCACCAGTGGGCACACTTCAGAAAATGTGGGGAGCCCAGCAATTACGGCCTGACTCCAGAGCGCCCTCATCACCGAGGAGAGGAGACCCCAGCAGGCTCCAACTGCTACCAGAGGGCTGACGTTGCCAAGTCAGGGTGTGCGATCCAGGCAGGACTGACTTCAGAGCAGAGGGCCCGCCTCACAAAAGTGTGAGGGATCCAACAAAGGTCAGACTCTATCCAGAGGGCCCACATCACCAAGGGGATGGGAACCAGGCAGGAGTGTCCTCTCACCAGTGGGGCCACATCAGCAAAAGATGAGGGACCAACACACGTGGCCCCAAACCAGAGGACACACATCACCAAGGGGCTGGGAGTGAGGCAGGCAGGTTGAGCCTCAAAACAGAGGGCCAATAGAATAAAAAAGCTGAGGAATCCCGCATTTGGAACCTCCCAGGAGGCGGCCAGGGGCAGCGAGGATTTTGGATTCTGTCTGGAATGAACTCACACCAGAGGGCCCTCATTATGAAACTGTGAACAACCCAGGCGTGGGGACCTCTGAAGAGAAGGCCCACATTCCCATGGGTGAGGGATCCAAGCAGGAGTGTTCTCGCACCATAGGGCGCACATCAGAAAATTTTGGGAGCCCAGGAGTTAGGGCCTGACGCCAGAGGGCCCTCATTACCGAGGGGAGGAGACCCCCAGCAGACACCAAATCTAAACTGAGGGCCCACATTGCCAAGGTGACCTGTGCCAGCCCGGCAGGATTTACCTCACAGAAGAGGGCCTACCTCACAGAAGGGTGAGGATCCCAGCCAGGATTACACTCTCACCATAGGACCCACATCACCAAGGGGTCGGGAAAGAGGCAGGAGTGTCCCCACACCAGTGGGGCCACATCACTAAAAGGTGAGGAAACCGGCACATATGGCCTCAAACCAGAGGAACTACATCACGAAGGGGCTGGGAGTGAGGCAGGCAGATGGAGCCTCACAACACAGAGCCCAAAGAATAAAAACGGTGAGGAATCCTGCAATTGGAACCTCCCAGCAGGCATCCCAGAGCACAGAGCATAATGGATCTAGGCCTGAGTGAACTAACACCAGAGAGCCAACATCATGAAACTGTGAGCCACCCCGGCGTTGGAACCTCAGAGCAGAAGGCCCACATCCCCATGGGAATGCGAACCTTACAGGAGTGTCCTGGCATTACTGAGCTCATATCAGAAAACGTGAGGAACCCAGCAGTTAGAGTCTGAACCCACAGGGCCCTCATCACCGAGGAGAGGAGGCTCCCAGCAGGCTCCAAATGCCACCAGAGCACAGACGTCACCAAGGCGACGGGAGCAAGCCAGGCAGGAGTTACCTCACAGCAGAGGGCCCACCTCACAGAAGGCTGAGGAACCCTGCCAGGATCAGATTCCCACCTGAGGGTCCACATCACCAAGGGGATGGGAACCAGGCAGGAGTGTCGCCACACCAGTGAGGCCACATCAAAAAAAGATGAGGAACCCTGCACGTGTGACCTCAAACCAGTGGACACACATCACCAAGTTGCTGGGAGTGAAGCAGGTGTCTGGACGGGCACATTTAACTGCAATTACCCACCAGGAATAGGAATTAACCAAAGGCTCAGCGTACCGTGCCGGAACCAGATTAAGGCCTGAAGCAAACCTGCGGTTTTCTGGCCAGCTTACAAGGAAGGGAGTTAAAGGAAATCAGGGGCACTGTAATTCACAAACCTACAGAGTTATAAATGACAGCTATTGTCAAAAATATATTGAAGACAGACTGCAAAGAGGACTTGACAAAGAGGCCGAATTGCAGGAATCAGATTTCAGGAGGTAGACTGGAATTGCATTTAAAGCATATGTAAAGTGGCAGATCTTTGACAGTGATGTACTTGGACAAAAGAGCGTATGCATTTTTTCCTGAATATATTCAGGAAAAAACGCATATGCCCTTTTTGGCCAACCAAGCACTCGAACAATGGAAATCCGCACTACAATGAAGTCTCATTTCCCATTCGTCAAAAGGGCCATCTGAAAAAATTGTAAAATCCAGAAACACAGGACAGGCCATGGAGAACAGGGAGACTTGTTATGCTGATGGTCCGGATGTAAATTGCTAACAGACACTCTGGAGATGTTTATGGTGTATCCTGAAACATCTAAAAAAAAGCTACAGAGCCTAGGGCACTTACACTCATGGCCCTATAGCTTAGGAAAATTAAAATCAACAAGACACAGCCAACCGAAAATTTAGGGCTGCTGTGTTTACAAGAACCTCGAGTCCAATACAAATTAAATATCCCAGAAAGAAAACATGGATAAAGAAGTTGTGCTACCTACGTAAAATGGAATATCATTCAGCAATGAAATCAATGTCATCAGGCCTGTAGCAGCAAATTGAGTGGATTTCAGTACAATGATTCTAAGAGAAATATGTCACACAGAGAAAGATAATTATCATAAGATATCACTAATAGAGGGAATGTAAACTTGGCTACACATGAACTGAATTACAACACAGAACAGAGTCGCACATTTAGATAAAATGCTTGCTTAAGGGGAACGTTGAGTTGGGGTGCTGTATAAAACTAGAGGATGAAATTAGCACAGATACCGTTCCATAGGCCAAATATGTAATAGACAAGACCTACTCCTTGCTCACCGAAATAGACTCAACCATGGGGTATCACCTCACACCTGTTAGAATGGGCATCATTAGAAAATCTACAAACAACAAATGCTGGAAATCGTGTGAAGATAAGGAACCCTCTTCCACTATTGTTGGGAATGTAAACTGATACAGTCACTGTGGAGAACATTATGGAGTTTCTTATAAAACTAAGAATAGAATTACCATATGATACAGCAATCGCACTACTGGGCATATACCCAGACAAAACCATAAATCAAAAAGAGACATTCACTGCAATGTTCATTCCATCACTATTTACAATATCCCGGTAATGGAAGCAACCTAAATGCCCACAGACAGACGAATGCATAAAGATGTGGTACATATATAAAATGGAATATTACTAAGCCAAAAAAAGGAATGAAATTGGGTCATTTGTAGAGACGTTGATGGATCTAGAGACTGTCATACAGAGTGAAGTAAGTCAGAGAAAAACAAATCTTGTATATTAATGCATGTATGTGGAACTAGAAAAATTGTACAGATGAAGCGTTTGGCAAGGCAGAAACAGAGCAACAGATGTAGACAACAAATGAATGGACACCAAGTGGGGAAAGCTGTTGGGGGGATGGTGGTGGGAGGAGTTGAGAGATTGGGATTGGCATGTATACATTTATATGTATAAAATAGATAACCGAAAAGAACCTGCTGTATAAAAAAATAAAATTAAATTCAAAATTAAAAAAAGTAAAACAGAAAAAATATTCTTCCCTTCACATACATGTATGTATATGAATAAATTATTTCCACACTTATATCTGTAAATACAAAAAAGAGGAATAAAACCTACCTTGAAACAAAAACGGAAAAAGAAAAAAAAAAAAACAGAACACACCAGTTACACAGTGGAAAACGGTATCAGGCCCTTGCTCCAGTTGTAAACAATTCTGAAGTGGGTCAAAGGTGGGGAATCATTTCCCATACAGCCAGCAGGCCCCATGCAACAAGCGTCCTCATTGAAAAGCTGGAGGACCGTGCCGAGGCATCTGTGAGTAAACGTGGGCCGAGGCCCAGGTCAGCTGCTGCTGAACTGTTCCCACCCTTCCCAGGTAAAACACCTGAATATGTACAAGGATTTGAAAGCCTAGAGGAAGGGCCATGGAGCCACACGAGCGACAGCATGCCAGCCGACTTGGTGCCTGCAGGCCAGCCAGGATGGTCCTGGCCCTGGGTGCTCTTCTGGAAGCTTTCCATTTCCCTGCCTGGGATACCCCTCCTGTCCCGGCACCCACTGATTTCTTCCTTCCTCACCTCTGCCCAGGGAGAAATTCCAGTGGCAAGTATGGGTGACACATCCTCTTCTTAGCAGGTGACATCTTGGAAACTGCTGCAAAAAGTCCAGCAGAGCCCCACTCACACTGGACCACCCAGAAAGCTGTGGCTTCTCACTCTCTCCCACCAGCACAGCCCCAAGACTGCTGACAGGGCAGAGAAAATGGAGTCAGGCACAGCTGCAGGGCGTCTTGCTGCCTGGAGCGGTGTTTATATTGATCTCAACCTAGGCACACCTGAGGAGGGCTGGCCAGCACGGTCAGGCTTCCCAGGTCAGCCAATAGTCACCCCTCAGGGTCTCACAGTTGCCAAAAATGGAACTTGCTGAATCGGCCAGGTCCAAGGAACAGGTGTGTGCTCCTAAGAGTCACGATGGACAAGGGGCTGCAGCTCTGGCTTGTTTTCTAATCATATTATCTGGCCCATGAGTGGGAGACAACTTCAAGAACACCCTCTCCTAATGGGAGGAACCTAGGAGTCAGGGAGAGGAGGGGTGGGTGGTGGGTGGAGACAGAGGCCTGGTGCCCCGGGTGCAGTGGAAGTCTCTGGAAGACCAGGTGGAGGAGGCCGCACAGAGTGATGCCCAGGGTCACAGACCTGTCGGAGCTGCTGTTTGTTAGTTCAAGGCCTGCTCTGAGGTGCTCTGTGTCAGATCTGAGTGACAGGTGACCTGGGAGTGCTCTGCAATGAGGGCTATGTGCACGGTTCCTGTGTGCCCAGCCCTGCCAAGGTACCTGCAAGGGTAGCTCTGTATCCTGGGAGGGGCCTGACCACGTGAGCCCCATGGACTGCAGGGGACCTGCCCAGGGAATCCCATATCCTGGGAGGGGCCTGAACCCGAGAGCCCCGTGGGCTGGGGTGGGGGTGGGGTTCCTGCCCAGGGGAGCTCCATATCCTGGGATTGGCCTGACCTCGAGAGCCCCAGGGGCTGCTGGAGTCCTCGTAAAGGATGTCAGGACAGTCAGTGAAGCCACCGAGGATATACCTCCAGTAGTTCCTAAATCCTACACCCTGCTGGTCATTCTACCAACCACCAGGACTTGGTATTCTGTAATAGTCTTCAATGATGGCTTCTTTTGTGTTCCATTAGTCCCAGAGTCACAAGAAATTTTGGCTTGTGAGAGGCAGGACTCAACATACAATGAAAACCATACTTCTGGGCCGTCTTGCCCCAAGGGTTCAAAAATTCCCGCACCATCTTTGGGGAAAGCTCAGCTAAAGACCTAAAAGTTCTACCTCTGGAAAAGGAAACACTCCTTCAATATTCAGAGAACATTCTGATCGACAGCCCTACTAAGGAGGCCTCTGAACTACCAAGCCATTAAAGGATAGAAGTTACCCAAGACAAAGCTCAAATATCACAGACTATGGTGACCTGCCTGGGCTTCATTCTCACAGAAGGTCGGAGAAGCCCATCCCTGGAAAGGAAAGAAACAATATACAACCTTACCCCTTGCTAAAACTAGAAGACAGCTTAGGGGTTCCAGGGGAGGCCAGGGTTTGCTGCTTCTGGATCCCTAACTACAGTCTACTAGTTGGGCCTCTATATGAAACACGGAAAGGAAAAGATGATGATCCTTTTGAATAGAATCCAGAAGTGGCCTTTCAAGAATTGAAAGAGCAGTCAATTCAGACCCTTGCCCTGGAGCTTCCTGATTTAGATAAACCCTTTGACCTTTACATTCCTGGTGAAAGGTGAATCGCCATTGGAGTATTAGTGCAAAAACTGGGACCACTTGAAATGGAACAATGCAAGAATGCCATCCAGGTAGGATAAACTATGGTCACCAAGGGGCTTGGCCCACCGCCACATCTGGCCAAGATTCTGGTGGTATCGGAAAACCTGGAAATCAGCAGCCCAAGAGGCCACCTCCCTTCTAAGGGAAACGTTCCCCACGTGGTGATCCTAACCCCAACCATGCCCTGAAGTTGCATGGTTTGCTCCGTGGGCACACTGACCTCCAGTGAGGAGGCCCTCCAACTCCACCCTCAAGAGAGATAACTGGGGGAAACGGGGCACCATGACGACTCGTGTGACCATCACTTGACCTGGAGTTTCTCCCATAAAATAACAAGAGTGTGTCCCAAAAGAGTAGACTACTGCTTGCAGGACTTACTGCACCAAGAGGGGAGCTAATAATCTTGGGGTGAACCGTGTATTACACTGTCACCATAGAAAAGTCTACAGTCACCATGATGATGGTGGCCAATAAAACCGGCTGGACTCCTGTTTACTTCAAAAGGCTGTTGACTTAGTGGCCATCATGGTTCTTCATCACCACTGACCCTGGACTGTCTGGGAGTTGAGAGGGCATGGTCCTGACACCTTGTGCTGTTTTTACGTTAATTCAGGGGCCTAATTGAAGAAAGCACAAACTACTGGTCAGAGCATCTAGGCTGGTAGAAACGGTCAGCCTAAGGTGGCCGAACAAATGTGGGGCAGGGTGATACTGGACCCCACAGCGTCACTGCACACTTCCTTACTGGACCCTTAAAGGTCATTAGAGTCTATAACACTTCCAATGCTAGTGCTCAGGCAGACGAGCAGGGAGGCAGGAGACCTGAGGACAATCAACGTCACCTGGAGGCTACTGGGGAGAAGTTTTGACCCTTGCCCCCAGGTATGAGGACTCCTAACTCAGCACTCAGCAGTTATAGAAGAAGGGTCTGCACCCTCAGCACTCCAAGAATGAGGAAGGGGACAAAAGGCAGAAGAGGGCTTTTTCCCAGGCAAAGCCCATTAAAAATCCCTGGGAGATAAAAATAGAATCTGGGCAATAAAATAAAGTCTAACTTATTTTATCCTTTGTGCTTTGTCTAATTTCACGTGCTCCTAGGGTCCAGCAAGCAGAGGTTCCACAACCGGCACTTCAGACCAGATTTCCTAATGCAGAATGGCTGGGTGGGCAACTCAGCTTCTAGGGCCCAGTGCAGACTCTGCGATATAGAGCCTGAACTGCAACCAACCGGGCCCTGGAGAGCTCCGCCCCCTCCCTCCCACTGACTCTGACAGGATCTCTACACAGCAGCTCAGCCCACAGCACATGGGGTAGCACATGCTCTCACCTCTCCATTCTCTGATCAAAATGTAAAGTTTCCTTTCCTTGTGCATAAAACTCAGTCTCCATCTGTTAGCAGCAAAGACACTGGGCATGGGGACACTTGTTGGGGTCCACTCTGGAGGATCAGTAACTGAAATTGAGAACATTGTAACTTCAATGAACAGATGTGTGAGCCAAACTGTAATTAACATAGAACAGTGTATAAGGCTCAGGTAAAATAAGATGTTTCTAACACTTCCATTTGATACTTCCATCACTTTATTATAAGCAAGATCAGTGAAAAGGTTTGTCTTCTTTGTCAGGTCAATATTAGAGAAACGAAGTGATTTCTTTCCAAGGATGTACATCTAATAATCTTGGTTAAAGCTTCAATCTTGTTTTAAATGCTTTTCCATTGAAAATGATAACTCTCTTTCAGCTCCACCATTTCTGAGACGTATAAAATCTTATAATTTATTATTACCAAAGGGGAAAGGTGGGAGGAGGGATAAATTAACAGTTTGCGATTAACACATACACACTGCTATGTATAAAATACATCATCAACAAGGAACTACTGTACAGCACAGGGAACTACACTCAATATTTTGCAATAACCTATAAGGGGAAATACTCTGAAAAAGAATAGATATTTTTATTGACATCATCTATCAATGACAGTTAAAATGGAACCTAAGGGAAGCTGGTGGTGAGTGCTTCTGACCCTGAAGACTTCAATCATCTAAAGTTTGGACTCTGCCTACTTCCCAAGGCCCTTAATGAACATATGTTTAGCCGTGGCTTAAAAAATCCCCCAGTTTGGGTTTCGGGGAGACACTGATTTTGAAAAAGCCCTGGTGTTCTCCTCACATGAATGGGACCCTTCCTACAGCTAAAACATGCCTGTCACACCCAGAGGATGGTATACCGTCTGATTGAGAAGAGTTCGAAAAAGGAATCTCATCTCCTCATCTCCTGGTGCTCGGGTTCACCCCTCCAGCGTCTTTACTAACAGTCTCCCCACTTGGAGATGTCAGCACTGTCAACATCCTGTTGCATACAGTTTGGAATTTGTCCAGAGGATGAAGCAGAAGGATGAGGAACAATGAGAGACAAGTCCTAGGGTTTCGGACAGGCACATGTCACTCTAATTTCCAATCAGGAAGACGAAGTGACCAAAGACTAGTGTTGCCCATGGAAACAGAATAGGGCTTGAGGAAATCCCGCTGCTTTATGGCCAGTTCCCATAAACACAAGTTGATAAATGGAACTCACGGGCACTAAAATTCACGAAACTGCAGAATTGAAAATATCTGTCACTGAAAAATATCTTGAGGAAAGTCAGAGAAAAGGACTTGTAAGCAACGGAGAATGGAAGGAAAGGGATTGGAAGAGGTAGAAAGGACTCGCCATGAAGCACAAGAAAAGAGGCTGAACATTGCCAACATTGCAGTTGGCTAAAAATGTTGTATGCGTTATTTTCTGTATATATTCAAGAAAAGGGCATACACTTTTTTAGCCAACAACAGGTGGGCACTGGAAATCAACACTACAAAACATATCACTTCTCATGAGTCAGAAGAGCCGTCCTCATAAAGTTTAAACAACAGAAATGCAGGACAGGGCAAGGAGAAAAGGGAGCCTTGTGAGGCTTTTACTGGAAATGTGTATTTCCAACGGTCACTCTGTAGAAGTGTCTTGTGTTTACTAAAGCATCTAAAAAATGAGCTACAGAGCATAGGGCACTGGCACTCATGGGCGTATAACTTGGGGAAAACAGAAATCGAGAGAACACAGGCACCCTTATATTTACCGCTTCTGTTTAAAAGATCCTCGACTAGGATATAACTTAAATGTCTCTGGAGGGAAAAAATGGATACAGATATGCCACTTATGTAGAGTGGAATATTACTCAAACTGGAAATCAATGAAATATGGCAGGTTGTAACAAATTCGGAGGGGTTACGTATGATAATTGTAAATAATAATATTCTAAAAGAAAAACACACATATCATAATATATCACTTAAAGAATCATAAGATATCACTAATACATGGATTGTAAATTTTGCTACACAGGAAATGAATTACAAACAGAACAGGGTCTCAAATTCAGAAAAGCAACTTATGCTTGCTTAAGGGGCAAGGTGAGTTGGGGTGCTGCATAAAACCAGAGATTGAAATTAGCAAAGATACCTTTCCATAAGCCAAATATGTAATAGAGAAGACCTACTCCTTGCTCCACGAAATGGATTCAACACCCCATATTCAACGCCTAGGGATACACCTGACTGGTAAGAATCTTAAAACCCATGGATTTATATGTCTCTGTAAGATAATCAAGTGTATGTACAGTGGAATAAATGCAGCAGTGAAAATCAGATAACTCCCATTATAAAAATAAATTTCAAGAACAAAACACAATGACAGTGAAATAGAGAGCAATTCTTCAATAATTCATTCATGGCTTGTGACGCAACCCGGATTTAATACATCTACACCCACAGCTGGGTGAAACATAAGGCTGGACACTTGGGCCTGATTTGATTGGTGAGGTTCGGTGAGCAAATGCAGACCCATTGAAGTCAAACTCCATGGTACCCATTCCATGGGTCCCAACTCTCCAGGTTTAAGGGATTTTTCCTTCAGCTACAACATACATGGGAAACCCAGAGTATGGTCCACCGTGAGATCAGGAAACGTTTTTAAATGCATCTCAGGTTTCGACCCCTGGGACTCGGGTTCACTATTCCAGACGCTGTAGTAACACTCTCCCCACTTGGAGAGTCAGTGCCTTTAAGCTCCTGTTTAGCACAGTTTGCAATTTCTGCGCAAGATGAACAGGAATAGGGAGGACAAATGAGAGACTAGCTGTAGGGTTCTGCATGGGCAAATTTAATTCTCATTTCCCACCAAGAAGAGGAATTAACCAAAGGTTCGGAGTGCCATGCCAGAACCAAATTAGGGCCTGAAGCAATCCTGTGGTTTTGCGGCCAGCTCACATGCAAGTTGAAGAAAGGAGCTCATGGGCACTGTCATTCAAAAACCGGCAGTGTTCTAAAGGACAACTATCGTCGAAAAATATATTGAAGTAAGGCTGCGACGAGGACTTGAAAGTGGGGCAGAATTGCAGGAAATCGATTTCAGAGTGTAGACTGGAATTGCATTTAAAGCATAGGAAAAGAGGCAGAACTTCGACAATGATGCAGTTGGCCAAAAAGGCGTATACATTTTTTCCAGAATATATTCAGAAAAAGTGCATATGAGTTTTTGGCCAACAAAACAAGCGTGTAAAGGAAATCTGCACTACAATGCAGTCTCACTCCCGCCCAGTCAAAAGGGCCATTTGAAAAATGTGTAAAATCCAGAAAGGCAGGAGAGGCCATGGAGAACAGGGCGACTTGTTATGCTGATGGGCGGCATGTAAATTGTCAACAGCCACCCTGGAGAAGTGTATGGTGTTTCCTGAAACACCTAAAAAACAAAGCAACGGAGCCTATGGCACTTCCACTTATGGTCCTGTAGTTTAGAGAAATTAAAATCAAAAAGACACAGCCACCGATAAATTTCGGATGGCTCTGTTTACACGAACCTCATCTACGGTACAAGTTAAATATCCCAGAAAGCGAAAAATGGATAAAGAAGTTGTGGTACATACGTACAATGGAATATCACTCAGCAGTGGAATCTATGTCAACAGGCCAGTGGCGGCATAATAAGTGGATGCAGGTATGATGATTCTAAGTGAAACAAGTCACCCAGAGAAAGAAACATCATAAGATATCACTAATACAGGGAATGTAAACTTGACTACACATGAACTGAATTACAAAACAGAACAGGGTCTCAAATTTGGAAAACCAACTTATGCTTGCTTAAGGGAAAGGTGATTTGGGGTGCTGCATAATACCAGTCATTGAAATTAGCACAGATACCATTACAAAAGCCAAATATTTAATAGTCAAGACCTACTCTTTGCACAACGAAATGGACTAAACACCATATATTCAACGCCTCGGAATATACCTGACTATAAGAATCTTAAAACCCGTAGATTTATATGTCTCCATAAGAGAATCAAGCATGCATACAGTGGCATAAATGCAGCAGAGAAAATCCGATAAATCCCATTATGAAAATAAATTACAAAAACAAAATGACAGTGAAATAGAGAGCAATACTTAAATAATTCATTCAGAGCTTGTGATGAAACCTGGATTTACCACATCTACACCAGGAGCTCTGTGAGACATAAGGCTGGACACTTCCTACTCATAGCATTGGTGAGGTTCGGTTAGCAAATGCAGACCCTTTGAAGTCATACTGCACGGTACGCATTCCAGGGGTCCCAAATCTCCAGGTTTAAGGGATTCTTCCTTCATCTAAAACATGCATGGGAAACCCAGAGTATGGTCCACCATGTGATCGGGAAACGTTTTCAAATGCATCTCAGTTTTCGTCCCATGGTATTCGGGTTCACCATTCCAGACGCTTTACTAACACTCTCCCCACTTGGAGAGTAAGTGTCTTTAACCTCCTGTTTGGCACAGTTTGCAATTTCTGCGCAAGATGAACAGGAATAGGGAAAACCAATGAGAGGCTAGCTGTAGGTTGCTGCACAGGCAAATTTACCACTCATTTCCCACCAAGAAGAGGAATTAGCCAAAGGCTCAGAGTGCCATTCCGGAAACAGATTAGGGCCTGAAGCAATCCTGCAGTTTTGTGCCCAGCTGACACGCAAGCGAGTTGAAGAAAGGAGCTCAGGGGCACTATAATTCACAAACCTGCAGAGTTATAAATGACAGCTATCGTCCAAAAATATATTGAAGTAAGCCTGCGAAGAGGACTTGAAAGTGGGGCAGAATTTCAGGAAAACGATTTCAGGGGGTAGACTGGAATTGCACTTAAAGCATAGGAAAAAGGCAGAACGTCGACAATGATGCACTTGGCCAAGAAGGGCATATACGTTTTTTCCAGAATATATTGAGGAAAAAACGCATACCCACTTGTTGGCCAAGGAAGCAAGCCTGTAAAGGAAATCTGCACTACAATGAAGTCTCATTGCCCCATGGTCAAAAGAGCCATCTGAAAAAAGTGTAAAATCCAGAAAGGCAGGACAGGCCATGGAGAACAGGGCGACTTGTTATGCTGATGGGCGGGATGTAAATTGCCAACAGCCACTCTGGAGAAATGTATGGTGTTTCCTGAAACACATAAGAAACAAAGCAACACAACCTATGGAACTTCCACTTATGGTCCTATAGATTAGAGAAATTAAAATCAAAAACACTCAGCCACCCCAAAGTTTGGGACGGCTGTGTTTAAATGAACCTCATCTACAGTACAAGTTAAATATCCCAGAAAGTAAAAAATGGATAATGAAATTTTGGTACGTACGTACATGGACTATCACTCAGCAAAGAATTTTATGTCATCAGGCACGTAGCGTCATAGTTAGTGGATTCAGGTACGGTGAATCTACGTGAAATAGGTCACACAGAAAAAGAAACATCATAAGATATCACTAATACAAGGAATGTAAACTTGACTACACATGAACTGAATTACAAAACAGAACAGGATCTCAAATATAGAAAACCAACTTCTGCTTGCATATGTGGAAAGGTGAGTTGGGGTGCTGTATAAAACCAGAGATTGAAATTAGCACAGATACCGATTCATAAGCCAAATATATAATAGACAAGCCCTACTCTTTGCTCATCGGAGTGGACTCAACACCACATATTCAATGCCTAGGAATATACCTGACTAGTAAGAATCTTAAAACCCATGGATTTATATGTCCCCATAGGAGAATCAAGCATGTTCAGAGTGGCAAAAATGCAGCAGTGAAAATCCGACAAATCCCATTAACAAAATAAATTTCAAAACCAAAATACAATGACAGTGAAATAGAGAGCAATTCTTAAATAATTCACTCAGGCCTTGTGATGCAACCTGGATTTTCCACAACTACACCCAGAGCTGTGTGAGACATAAGGCTGGACACTTCAGGCTGATAGCACTAGTGCAATTCGGTGAGCAAATGAAGACCCTTTGACGTCATATTGCATGGTACCGATTCCATGGCTCCCTACTGTCCAGGATCAAGGGATTCTTCCTTTAGCTAAAATAGGCATGGGAAACCCAGAGTATGGTCCATCGTGTCATTGGGAAACGTTTTTAAGCACATCTCAGTTTCCGTCCCCTGGTGTTCGGATTCACCATTCCAGACGCTTTACTAACACTCTACCCACTTGGAGAGTCAGTGCCTTTAACCCCCTGTTTGGCACAGTTTGCAATTTCTGCGCAAGATGAACAGGAATAGGGAGAACCAATGAGAGACTAGTTGTAGGTGTCTGCACGGGTAAATGTAATGCTCATTTCCCACCAGGAAAAGGAATTAACCAAAGGCTCAGCTTGCCCTGTCAGAATCAGATTAGGGCTTGAAGGAATCCTGCGGTCTTGTGCCCAGCTCACAAGAAAGCGAGTTGAAGAAAGGAGTTCAGGGGCACGGTAAATCACAAACCTGCAGAGTTATAAATGACAGCTATCGTCCAAAAATATATTGAAGTAAGCCTGCGAAGAGGACTTGAAAGCGGGGCAGAATTTCAGGAAAACGATTTCAGGGGGTAGACTTGAATTGCAGCCAAAGCATAGGGAAAGAGGCAGAATGTCGACAATGATGCACTTGGCCAAAAAGGGCGTATGCGTTTTTTCCTGAATATATTCAGGAAAAAACGCATATGCCGTTTTTGGCCAACCAAGCAAGCTTGTAAAGGAAATCTGCACTACAATGAAGTCTCCCTGCCCCCTGGTCAAAAGGGCCATCTGAAAAAAGTGTAAAATCCAGAAAGGCAGCATAGGACATGGAGAACAGGGAGCCTTGTTATGCTGATGGACGGGATGTAATTTTCCAACAGACACTCTGGAGAAGTGTATGGTGTTTCCTGAAACACGTAAGAAACGGAGCAACACAGCTTGTGGCACTTACACTTATGGTCCTATAGCTTAGGGAAATTAAAATCAAAAACACACAGCCACCCCAATGTTTGGGACAGCTCTGTTTAAAAGAATCTCGTCTACGGTACAAGTTAAATATCCCAGAAATCAAAAAATGGATAAAGAAGTTGTGGTAAGTAAGTACAATGGAATGTCACTCAGCAATGAAATCTATGTCATCAGGCCCGTAGCGGCATAGTGAGTGGATTCAGGTACGGTGATTCTACGTGAAATGAGTCACACAGAAAAAGAAACATCGTAAGTTATCACTAATACACGGGATGTAAACTTGACTACACATGAACTGAATTACAATAGAGAACAGGGTCTGAAATTTAGAAAACCAACTTGTGCTTGCTTATTGGGAAAGGAGAGTTGGGGTGCCGCATAAAACCAGAGATTGAAATTAGCACAGATACCGTTCCATAAGCCAAATATGTAATAGACAAGACCTACTCTTTGCTCAATGAAATGGACTCCACACCCCATATTCAACGCCTAGGAATATACCTGACTAGGAAGAATCTTAAAACCCATGGATTTTTATGTCTCCGTAATAGAATGAAGCGTGTGTACAGTGGCATAAAGGCAGCAGTGAAAATCCGATAAATCCCATTATCAAAATAAATTTCAAAAACAAAACACAATGACAGTGAAATAGAGAGCAATTCTTAAATAATTCACTCAGGGCTTGTGATGCAACCTGGATTAACCACATCTACACCCAGAGCTGGGCGAGACATTAGGCTGGACCCTTCAGGCTGATAACATTGATGAGATTTGGTGAGCAAATGCAGACCTTTTGAAGTCATACTGCATGGTACCCATTCCATGGGTCCCAACTCTCCACGTTCAAGGGATTCTCCCTTCAGCTAAAACATGCATGGGAAACCCAGAGTATGGTCCACCGTGTGATTGGGAAATGTTTTTAAATGCATCTCAGTATTCGTTCCCTGGTTTTCGGGTTCACCATTCCAGACGCTTTATTAACACTGTCCCCACTTGGAGAGTCAGTGCCTTTAACCTCCTGTTTGGCACAGTTTGCAATTTATGCGCAAGATGATCAGGAATAGGGAGAACCAATTAGAGATTAGCTGTAGGTGTCTGCACTGGTAAATATAACGCACATTTCCCACCAGGAAGAGGAATTAAACAAAGGCTCAGTGTGCCCTTCCGGAAACAGATTAGGGCTTGAAGCAATCCTGCGGTTTTGTGCTCAGCTCACAAGAAAGCGAGTTGAAGAAAGGAGCTCAGGGGCACTGTAATTCACAAAACTGCAGAGTTATAAATGACAGTTATCGTCCAAATATATATTGAAGTAAGCCTGCGAAGGGGATTTGAAAGCGGGGCAGATTTTCATGAAAACGATTTCAGGGGGTAGACTGGAATTGCACTTTAAGCATAGGAAAAGAGGCAGAACGTCGACAATGATGCACTTGGCCAAAAAGGGCGTATGCGTTTTTTCCTGAATATATTCAGGAAAAAACGCATACGCCCTTTTTGGCCAACCAAGCAAGCCTTTAAAGGAAATCTGCACTACAATGAAGTCTCACTGCCCCCCAGTCAAAAGGGCCATCTGAAAAAAGTGTAAAGTCCAGAAAGGCAGTACAGGCCATGGAGAACAGGGAGCCTTGTTATGCTGATGGGCGGGATGTTAATTGCCAACAGCCACTCTGCAGAAGTGTATGGTGTTTCCTGAAACATGTATGAAACGAAGCAACACAGCCTATGGCTCTTACACTTATGGTCCTATAGCTTAGGGAAATTAAAACCAAAAACAGTGGGGAGCCCAGCTGTTAGGGCCTGATGTCGGAGTGCCGTCGTCACCGAGGGGAGGTGGCTCCCAGCAGGCTCCAACTGCTACCAGAGTGCCAATGTCGCCAATTTGGCTTGTGCCAGCGAGGCAGGAGTGACCTAAGAGCAGAGGGCCAATCTCACAGAAGTGTGAGGAACCCAAAGTTGATCAGACTCTCACCAGAGGGCCCTCATCACCAAGGGAATGGGAACCAGTCAGGAGTGTCCTCATACCAGTGGGGCCATATCACGAAAATATGAGGGACCCAGCACACCTGGCCTCAAACCAGAGGAAACACATCACAAAGAGCCTGGGAGTGAGGCAGGCAGGAGGAGCCTCAAAACAGTGAACCCATAAAATAAAAAAGGTGAGGAGTCCTGCTGTTGGAACCTCCCAGCAGGCAGCAAGGAGCAGCAAGGCTATGGGATACAGTCCTGAATGAACTCACAACAGAGGGCCCTCATCATGAAACTGTGAGCAACCCAGCCGTTAGGACCTCAGAAGACAAGGCCCACGTTCCCACGTTCCCTAATGTGGAACCTGTCAGAAGTGTACTCGCACAACAAGGTGCACATCAGAGAATTTTGGGAGCCCAGGAGTTAAGGCCTGATGCCAGAGGGCCCTCATTACCAAGGGGAGGAGACTCCAAGCAGGCACCAACTGCCATCTGTGAGCCCAGGTCGTCAAGGTGACGTGTTACAGCCAGGCAGGAGTGACCTCACAGCAGAGGGCCTACCTCACAGAAGGGTGAGGAACGCAGCCAGGATAAGACTCTCACCAGAGTGCCCACATGACCAAAGGGATCAGAACCAGGCAGGAGTGCCCTCACACCAGTGTGGCAACATCATAGAAAGGTGAGGAACCCAGGACATGTGGACTAAACTAGAGAACCCACATCTCCAAGGGGCTCGGAATGAGGCAGGAAGGAGTAGCCTCACAACACAGAGCCCATAGAATAAAAAAGCTGAGGAATCCAGCAGTGAGAACCTCCCAGTAGGTGGCCCAGAGGACCCAGTCTATGAGATCCAGGCCTCAGTGAACTCACAGCAGAGGACCCACATCATGAAACTGTGAGCAACCCAGACGTTGGGACCTCAGAGCAGAAGGCCCACATACCCATGGGGTTGGGAACATGGTAGGAGTGTCCTCGCACCACATAGCACGTATCAGAAAATGTGCGTACCCAGGAGTTAGGGCCTGACACGAGAGGGCCCTGATCACCAAGGGGAGGACGCTCCCAGCAGGCTCCAACTGCCACCAGAAGGCTGACATCACCAAGGTGGGGTGTGCCAGCCAGGCAGGAGTGACCACAGAGCAGAGGGCCCAACTCACAGAAGTGTGAGGAACCCAATTAGGATCAGACTCTCACCAGACAGCCCACATAACCAAGGGGATGGAAAACAGGCATGACTGTCCTCACACCAGTGGGGCCACATCGGCGAAAGGTGAGGAACACAGCACATGTGGCCTCAAACAAGGGGACACACACCACGAAGGGGCTGGGAGTGAGGCATGCAGAGGGAGACTCACAACACAGGGCCCACAGAATAAAAAAGCTGAGGAATCCAGGAGTTGGGAACTCCAAGCAGGCGGCCGAGAGCACCGACGCTATGGGATACAGGCCACAGTGAACTCACAGCAAAGGGCCCACATCATGAAACTGTGAGCGACCGAGCCATTGGGACCACAGAACAGAAGTCCCACATGCCCATGGGTATGGGAACCTGGCAGGAGTGTCCTCGCACCACTGGGAACACATCAGAAAATGTGTGGATCCCAGCACTTAGGGCCTGACAGCAAAGGGCACTTATCACCTAGGGGAGGAGGCCTCAGCACGCTCAAACTGCCACCAGAGTGCCCATGTCACCAAGGCGACGTGTGCCAGTCAGGCAGGAGTGACCTCACAGCAGAGGGCTCTTCTCCCAGAAGTGTGAGGAACCCATCCAGGATCAGACTCTCACCAGAGTGCCCACATCACCAAGGTGATCGGAGCAAGGCAAGAGTGTCCTCACAGCAGTGTGGCCACATTATACAAAGGTGAGGAACAGAGAACATGTGGCCTAAACCAGAGGACCCACATCTCCAAGGTGCTTGGAGTGAGGCAGGCAGGAGTCGCCTCAAAACACAGGGCCCATAGAATAATAAATGTGAGGAATCCAGCAGTTTGAACCTACCAGCAGGCGGCCCAGAGCACCGAGTCTATGCAATCAAGGCCACAGTGAACTCACAACAGTGGGGCCACATCATGAAACGGTGAGCAACTGAGCCATTGGGACCTCAGAGCAGAAGGCCCACATTCCCATGGGGTTGGGAACCTGGCCGGAGTGTACTCGCACCACAGGGCGCACATCACAAAATTTTGGGAGCCCAGGAGTTAGGGCCTGATGCAAGAGAGCCCTCATTATCGAGGGGTGGAGACTCCCAGCAGGCAACAAATCCCAACTGAGGGCCAACGTTGACAAGGTGACGTGTGCCAGCCAGGCAGGAGTGACCTCACCACAGAGGGCCTACCTCACAAAAGGGTGAGCAAACCATCCAGGATAAGACTCTCACAAGAGTGTCCACATCACCAAAAGGATCAGAACAAGGCAGGAGGGTCCTCACGCCAGTGTGGCCACATCATAGAAAGGTGAGGATCCCAGAACATGTGGCGTAAATCAGAGGACCCACATCTCCAATGGGCTAGGATTGAGGCAGGCAGTAGTAGCCTCAGAACACAGAGCCCATACAATCAAAAATGTGAGGAATCCAGCAGTTGGAACCTGCCAGCAGGCGGCCCAGAGCATGGAGTCTATGGAATCCAGGCCACAGTGAACTCACAACAGAGGGCCCATATCATGAAACTGTGAGCAACCGAGCCATTGGGAACACAGAGCAGAAGGCCCACATCTCCATGGGGATGGGAAACAGGCAGGAGTGTCCTCGAACCACTTAGGACGAATCAGAAAATGTGGGAACCCAGCAGTTAGGGCCTGATGGCAGAGGGCTTTCATCACTGAGGGGAGGAGGCTCCCAGCAGGATCCAACTTCCACCATAGGGCCGACGTCAACAAGGCGGGGTGTGCCAGCCAGGCAAGAGTGACCTCACTGCAGAGGGCCCTCCTTCCATAAGTGTGAAGAGTTCAGACAGGATCAGATTCTCACCAGAGAGCCCACATCACCAAGGGGATGGGAACCAGGCAGGAGTGTCCTCACACCAGAGAGGCCACATCAGCGAAAGGTGAGGAACACAGCACATGTGGCCTCAAACAAGGGGACACACATCACGAAGGGGCTGGGAGTGAGGCATGCAGGAGATTCACAACAGAAGGCCCATAGAATAAAAAAGGTGAGGAATCCCGCAGTTGGAAGCTCCAAGCAGGTGGCCCAGAGCACCGGGGCTATGGGATCCACGCCGGAGTGAACTCACAGCAGAGGGCCCACATCATGAGACTGTGAGCAACCCAGCCATTGGGACTTCAGAGCAGAAGGTCCAAATCCCCATGGGGAAGGGAACCAAGCAGGAGTGTCATCGCACCAGTGGGCACACATCAGAAAATATGTGGAGCCCAGCAGTCAGGGCCTGATGCCAGAGTGCCGTCATCACCGAGGGGAGGTGGCTCCCAGCAGGCTCCAACTGCTACCAGAGGGCCAATGTCGCCAATGTGGCGTGTGCCAGCGAGGCAGGAGTGACCTCAGAGCAGAGGGCCAACCTCACAGAAGTGTGAGGAACCCAAAGATGATCAGACTCGCACCAGAGGGCCCGCATCACCAAGGAAATGGGAACCAGGCAGTTGTGTCCTCATACCAGTGGGGCCACATCAGCGAAAGGTGAGGAACCCAGCACATGTGGCCTCAAAGCCGAGGACCCACATCACAAAGGGGCTCGGAGTGAGACAGGCAGGAGTTGTCTCTCAACACAGGGCCCATAGAATAAATAAGGTGAGGAATCCCGCAGTTGGAAGCTCCAAGCAGGTGGCCCAGAGCACCGAGGCTATGGGATCCATGCCAGAGTGAACTCACAGCAGAGGGCCCACATCCTGACACTGTGAGCAACCCAGCTGTTGGGAATTCAGAGTAGAAGGCTCAAATCCCCATGGGGATGGGATCCTGGCCGGAGTGTCATCGCACCAGGGGGCACACATCAGAAAATGTGGGGAGACCAGCAGTTAGGGCCTGACGACAGAGGGCCCTGAACACCGAGGGGACGAGGCTCCCAGCACGCTCCAACTGCAACCAGAGGGCCCATGTGTTCAAGGCGACGTGTGCCAGCCAGGCAGGACTGACCTCACCGCAGAGGGCCTACCTCACAGAAGGGTGAGGAAACCAGCCAGGATAAGACTCTCTCCAGAGTGCTCACATCACCAAGGGGATCGGAACAAGGCAGGAGGGTCTTCACGCCAGTGTGGTCACATCATAGAAAGGTGAGGATCCCAGAACATGTGGCCTACATCAGTGGACCCACATCTCCAAGGGACTAGGGTTGAGGTAGGCAGGAGTAGCCTCACAACAGAGAGCCCATACAATCAAAAATGTGAGGAATCCAGCTGTTGGAACCTGCCAGCAGGCGGCCCAGAACACGGAGTCTATGGGATCCAGGCCACAGTGAACTCACAACAGAGGGCCCACATCATGAAACTGTGAGCAACCGAGCCATTGGGACCTCAGAGCAGAAGGCCCACATCCCCATGGAGATGGGAACTTGGCAGGAGTATCCTCTAACCACTTAGCACGAATCAGAAAATGTGGGAACCCAGCAGTTAGGGCCTGAGGGCAGAGGGCCTTCATCACTGAGGAGAGGAGGCTCCCAGCAGGTTCCAACTGCCACCATAGGGCCGACGTTGCCAAGGCGGGGTGTGCCATCCAGGAAGGAGTGACCTCACAGCAGAGGGCCCTACTTCCAGAAGTATGAAGTGTTCAGACAGGATCCGACTCTCTCCAGAGGGCCCACATCACCAAGGGGTTGGGAACCAGGCAGGAGTCTCCTCACACCAGTGGGGCCACATCATCGAAAGGAGAGGGACCCAGCACACGTGGCCTCAAACCATAGGACACACATCTCCAAGGGGCTGGGTGTGAGGCAGGCAGGAGTAGCCTCAAAAAACAGTGCGCATAGAATAAAAAAGGTGAGTAATCCCTCAGTTGGAACCTCCAAGCATGTGGCCCAGAGCACCGAGGCTATGGGATCCATGCCGGAGTGAACTCACAGCAGAGGGCCCACATTCTGACACTGTGAGCAACCCAGACGTTGAGACCTCAGAGCAGAGAACGCACATCCCCATGTGGATGGGACCGTGGCAGGAGTGTACTCGCACTACAGGGTGCACATCAGAAAATTTTGGGAGCCCAGGAGTTCGGGCCTGACGCCAGAGGGCCCTCATTACTGAGGGGAGGAGACTCCCAGCCGGCACCAACACCCAATTAAGGGCCCACGTCGCCAAGGTGACGTATGCCAGCCAGGCAGGAGTGACCTCACAGCAGAGGGCCTACCTCACAGAAGGGTGAGGAACCCAGCCAGGATAAGACTCTCACCAGAGAGCACACATCACGAAACAAGGCAGGAGTATCCTCACACCATTGTGGCCCCATTAGAGAAAGGTGAGGAAGCCAGAACATGTGGCCTAAACCAGAGGACCCACATCTCAAAGGGGCTCAAAGTGAGGCAGGCAGGAGTAGCCTCACAATACAGGGCCCATAGAATAAAAAAGCTGTGGAATCCAGCAGTTTGAACCTCCCAGCAGGTGGCCCAGCGCACCCGGTCTATGGGATCCAGGCCTCAGTGAACTCACAGCTGGGGTCCCACATCATAAAACTGTGAACAACCCAGCCAGTGGGACCTCAGAGCAGAAGGTCCACATCCCCAGGGGGATGGGAACCTCACAGGAGTGTCCTGGCACCACTTAGCATGATTCAGAAAATGTGGGAAGTCAGCAGTTAGGGCATGGTGCCAGAGGGCCCTGATCACTGAGGGAAGAAATCTCTCAGCAGGCACCAACTTCCACCAGACGGCTGACATTGCCAAGTCACTGTGCGCCAGCCAGGCAGGAGTGACCACAGAGCAGAGGGCCGACCTCACAGAAGTGTGAGGAACACAACCAGGATTGACTCTCACCACAGGACCCACATCACCAAGGGGATGGAAACCAGGCAGGACTCTCCTCACACCAGTGAGGCCATATCAGCGAAAGGTCAGGAACACAGCACATGTGGCCTCAAACAAGGGGACACACATCACGAAGGGGCTGGGACTGAGGCATGCAGGAGGAGACTCACAACAGAGGGCCCATAGAGTAAAAATGGCAAGGAATCCAGGAGTTGGAAACTCCAGGCAGGCGGCCCAGAGCACCGACGCTATGGGATACAGGACGGAGTGAACTCACAGCAAAGGGCCCACATCATGAAACTGCGAGCAACCCAGACGTTGGTGCCACAGAACAGAAGTCTCACATGCCCATTGAGATGGGAATCTGGCAGGAGTGTCATCGCACCACTGGGCTCTCATCAGAAAATGTGTGCACCCCAGCACTTAGGGCCTGACACCAGAGGGCCCTCATCACTGAGGGGAGGAGGCCCCAGCATGCTCCAACTGCCACCAGAGTGCCCACGTCGCCAAGGCGACGTGTGCCAGCCAGGCAGGATTGATCTCACAGCAAAGGGCCCACATCATGAAAGTGTGAGAAACCCAGGCGTTGGGATCACAGAATAGAAGGCCCACATCCCCATGGGAATGGAAACCTGGCAGGAGTGTCATCGCACCACTGGGCGCACATCAGAAAATGTGGGGAGCCCAACAGTTAGGGCCTGACGCCACTGGGCCCTCAGCACCGAGGGCAGGGGGCTCCCAGCACGCTCCATCTGCAACCAGTGGGCACATGTGGTCAAGTCGACATGTGCCAGCCAGGCAGGAGTGACCTCACAGCAGAGGTCCCAACTCCCAGAAGTGTGAGAAGTTCAGCCAGGGTCAGACTCTCACCAGAGGGCCCACATCAGCAAGGGGATGGGAACCAGGCAGGAGTGTCCTTACACCAGTGGGGTCACATCACTAAAAGGTGAGGAAACTGGCACATGTGACCTCAAACCAGAGGACTTACAACACCAAGGGGCTGGGAGTGAAGCATGCAGGAGGAGCCTCACAACATAGGGCCCAACGAATAAAAAAGTTGAGGAATCCAGGAGTTGGAAACTCCGTGCAGGCGTCCCAGAGCACAGAGGCAATGGGATCTAGGCATGAGTGAACTAACACCAGAGAGCCAACATCATGAAACTGTGAGCAACTCATGCGTTGGGACCTCAGAGCAGAAAGGCCACATGCCCATGGGGATGGGAACCATACAGGAGTGTCCTGGCACCACTGGGCTCACATCAGAAAACGTGGGGAGCCCAGGAGTTAGAGCCTGACGCCAGAGGACCCTCATCACAGAGGAGAGGAGGTTCCCAGCAGGCTCCAACTACAACCAGAGGCCTGACGTCACCAAGGCAACCGGAGCAAGTCAGGCAGGAGTTACCTCAGAGAAGAGGGCCCAACTCACCGAAAGGTGAGGAACCCAGCCAGGATCAGACTCTCACCAGAGGGCCCGTATCACCAAGGGGATGGGAACCAGGCAGGAGTGTCCTCACAGCAGTTGGGCCACATCATCGAAAGGTGAGGGACCCAGCACACGTGGCCTCAAACCAGAGGACACACATCACCATGGGGCTCGGAACGAGGAAGGCAGGAGGAGCCTCACAACACAGTGCCCATAGAATAAAAAAGGTGAGGAATCCCGCAGTTGGAAACTCCAAGCAGGTGGCATAGAGCATCGAGGCTATGGGATCCATGCCGGAGTGAACTCACAGCAGAGGGCCCACATTCTGACACTGCGAGCAACCCAGCCATTGGGACCTCGGAGCAGAAAGCCCACATCCCCACGGGGATGGGAACCTGGCAAGAGTGTACTCACACCACAGGCCGCACCTCAGAAAATTTTGGGAGCCCGTGAGTTAGGGCCTGATGCCAGAGGGCCCTAATTACCGAGGGGAGGAGACTCCCAGCAGGCACCAACTCCCAACTGAGGGCCCACATTGCCAAGGTGACATGTGCCAGCCAGGCAGGAGTGACCTCAAAGCAGAGGGCCCACCTCCCAGAAGTGTGAGGAATCCAGCTAGGATGAGACGCTCACCAGAGGGCCCACATCACCAAGGGGATGGGAACCAGGCAGGAGTGTCCTCACACCTGTGGGGCCATATCAGCGAAAGGTAAGGAACACAGCACATGTGGCCTCAAACAAGGGGACACACATCACGAAGGGGCTGGGACTGAGGCATGCAGGAGGAGACTCACAACAGAGGGCCCATAGAATACAAAAGGCAAGGAATCCAGGAGTTGGAAACTCCAAGCAGGCGGCCCAGATCACCCACGCTATGGGATACAGGCCGGAGTGAACTCACAGCAAAGGGCCCACATCATGAAACCGTGAGCAACCCAGCCGTTGGGACCACAGAACAGAAGTACCACATGCCCATGGGGATGGGAACCAGACAGGAGTGTCCTCGCACCACTTGGCAGACATCAACAAAAGTGTGGAGCCCAGCACTTAGGGCCTGACAACAGAGGGTCCTCATCACTGAGGGGAGGAGGCCGCAGCGTGCTCCAACTGCCTCCAGAGTGCCCATGTCGCCAAGGTGACGCGTGCCATCCAGGCAGGATTGATCTCACAGCAGAGGGACCACATCATGAAAGTGTGAACAACCCAGCCGTTGGGACCTCAGAATAGAAGGCCCACATCCCCATGGGGACGGGAACCTGGCAGGAGTGTCATCGCACCACTGGGCGCACATCAGAAAGTGTGCGGAGCCCAACAGTTAGGACCTAATGCCACTGGGCCCTCATCACCGAGGGGAGGAGTCTCCCAGCAAGCTCCATCTGCAACCAGTGGGCCCGTGTGGCAAAGGCGACATGTGCCAGCCAGGCAGGAGTGACCTCACTGCCGAAGTCCCACCTCCCAGAAGTTTGAAGAGTTCAGCCAGGGTCAGACTGTCATCATAGGGCCCACATCACCAAGCGGATGGGAACCAGGCAGGAGTGTCCTTATACCAGTGGGGCCACATCACTGAAAGATGAGGAAACCGGCACATGTGACCTCAAACCTGAGGACCTATATCACCAAGGGACTGGGAGTGAGGCAGGCAGGAGGAGCCTCACAACACAGGGCCCAACGAATAAAAAAGTTGAGGAATCCAGGAGTTGGAACCTCCCAGCAGGCGGCCCAGAGCACAGAGGCTATGGGATCTAGGCATGAGTGAACTAACACCAGGGAGCCAACATCATGAAACTGTGAGCAACCCAGGCGTTGGGACCTCAGAGCAGAGAGCCCACATCCCCATGGGGATGGAAACCCTACAGGAGTGTCCTGGCACCACTGGGCTCACATCAGAAAACGTGAGGAGCCCAGCAGTTAGAGCCCGATGCCAGAGGGACCTCATCACAAGGAGAGGAGGTTCCCAGAAGGCTCCAACTGCCGCCAGAGGTTCGACATCACCAAGGCAACCGGAGCAAGCCAGGAAGTAGTTACCTCACAGAAGAGGGCCCACCTCACAAAAGGGTGAGGAACCAAGCCAGGATCAGACTAACCAGAGGGCCCATATCACCAAGGGGATGGGAACCAGGCAGGAGTGTCCTCACACCAGGTGGGCCACAACATCGAAAGGTGAGGGACCCAGCACACGTGGCCTCAAACCAGAGGACACACATCACCATGGGGCTCGGAGTGAGGAAGGCAGGAGGAACTTCACTACACAGGGCCCATAGGGTAAAAAAGGTGAGGAATCTTGCAGTTGGAAATTCTAAGCAGGTGGCACAGAGCACCGAGGCTATGGGACCCATGCCGGAGTGAACTCACAACAGAGGGCCCACATTCTGACACTGTGAACAACCCACACGTTGGGACCTCAGAGCAGAAAGCCCACATCCCCAAGGGGATGGGCACCTGGCAGGAGTGTACTCGCACTACAGGGCACACATCAGAAAATTTTGGAAGCCCATGAGTTAGGGCCTGACGCCAGAAGGCCCTCAATACAGAGGGGAGGAGACTCCCAGCAGCCACCAACTCCCAACTGAGGGCCAACATCTCCAAGGTGACCTGTGCCAGCCAGGCAGGAGTGACCTCACAGCAGAGGGCCCACCTCCCAGAAATGTGAGGAATCCAGCCAGGATCAGACTCTCACCAGAGGGCCCACATCACCAAGGGGATGGGAACCAAGCAGGAGTGTCCTCACACCAGTGGGCCCACATCAATAAAGGTGAGGAAACTGGCACATGTGGCCTCAAACCAGAGGACCTACATCACAAAGGGGCTGGGAGTGAGGCAGGCAGGAGTAGCGTCACAACACAGGGCCCAAAGAATAAAAAAGGTGGGAATCCAGCAGTTTTAACCCACCAGCAGGCATTTCAGAGCACAGAGTCTATGGGATCTAGGCCTGAGTGAACTAACACCAGAAAGCCAACATCATGAAACTGTCAACAACACAGGCATTGGGACCTTAGAGCAGAAGGCCCACATGCCCATGTGAATGGGAACGTGGCAGGAGTGCCCTCACACCACTTAGCACGTATCAGAAAATGTGGGAACCCAGCAGTTAGGTCCTGATGCCAGAGGGCCTCATCACAGAGGGGAGGAGGCTCCCAGCAGGCTCCAACTGCCACCAGAGGGCCGACGTCGCCAAGGTGGGGTGTGCCAGCCAGGCAGGAGTGACCTCAGAGCAGAGGGCCCACCTCAAAGAAGTGTGAGGAACCCAACCAGTATCAGACTCTAAACAGAGGGCCCACATCACCAAGGGTCTGGGAGTGAGGCAGGTGTCTGGACGGGCACATTTAACTATAATTTCCCACTAGGAAGAGGAATTAACCAAAGGGTCAGAGTGCCGTGCTGGACCCTGATTACAGCCTGAAGCAAACCTGCGGTTTTATGGCCAGCTTACAAAAAAGCGAGTTAAGAAAGGAAATCAGGGGCACTGTAATTCACAAACCTGCAGATTTATAAATGACAGCTATTAGCAAAAATATATTGAAGTAAGTCTGCGAAGAGGACTTGAAAACGAGGCAGAATTACAGGAATCATATTTCGGGAGGTAGATTGGAATTACATTTAAAGCATATGAAAAGAGGCAGATCTTTGACAGTGATGCACTTGGACAAAAAGTGTCTATACATTTTTTCCTGAATATATTCAGGAAAAAACGCATATGCCCTTTTTGGCCAACCAAGCACTCGAACAATGGAAATCCGCACTAAAATGAAGTCTCATTGCCAATTCGTCAAAAGGGCCATCTGAAAAAAGTGTAAAAACCAGAAACACAGGACAGGCCATGGAGAACAGGGAGCCTTGAATGCTGATGGGCGGGATGTAAATTGCCAACAGACACTCTGGAGATGTTTATGGTGTATCCTGAAACATCTAAAAAACAAAGCTACAGAGCCTAGGGCACTTCCACTTATGGCCCTATAGCTTAGGAATATTAAAATCAACAAGACACAGCCAACACAAAATTTAAGGCTACTGAGTTTACAAGAACCTCGAGACCAGTACAAATTAAATATCCCAGAAAGAAAAAAATGGATAAAGAAGTTGTGCTACTTACGTACATCAGAATATCACTCAGCAGTGAAATCAATATCATCAGGCCGGTAGCAGCAAATTGAGTGGATTTAATTATGATGATTCTAAGAGAAATATATCACACAGAGAAAGATAATTATCATAAGATATCACTAATAGACGGCGTGTAAACTTGGCTACACATAAACTGAATTACAAAACCGAACAGAGTCTCACATTTAGATAAAAACTTATGCTTGCTTAAAGGGAAAGTTGAGTTGGGGTGCTGTATAAAACCAGAGATTGAAATTAGCACACATACTGTTCCATAAGCCAAATATGTAATAGACAAGACCTACTCTTTGCTCAACGAAATAGACTCATCCATGGTGTATCACTTCACACCTGTTAGAATGGGCATCATCAGAAAATCTACAAACAACAAATGCTGGAAAGGGTGTGGAGATAAGGAACCCTCTTCCACTATTTTTGGGAATGTTAATTGATAAAGTCACTGTGGAGAACATTATGGAGTTTCTTACAAAACTAACAATAGAATTACCATATGATACAGCAATCCCACTACTGGGCATATACCCAGACAAAACCATAAATCAAAAAGAGACATTCACCGCAATGTTCATTCCATCACTATTTACACTATCCAGGTAATGGAAGCAACCTAAATGCCCACAGACAGACGAATGTATAAAGATGTGGTACATATATAAAATGCAATATTACTAAGCCATAAAAAGGAATGAAATTGGGTCATTTGTAGAGACGTTGATGGATCTAGAGACTGTCATACAGAGTGAAGTAAGTCAGAAAGAGAAAAACAAAACAAATCTTGTATATTAATGCATATATGTGGAACCTAGAAAAATTGTACAGGTGAACGGTTTTACAAGGCAGAAATAGAGCCAGATGTAGACAACAAACTTATGGACACCAACGGGGGAAAGCTGTTGGGGAGGTGGTGTTGGGAGGAGTTGAGAGATTGGGATTGGCATGTATACATTTATATGTATAAAATAGATAACCAATAAGAACCTGCTGTATAAAAAATAAAACAAAATTCAAAATTAAAAAAAATAAAATTAAAAAAAGTAAAACAGAAAAAATATTCTGCCTTTCACATACATGTAATTATATGAATAAATTATTTCCATGCATATATCTGGAAATACAGAAAAGAGGAATAAAATCTACCTTGAACCAAACACGAAAAAAAGAAAAAGGAAAACAGAACCCACCAGTTACACAGAGGAAAATCGTATCAGGGCACTTGCTCCACTTGTAAACAATTCTGAATTTGGTCAGTGGTGGGGAATCATCTCCCATTGAGGCAGCACGCCCCACGCAACAAGCGTCCTCATTGCAAAGCTGGGGGACCGTGCTGAAGCATCTGTGAGTAAACATGGGCCGAGCCCCAGGTCAGCTGCTGCTGAAATGTTCCCACCCTTCCCAGGTAAAACACCTGAATATGTACAAGGAATTGAAAGCCTAGAGGAAGGGCCATGGAACCACATGAGTGAAAGCATGCCTGCCAACTTGGTGCCTGCAGGCCAGCCAGGATGGTCCTGGCCCTGGGTACTCTTTTGGAAGCTTTCCATTTCCCTGCCTGAGATACCCCTACTGTCCCGGCCCCCACTGCTTTCTTCCTTCCTCACCTCTGCCCAGGGAGAAATTCCAGCGGCAGCTATGGGTGACACATCCTCTGCTTTAGCAGATGACATCTTGGCAACTGCTGCAGAAAATCCAGCAGAGCCCCACTCACACTGCGCCACCCACAAAGCCGTGGCCTCTCACTCCCTCCCACCAGCCCAGCCCCGAGACTGCTGACAGGGCAGAGAAAATGGCGTCAGGCACAGCTGCAGGGCCCTTGCTGCCTGGAGCTGTGTTTATATTGATCTGAACCCAGGCACACCTGAGGAGGGCTGGCCGGCACAGTCAGGCTTCCCAGGCCAGCCAATAATCACCCCTCAGGGGCTCACAGTTGCAAAAAATGGAACTTGCTGAATCGGCCAGGTCCAAGGAACAGGTGTGGGCTCCTGAGAGTCAGGATAGACAAGGGGCTGCAGCTCTGGCTTGTTTTCTAATCATATTATCTGGCCCATGAGTGGGAGACAACTTCAAGAAAACCCTCTCCTAATGAGAGAAACCCAGGAGTCAGGGAGAGGAGGGGTGGGTGGTGGGTGGAGACAAAGGGCTGGTGCCCTGGGTGCAGTGGAAGTCTCTGGAAGACCAGGTGGAGGGAGGCCGCACAGAGTGATGACCAGGGTCACAGACCTGTTGGAGCTGCTGTTTGTTAGTTCAAGGCCTGCTCTGAGGTGCTCTGTGTCAGATCTGAGCAACAGGTGAGCTGGGAGTGCTCTGCAATGAGGGCTATGCGCACGGTTCCTGTGTGCCCAGCCCTGCCACAGTACCTGCAAGGGTAGCTCTGTATCATGGGAGGGGCCTGACCACGTGAGCCCCATGGGCTGCAGGGGACCTGCCCAGGGAACCCCATATCCAGGGAGGGGTCTGACCACGAGAGCCCCGTGGGCTGGGGTGGGGGTGTGGTACCTGCTCGGGTGAGCTCCATATCCTGGGATTGGCCTGACCTCGAGAGACCCACGGGCTGCTGGAGTCCTGGTAAAGGATATCAGGACTGTCAGTGAAGCCATTGAGGATATACCTCCAGTAGTTCCTAAATCCTACATCCTGCTGTTCATTCTACCAACCACCAGGACTTGGTATTCTGTATTAGTCTTCAATGATGCCTTGTTTTGTATTCCATTAGTCCCAGAGTTACAAGACATTTTGGCTTGTGAGTGGCAGGACTCAACATACAACTAAAATAATACTTCTGGGCCGTCTTGCACCAAGGGTTCAAAAATTCCCACACCATCTTTGGGGAAAGCTCAGCTAAAGACGCAAAAGTTCTACTTCTGGAAAAGGAAACACTCCTTCAATATGCAGACGACATTCTGATCGCCAGCCCTACTAAGGAGGCCTGAGAACTACCAAGCCAATAAAGGATAGAAGTTGTCCAAGAAAAAGCTCAAATATCACAGACTACGGTGACCTGCCTGGGCTTCATTCTCACAGAAGGTCGGAGAAGCCCATCCCCGGAAAGGGAAGAAACAATTTACAGCCTTACCCATTTCTAAAACTAGAAGACATCTTAGGGGTTCCAGGGAAGGCCAGGGTTTGCTGTTTCTGGATCCCTAACTACAGTCTACTAGCTGGGCCTCTATATGAAACACTGAATGAAAAGATGATGATCCTTTTGAATAGAATCCAGAAGTGGCCTTTCAAGAATGGAAAGAGCAGTCAATTCAGACCCTTGCCCTGGAACTCCCTAAATTAGCTAAACCCTTTGACCTTTACATTCCTGGTGAAAGGTGAATCGCCATTGGAGTATTAGTGCAAAAACTGGGACCACTTGAAATGGAACAATGCAAGAATGCCATCCAGGTATGATAAACTACAGTCACCAAGGGGCTTGGCCCACCGCGACATCTGGCCAAGATACTATCGGTATCTCAAAACCTGGAAATCAGCAGCCCAAAAGGCCACCTCACTCTTAAGGGAAATGTACCCCACGTGGTGATCCTAACCCCCAACCATGCCCTGAAGTTACAGGGTTTGCTCCGTGGGCACACTGACCTCGATTGAGGAGGCCCTCCAACTCCAATCTCCGGAGAGATAACCGGGGGCAGCGGGGCACCATGACGACTCGTGTGACCATCACTTGACCTGGAGTTTCTCTAATAAAACAACAAGAGTGTGTCCCAAATGAGTACACTACTGCTTGCAGGACTTACTGCACCCAGAGAGGAGCTAATAATCTTGGCAGGGAACCGTATATCATGCTGTCACCATAGAAAACCCTACAGACACCATGATGATGGTGGCCAATAAGACTGGCTGGACTCCTGTTTACTTCAAAAGGCTGTTGACTTAGTGGCCATCATGGTCCTTCACCACAACTGACCCTGGACTGTCTGGGAGTTGAGCGGGCAGGGTCCTGACACCTGGTGCTGTTTTTACGTTAATTCAGGGGCCTAATTGAAGAAAGCGCAGACTACTGGTCAGAACATCTAGGCTGGCAGAAACGGTCAGCCTAAGGTGGCCCAACAAATGTGGGGCAGGGTGAAACTGGACCTCACAGCATCACTGAACATCTCCTTCCTGGACACTTAAAGGTCATTAGAATCTATAACACTTCCAATACTGGTGCTCAGGCGGACGAGCACGGAGGCAGGAGACCTGGGGACAATCAACGTCACCTGGAGACTGCTGGTGTGAAGGTCTGACCCTCGCCCACGGGTATGAGGGCTCCTCAGTCAGCAGTTACAGAAGAAGGGTCTGCACCCTCAGCACTCCAAGAATGAGGAAGGGGACAAAAGGCAGAAGAGGGGTTTGTCCCAGGCAAAGCCCCTTAAATATCCCTAGGAGATAAAAATAGAATCTGGGCAATAAAATAAAGTCTAACCATTTTTATGCTTTGTGCTTTGTCTAATTTCAAGTGTTCCTAGGGTCCCGCATACAGAGGTTCCACACCCGGCACTTCAGACCAGATTTCCTAGTGCAGAATGGCTGGATCGACACATCAGCTCTTGGGGCCCACTGCAGACTCCACGATATAGAGCCTGAGCTGCAGCCAACCAGGCCCTCGAGAGTTCCACCGCTTCCCTCCAACTGACTCTGACAGGATCTCTACACAGCAGCCCAGCCCACAGCCCACAGGGTAGCACATGCTCTCACCTCTCCATTCTCTGATCAAAATATTAAGTTTCCTTTGCTTCTGAACCAAACTCAGTCTCAATCTGTTGGCTCCAATGACACTGGGCAGTGGGACACTTGTTGGGGTCCACTCTGGACGATCAGTAACTGAAATTGAGAACACTGTAACTTCAATGAACAGATGTGTGAGCCAAACTGTAATTAACATAGAACAGTGTATAAGGCTCGGGTAAAATAAGATGTTTCTAACACTTCCATTTGATATTTCCATCACTTTATTATAAGCAAGTTCAGTGAAAAGGTTTGTCTTATTTGTCAGGTCAATATTAGAGAAACGAAGTGATTTCTTTCCAAGGATGTACATCTAATAATCTTGGTTAAAGCTTCAATCTTGTTTTAAATGCTTTTTTATTGAAAATTACACCTCTCTTTCAGCTCCCCCATTTCTGAGAAGTATAAAATCTTATAATTTATTATTACCAAAGGGGAAAGGTGGGAAGAGGGACAAATTAACAGTTTGGGATTAACACATACACACAGCTATGTATAAAATCGATCATCAACAAGGAACTACTGTACAGCACAGGGAACTACACTCAATATTTTGCAATAACCTATAAAGGGAAATAATCTGAAAAAGAATAGATATTTTAATTGACATCATCTATCAATGACAGTTAAACTGGAACCTAAGGGAAGCCGGTGGTGAGTGCTTCTGACCCTGAAGACTTCAATCATCTAAAGTTTGGACTCTGCCTACTTCCCAAGGCCCTTAATGAACATATGTGTAGCCGTAGCTTAAAAAATTCCCCAGGTTGGGTTGTGGAGAGACACTGATTTTGAAAAAGCCCTGGTGTTCTCCTCAAATGAATGGGACCCTTCCTACAGCTAAAGCATGCCTGTCACACCCAGAGGATGGTATACCGTTTCATCGGGAAGAGTTCGGAAAAGGTATCTCATCTCCTCATTTCCTGGTGCTCGGGTTCACCCCTCCAGCGTCTTTACTAACAGTCTCCCCACTTGGAGATGTCAGCACTGTCAACATCCTGTTGCATACAGTTTGGAATTTGTCCAGAGGATGAAGCAGAAGGAGGAGGAACAATGAGAGACAAGTCCTAGGTGTTCGGACAGGCACATGTCACTCTAATTTCCAATCAGGAAGACAAATTGACCAAAGACTAGGTTTGCCCACAGAAACAGAATAGGGCTTGAGGTAATCCCACTGCTTTGTGGCCAGTTCCCAAAAACACAAGTTGAAAAATGGAACTCAGGGGCACTAAAATTCACGAAACTGCAGAGCTGAAAATATCTATCACTGAAAAATGTCTTGAGGAAAGTCAGAGAAAAGGACTTGTAAGCAACAGAGAATGGCAGGAAAGGGATTGGAAGAGGTAGAAAGGACTCGCCATTAAGCACAAGAAAAGGGGCTGAACATTGCCAACATTGCAGTTGGCCAAAAAGGGAGTATACGTCTTTTTCTGTATATATTCAAGAAAAGGGCATACATATTTTTAGCCAACCAAACAGGTGGGCACTGGAAATCAATACTACAAAAGATATCACTTTGCATCAGTCAGAAGAGCTGTCCTCATAAAGTGTAAACACCAGAAATGCAGGACAGGGCAAGGAGAAAAGGGATCCCTGTGAGGCTTATATTGGAAATGTATATTGCCAACGATCACTCTGGAGAAGTGTATTGTGTTTACTAAAGCATCTAAAAAATGAGCTACAGAGCACAGGGCACTTGCACTCATGGACGTATATCTTGGGAAAAACAAAAATCGAGAGGACACAGGCACCCCAATGTTTACCGCCTCTCTGTTTAAAAGATCCTCGAATAATATATAAGATAAATGTCTCTGGAGGGAAAAAATGGATAGAGATATGGTACTTATGTAGAGTGGAATATTACTCAGCCTGGAAATCAATGAAATATGGCAATTTGTAACAACTCCAGAGGAGTTACGTATGATCATACAAAGCCACATAATACTAAAAGAAAAAGAAATAAGATATCACTAATACATGGAATGTAGACTTGGTTACGCATGAACTGAATTACAAAACAGAACGGGATCTCAAATTTAGAAAACCAACTTATGCTTGCTTAAGGAGAAAGGTGAGCTGGGGTGCTACATAAAATCAGAGATTGAAATTAGCACAGATACCGTTCATGAAGCCAAATATGTAATAGACAAAACCTACTACTTGGTCAACGAAATGGACTCAACACCCCATATTCAGCGCCTAGGAATATACCTGACTTGTAAGAGTTTTAAAACCTATCAATTTATATGTCTCCGTAAGAGAATCAAGCATATCTACAGCGACATATATGCAGCAGTTAAAATCAGTTAAATCCCATTATCAAAATAAATTTCAAAAACAAAACACAATGACAGTGAAATAGAGAGCAATTCTTAATTCATTCAGGGCTTGTGATGCAACCAGGATTTACGACATCTACACCCAGAGCTGGGTGAGATAGAAGACTGGACACTTGGGGTGGATAAGATTGGTGAGGTTTGGTGAGCAAATGCAGACCCTTTGAAATAACACTGCATGGTAGCCATTCCAAGGGTCCCAACTCTCCAGGTTTAAGGGAATCTCCCTTCAGCTAAAACAGACATGGGTACCCAGAGTATGGTCCACCGTGTGATTGGGAAACGTTTTTAAATGCATCTCAGTTTTCGTCTCCTGGTACTCGGGTTCACCATTCCAGACGCCTTACTAACACTCTCCCCACTTGGAGAGTCAGTGCCTTTAAACTTCTGTTTAGCTCATTTTGCAATTTCTGTGCAAGATGAACAGGAATACGGAGAACTAATGAGAGCCTACCTGTAGGTGTCTGCAGGGGCAAATATAACTCTCATTTCCCACCAGGAAGAGGAATTAACCAAAGGCTCATCGTGCCATGCCGGAACCAGATTAAGGCCAGAAACAATGCTATGGTATCGTAGCCAGCTCAAAAGAAAACGAGTTGAGGCAAGGAGCTCAGGGGCACTGTAATTCACAAACATGCAGAGCTATAAATAACAGGTATCGTCCAAAAATATACAGAAATAAGGCTGCAAAGAGGACTTGAAAGTGGGGCAGAATTGCAGGAAACAAATTTCAGGAGGTAGACAGGAAATGCATTTAAAGCATAGGAAAAGAGGCAAAATGTTGACGGTGATGCACTTGACCCAAAAGGGTGTATATGTTTTTTCCTAAATGTATTCAGGCAAAAACGCATACACACATTTTGACCAACCAAGCAAGCTTGCAAAGGAAATTGGCACTACAATGAAGTCTCAATGCCCCAGTCAAAAGGGCCATATGAAAAAAGTGTGAAATCCAGAAAGGCAGGACAGGCCATGGAGAACCGGGAACCTTGTTATGCTGATGGGCCGGATGTAAATTGCCAACAGCCACTCTAGAAAAGTGTATGGTGTTTCCTGAAACACGTAAGAAACAAAGCAACACAGCCTATGTCACTTCCAGTTATGGTCTTTTAGCTTAGAAAAGTTAAAATCAGAAAGACAAAACCACCCCAAAATTTGGGACGGCTCTGTTTAGAACAACCTCGTCTACCCTACAAGTTAAATATCCCAGAATGCGAAAAATGGATAAAGAAGTTGCAGTACATACGTATAATGGAATACCACTCAGCAAGGAAATCTATGTCAGCAGGCCCATAGCGGCATAAGGAATGGATTCAGGTACGACGTTTCTAAGTGAAATAAGTACACAGAAAATGAAACCTCATAAGATGTCACTAATACACGGAAGGTAAACTTGGCAACAAATGAATTGAATTACAAAATAGAACAGGGTTTCAAATTACAAAACAAACTTATGCTTGCTTAAGGGGAAAGGTTAGTTGCCTTGCTACAAAGAAACAGAGATTCAAATTAGCAGTTACCGTTCCATAATCCAAATATGTAATAGACAAGACCTACTCCTTGCTCAACGAAATGGACTCAACACCCCATATTCAACGCCTAGGAATATACCTGACTAGGAAGAATCTTAAAACCCATGGATTTATATGTCTCCATAAGACAATCAAGCATGGGTACAGCGGCATAAACGCAGCAGTAAAAATCCGATAAATGCGATTATGAAAATAAATTTCACAAACAAAACACAATGACAGTGAAATAGAGAGCAATTCTTAAATAATTCACTCAGGGCTTGTGATGAAACCTGGATTTACCACATCTACACCCAGAGCTGGATGAGACATAAGGCGGGACACTTCAGGCTGATAGCATTGGTGAGGTTCGGTGAGCAAATGAAGACCCTTCGAAGTCATACTGCATGGTTCTCATTCCATGGGTTCCAACTCTCCAGGTTCAACGGATTCTTCCTACAGCTAAGACATGCATGGGAAACCCAGAGTATGGACAACCGTGTGATTGGGAAACGTTTTTAAATGCATCTCAGATTTCGAATCCTGGTATTCGGGTTCACCATTCCAGACGCTTTACTAACACTCTCCCTACTTGGAGAGTAAGTGCCCTAACCTCCTGTTTGGCACAGTTTGCAATTTCTGCGCAAGATGAACAGGAATAGGGAGAACCAATGACAGACTAGCTGTAGGTGTCTGCACGGGCAAATATAACGCTGATTTCCCACCAGGAAGAGGAATTAACCAAAGGCTTAACGTGCCCTGCCAGAAAGAGATTAGGGCCTGAAGCAATCCTGCGGTTTTGCGGCCAGCTCACAAGAAAGCGAGTTGAAGAATGGAGCTCATGGGCACTGTAATTCACAAATATGCAGAGTTATAAATGATAGCTATCGTCCAAAAATATATTGAAGTAAGTCTGCGAAGAGGACTTGTAAGCGGGACAGAATGTCAGGAAAGCGATTTCAGGGTGTAGACTGGAATTGCACTTAAAGCATAGGAAAAGAGACAGAACATCGACAATGATGCACTTGGAAAAAAAGGGCGTACGCGTTTTTTCCTTAATATATTCAGACACAGCCATACGCATGAAGCATGCGTGTAAAAGAAATCTGCACTACAATGAAGTCTCACTGCCCCCCCCACCCGCTGGTGAAAAGGGCCGTCTGAAAAATATGTAAAATGCAGAAAGTCAGGACAGGACATGGAGAACAGGGAGCCTTGTTATGCTGATGGGCTGGATGTAAATTGCCAGCAGCCACTGTGGAGGAGTGTATGGTGTTTCCTGAAATACGTAAGAAATACAGCCTATGGCACTTCCACTTAAGGTCCTAAAGCTTATGGAAATTAAAATCAAAAACACACAGCCACCTCAAAATTTGGCACGGCTCTGTTTACAAGAACCTCGTCTACGGTACCTGTTAAATTTTCCAGAAAGCGAGAAATGGATAAAGAAGTTGTGATACGTACGTACAAAGGAATATCACTCAGCATTGAAATCTATGTCATCAGGCCCATAGTGGCATAGTGAGTGAATTCAGATACGGTGATTCAACGTGAAATGTGTCACACAGAAATAGAAACATCATAAGATATCAGTAGTACACGGAACGTAAACTTGGCTACATATGAACTGACTTAAAAAACAGAACAATGTCTCAAACTTAGAAAACCAACCTATGCTTGCTTATGGGGAAAGGTGAATTGAGGTGCTGCATAAAAAAAGAGATTGAAATTACCACAGATACCGTTCCATAAGCCAAATATGTAATAGACAAGACCTACTACTTGCTGAACGAAATGTACTCAACACCCCATACTCAAGGCCTAGAAATACACCTGAGTACTAAGAATCTTAAAAGCCATGGATTTATATGTCTCTGTAAGAAAATCAAGCGTGTGTACAGTGGCATAAATGCAGCAGTGATAATCCGATAATTCTCATTATCAAAATAAATTTCAAAAATAAAACACAATGACAGTGAAATAGAGAGCAATTCTTAAATAAGTCACTCAGGGCTTGTGAGGCAACCTGTATTTACCACATCTACACCTAGAGCTGGGTGAAACATAAGGCTGGATACTTCGGGATGATAGCATTGTGAGGATCGGTGAGCAAATGAAGACGCTGGGATGTCATACTGCATGGTACCCATTCCATGGGTCCCAACACTCCAGGTTCAAGGGATTCTTACTTCAACTAAGACATGCATGGGAATCCCAGAGTATGTTCCACCATGTGATTGGGAAAAGTTTTTAAATGCATCTCAGTTTTCATCCCCTGGTATTCGGGTTCACCATTCCAGATGCTTTACTAACACTCTCCCATTTTGGAGAGTCAGTGCCTTTAACCTCCTGTTTGGCACAGTTTGCAAATTCTGCGCAAGATGAACAGGAATAGGGAGAACCAATGAGAGACTAGCTGTAGGTGTCTGCACGGGCAAATGTAACGCTCATCACCCACCAGGAAGACGAATTAAACAAAGGATCAGTGTGCCCTGCCGGAAAGAGATTAGGGCCTGAAGCAATCCTGCGGTTTTGTGCCCAGCTCACAAGAAAGCGAGTTGAAGAAAGGAGATTAGGGGCACTGTAATTCACAAACCTGCAGAGTTATAAATGACAGCTATCCTCCAAAAATATATTGAAGTAAGCCTGCGAAGAGGACTTGAAAGTGGGGCAGAATTTCAGGAAAACGATTGCAGGGGGTATACAGGAATTGCACTTAAAGCATAGGAAAAGAGGCAGAACGTCGACAATGATGCACTTGGCCAAAAAGGACGTATGCGTTTTTTCCTAAATATATTCAGGAAAAAATGCATACGCCCTTTTTGGCCAACCAAGCAAGCCTGTAAAGGAAATCTGCACTACAATGAAGTCTCACTGCCCCCCTGGCAAAAGGGCCATCTGAAAAAAGTGCAAAATCCAGAAAGGCAGGACAGGACATGGAGAACAGGGAGCCTTGTTATACTGATTGGCAGGATGTAAATTGCCAACAGCCACCCTGGAGAAGTGTATGGTGTTTGCTGAAACACGTAAGAAACAAAGCAACACAGCCTATGGCACTTCAACTTATGGTCCTATAGCTTAGGGAAAATAAAATCAAAACCAGACATCCACCCCAATGTTTGGGACGGCTGTGTTCACAAGAGGCTCCTCTACAGTACCAGGTAAATATCGCAGAAAGCAAAAAATGGATAAAGAAGTTGTGGCATGTACGTACAATGCAATATCACTCAGCAATGAAATCTGTGTCATCAGGCCCGTAGCGGCATAGTGAGTGGATGCACGTATGGTGATTCTACGTGAACTATGTCACACAGAAAAAGAAACATCATAAGATATCACTAATACACGGAATATAAAGTTGACTACATATGAACTGAATTACAAAACAAAACAGGGTCTCAAATTTAGGAAACCAACTAGTGCTTGCTTATGGGGAATGGTGCGTTGGGGTGCTGCAAAAAACCAGAGACTAAAATTAGCACAGAAAACATTCCATAAACCAAATATTTAATAGACAAGACCTACTCCTTGCTCAACGAAATGGACTCAAAACCACATATTCAACGCCTAGGAATATAACTGACTAGGAAGAATCTTAAAACCCATAGATTTATATGTCTCTGTTAAAGAATCAAGCATGTGTAAATCGGCATAAACGCAGCAGTGAAAATCCGATAAATCCCATTATCAAAATAAATTTCAAAAACAAAACACAATGACAGTGAAAGAGGGAGCAATTCTTAAATAATTCACTCAGGGCATGTGATGCAACCTGGATTTACCACATCAACACCCAGAGCTGCTTGAGACATAAGGCTGGAACCTTCAGGGTGATAGCATTGGTGAGCTTCGGTAAGCAAATGCAGACCCTTTGAAGTCATACGGCATGATACCCATTCCATGGTTCCCAACTCTCCAGGTTCAAGGGATTCTTCCTCAAGCTAAAACATGCATGGGAAACCCAGAGTATGGTCCACCGTGTGATTGGGAAACGATTTAAAATGCATCTCAGTTTTCGTATCCTGGTCCTCGGTTTCAACATTCCAGACGCTTTACTAAAACTCTCCCCGCTTGGAGAGTCAGTGCCTTTAACCTCCTGTTTGGCACAGCTTGCAATTTCTGCGCAAGATGAACAGGAATAAGGAGAACCAATGAGAGACTAGCTGTAGGTGTCTGCACAGGCAAATGTAACGCTCATTTCCCACCAGGAAGAGGAATTAACGAAAGGCTCAGCATGCCCTGCCGGAAACAGATTAGGGCCTGAAGCCATCCTGCTGTTTTGTGCCCAGCTAACAACAAAGCCAGTTGAAGAAAGGAGTTCAGGGGCACTGTAATTCACAAACATGCAGAGTTAAAAATGACAGCTATCCTGCAAAAATATATTGAAGTAAGCCTGCGAAGGGGACTTGAAAGCGGGTCAGAATTTCAGGAAAACGATTGCAGGAGGTAGACTGGAAGTGCCCTGAAAGCATAGGAAAAGAGGCAGAACGTTGACAATGATGCACTTGGCCAAAATGTGCGTATGCGTTTTTTCCTGAATATATTCAGGAAAAAACGCATACGCACTTTTTGGCCAACCATGCAAGCCAGTAAAGGAAATCTGCACTACAATGAAGTCTCACTGCCCCCAGGGCAAAAGGGCCCTCTGAATAAAGTGTAAAATCCAGAAAGGTAGGACAGGAAATGGAGAACAGGGAGCCTAGTTATGCTGATTGGCAGGATGTAAATTGCCAACAGCCACCCTGGAGAAGTGTATGGTGTTTCCTGAAACACGTATGAAACAAAGCAACACAGCCTATGGCACTTACACTTATGGTGTTATAGCTTAGGGAAATTCAAATCAAAAACACACAGCCACCCCAATGTTTGGGACGGCTGTGTTCACAAGAAGCTCGTCTACAGTACCAGGTAAATATCCCAGGAAGCAAAAAATGGATAAAGAAGTTGTGGCACGTACGTACAATGCAATATCACTCAGCAATGAAATCTGTGTCATCAGGCCCATAGCGGCATAGTGAGTGGATGTAGGTACGGTGATTCTATGTGAACTACGTCACACAGAAAAGGAAACATCATAAGATATCTCTAATACACGGAATGTAAACTTGACTACACATGAACTGAATTATAAAACAGAACAGGGTCTCAAATTTAGAAAACCAACTAGTGCCTGCTTATGGGGAAAGGTGCATTAAGGTGCTAATGTGGGGCCTTTAGGGACTTTCCACCCCCTCTCTTGTTCCCGTAAACCAACCTCTTGCACCACTCCTTCTCCCTATCGAAACCAATTCTCCATATCGTGCGCCACTCCTTCTTCCTATGGAAACCAATTCTTCACCCTATCGAAACCAATTCTTGGAGTTTTTCAGTTGAAGGGGACTTTGCAGCCAGCGCGTAATTTTCCAGTTGCCCGTAACAGGTATACGCCCTAACCACCACAATGATCGAACAACTGTAATGGCCAGAAGGTGGGGCAAAAGTTCCTAAGCCAATAAATTCAAAAGTCACCACATTTACCCAATCATTGTGAGAATATACCCGCCCTATGAGTAAATAAACCTATAAAAAGTATGTGATTCCGCTTTTAGGGGTTCCCCATCGGCCTCCTGCATGAGGTTCAGGGAACCCCGGTGCATCAGCTCCTAATAAACCTCTTGCGTGTTGCAGCGGCTCTCGACTCTTGGCGGTTCTTGGGCGAGTTGGAATCCCTCGTAGACTGTTTGGGTCTAACATTTGGGGGCTCGTCCGGGATCCCCACTTGCTCCCGGGTCACAAGAACATCGGGAGTCGGAGGTATCAGGTAGGCTTAAGCCTAATTGTTTGTTTGTTTGTCGTTTGTTTGTTGCTAGCCGCCATTAGGAAAAAGCCGTGCGAACCGGCTTGCTGTGAAGTCTGTATTGGACTCCTGGCTAGGCAGACGTGCCGATAGCTGGTGTCCACGGGCCCCGGGCGACGCCCTGGTGGTCCATCTGGAAGGAGAAACAAATTTTGTCTCCCCTTCATCTGGTTCCGGCAGGTTATATAAGCTGCCATCTGAATTTGAGTAGGTTTCGGTTTTAAGTTCGCGGCGGCAATATCAATGTGTGTCTTTTGAAATTTTATTGTTTTTCTGTACTATTATCTTTCTTTTGATGGACGACAATGGGACAAACTATGCCGACTCCTCTTTCTCTCACCCTAAGCCACTGGACCGAAGTTAGGGCTAGGGCCCACAACCTTTCAGTAGAAGTAAGGAAAGGAAAATGGCAAACACTGTGTACCTCTGAGTGGCCTACATTTCAGACAGGGTGGCCACCCGAAGGATCTTTTTTGTTAGATAAGGTCGGGCCAGTCAAGTCTAGGGTCTTTAATACAGGACCCCACGGACACCCAGACCAGATACCATATATTCTGGTCTGGGAAGATCTAGTTCTCTCCCCGCCTCCGTGGGTCCAGCCCTTTGTTTCCTCAACAGGCATGTCTGCATGCGCTCCAGCACAATTGGAGATATTGGCCCTGAAGAAAACCCCTGACACGGAAAAGTCACCTGCTGCCCCGGACCCGCCAAAGGCGATATATCCTGACCTGCAGTCTGATTTGCTTCTTTTAGATCCCCCACCTCCTTGTCCTCCGGCCCTAAATCCCATGCCGCCCCTAGGAGCCCCAGCTTCACAACCCTCCGCACCAGTAGGGCCACCTGTTATGGCGGAAGGGGGGGGTCCCTCGGCGGGCACCAGAAGCAGGAGGGCTGTTTCCCCGGATTCCACTGCTTTACCCCTTAGAGAATATGGCCCCCCCCAATAACTACGGGAATAGGCCCCTTCAATACTGGCCCTTTTCCTCTGCAGATCTTTATAACTGGAAGATGCATAACCCTACTTTCTCTGAAAACCCACAGGCTCTTACTGCTTTAATAGTCTCTTGTCTTCTCCCACCAACCCACCTGGGATGATTGTCAACAGCTCCTCCAGACTCTCCTCACAACTGAGGAGAGACAACGAGTTCTCCTGGAAGCTAGGAAGAATGTGTTAGGCGCCAATGGACAACCTACCCAGTTGCCTAACGAGATTGATGCCAGTTTTCCACTCGTCAGGCCGAATTGGGACTTTAATACCCCGGAAGGTAAGGAGCAACTGAAAATGTATCGCCAGGCTCTGGTGGCGGGTCTCCATGGAGCGGCCAGGCGCCCCACGAATTTGGCTAAGGTAAGAGAGGTAACTCAGGGGCCCCAGGAATCGCCAACCGTGTTCCTAGGACGCTTAATGGAGGCTTTTAGACGATTCACTCCTTATGATCCAACCTCTGAGGAACATAAGGCCACCATAGCAATGGCCTTTATTGACCAGGCGGCCCCTGATATTAGAAAGAAGTTACAAAGGCTGGATGGCCTACAAGGTTTCTCCCTTCAGGACTTAGTAAAAGAGGCAGATAAGGTATATAATAAGAGGGAGACAGAAGAAGAAAGAGAAAAAAGAAAGCAGAAGGAACAAGAGGCTTATGAGGTAAGATGAGATAAGAGGCAAGAAAGACATTTGAGTACGATACTGGCCACTGTAGTCAGAGGAGGAAACATTAGAGACAGAAATAAACAGGAAGGGTGAACAATGGATAGAAGGCGGCCATTAGACAAGGACCAATGTGCCTACTGTAAAGAAAAAGGTCATTGGGCAAGAGAATGCCCTAAAAAAAGGAACGGGGGAAGGCCAACCAGAGATAAAATCTTAACATTGGAAGAGGAAGATTAGGGAAGTCAGGGCTCGGACCCTCTCCCCGAGCCCAGGGTAACTCTTAAAGTAGAGGGGGAACCCGTCCAGTTCTTGGTGGACACCGGAGCCCAGCACTCAGTCCTCCTCCACTCAAAGGGCCCCCTTTCAACTAAAAGGTCATGGGTCCAGGGGGCTACAGGAAATAAACAGTACTCATGGAGCACACGAAGGACAGTAGATCTTGGGGTGGGATGAGTAACCCACTCATTCTTGGTCATACCTGAGTGCCCATACCCTCTGCTAGGCAGAGACTTACTCTCTAAGGTGGGGGCCCAGATCCACTTTCAACCAGAAGGGCCCACCATAACTGACAACCAAGGGAGATTACTCCAAATTTTGACCATGAAGCTGGAAGATGAACTTAGGATATATGAAACACCCTCGCCTCCACAAGTTGACATGCAGGATTGGATGACCAGGTTTCCACAGGGTTGGGCAGAAACTGCCGGTATGGAAATGGCAAAATATCGGCCCCCCGTGGTGGTAGAACTTAAAACAACCGCCACCCCGGTGACGGTCCGCCAATACCCCATGAGTAAAGAAGCCCGAGATGGCATCCGTCCTCAAATACAAAGGTTGCTGGAATTAGGGATCCTGGTAAGGTGCCAATCTTCACGGAATACCCCTCTTTTGCCAGTTAAAAAGCCAGGAACTAATAATTACTGACCGGTACAAGACCAACGAGAGGTAAATAAGCGGGTAATGGACCTCCATCCCACGGTACCCAACCCCTACAATCTCTTAAGTACTCTTCCACCTCAGCACACTTAGTACACTGTTTTGGATCTTAAAGATGCTTTCTTCTGCCTGAGACTTTCTTCTCTCAGTCAGCCTTACTTTGCCTTCGAGTGGAAGGATCCAGCCTCTGGGATGTCAGGCCAGCTGACATGGACTCGCCTGCCACAAGGATTCAAGAACTCCCCCACCATTTTTGATGAGGCTCTCCACCAGGATTTGGCATCTTATAGAGAATCCAATCCCCAGGTAACTCTACTTCAATATGTCGATGATATTCTTTTAGCTGCTGAAACCCAAGAGGACTGCATCAAGGGAACTGAGAGGCTGTTAACAGAACTGGGAACATTGGGATATCAGGCTTCAGCAAAGAAAGCACAAATATGTCAACGACAGGTTAGTTACCTGGGGTACTTGTTAAAAGGAAGACAGAGATAGCTTTCAGAAAGCAGGAAAGACACCGTTGCCTGGATACCGGCCCCCAAGAGTCCCAAACAAGTTAGAGAATTTTGGGGGACGGCCGGATTTTGTAGGCTATGGATTCCGGGGTTTGCTGAATTAGCAGCCCCTCTATATCCTCTGACCAAAAATGACATCCCTTTTGCTTGGGGGGATAAAGAACAACGGGCCTTTGACCAAATTAAACGAGCCCTGCTATCAGCCCCAGCTTTGGGCTACCAGATATCACTAAGCCTTTTCATCTGTACGTGGCCGAGAATAAAGGTATTGCAAAGGGAGTACTAACTCAGAAACTGGGCCCCTGGAATCGCCCGGTTGCGTACCTATCAAAGAAATTGGATCCTGTGGCAGCGGGATGGCCCGCCTGCTTAAAAATAATCGCCGCAGTGGCCGCCTTGGTCAAAGATGCTGACAAACTGACTTTGGGGCAGAACTTAACGATAACAGCCCCCCATGCATTAGAAAGTGTGATTCGCCAGCCACCCGACAGATGGCTAACAAATGCCAGAATGACTCATTACCAAGCCCTGCTGTTAAACTCAGATCGTATTAAGTTTACATCAGCCACAGGACTCAACCCGGCCACCTTGTTACCCAACCCTGACCTGGAAAGCACTACCGTCATCCATGATTGTCAGGAAGTACTGGCTGCAGCACACGGTAGCAGACCAGACTTGATGGATCAGCCCTTCCCCAACGCCGACGTTACCTGGTTTACTGATGGAAGCAGTTTCCTAGAGGAAGTTTTTATAGATACCTTCTCAGGATGGGTAGAAGCTTTCCCGACGAAGAAGGAGACAGCTACTGTGGTGGCCAAAAAGATCTTAGAAGAAATTTTCCCCCGGTTCGGGGCACCAAAGGTAATAGGATCAGATAATGGTCCCGCCTTCGTCACCCAGGTAAGTCAGGGTGTGGCCAAATACCTGGGGACTGATTGGAAATTACATTGTGCCTATAGACCCCAGAGTTCAGGACAGGTAGAGAGAATGAATAGAACTCTAAAAGAGACCCTAACTAAATTGTCCATAGAGACTGGTGGTACAGATTGGATGGTGCTCCTTCCCTTAGCCCTGTTCCGGGCTAGAAATACCCCCTCCCGCTATCATCTTACTCCATTTAAAATACTATATGGGGCCCCACCTCCTCTTCTTACGCTAGGAAAAAAAAATAAGTCCTGACTGCCAGAATAACACTGACTTATATGCTAGGCTGTTGGGACTCCAGTTGGTCCAAAAGGAGGTGTGGTCCCAGCTGGCAGAGGCTTACCGACCAGGAACACCAGCAGAGGCTCATCCCTTCCAAGTTGGAGATTCCGTGTACATCCGTCGGCACCGAACCCAGACTCTAGAGCCTCGGTGGAAAGGACCATACATCGTCCTGCTCACCACCCCCACGGCTATAAAGGTAGACGGCATTGCTGCGTGGATTCATGCTTCACACGTGAAGGCCGCACCAGCATCTGCATCATCGGAATGGCGAGCCCAAAAGACCAGCAACCCGCTCAAGCTCAAGCTTCTGCGATCATCAGACTTATAACTTTAACTTTGTTACCCCTACTGACTGTGAGTAATTTTAGTCCTCACCTGCCCCAGCGTTTAACCTGGCAGGTAATTTCCCAGACTGGAGATGTAATATGGTCTGTTAGCAATATCGCTCCCCCATGGACCTGGTGGCCAAACCTTTTTCCTGATGTTTGTAAACTGGCCATAGGGGCTCCCGGTTGGGATTTAGAAGACTATTATGATCAACATAATGTTCCAAAAATTTTATCAACTAGAGCTGATTCCTCCGGAAAGGGTTGCAAAAACGGGATTCGGAGAACTGGGTTCAGAGCTCCTGCTTTCTACATATGCCCCGGGTTCCATCGCCACATGTCCCTTAATTATAAATGTGGAGGAACTGAAAACTTTTATTGCAAAAGCTGGGGATGTGAAACCACAGGAGATACCTATTGGAAGCCCACCTCTGCCTGGGATTTTATTAAGGTAACAGCCAACTATACTCATACTACTTCTGGGGGACCCCAACCCATCAGCCCCGAATGTCTAAATAACTGGTGCCACCCCCTCAAAATTTCTTTTAGTGAGCCAGGAAAAAAAGATAAAAAATGGATAAATGGCCATTCATGGGGACTTAGGTTTTACAAAGAAGGATATGATGATGGGTTACTGATGACCATCAAATTAAAAATTGAAACCCCTACTCCAGTTCCTATAGGCCCCAGCCCTCTTTGCTACCTTTGGCCCCTACCACAGCGTTACCAGAGATAAGAAACCAAACTTTTGAGCCAAAAGAAATGACAATCAAGCCCAAGACCACCCCCCCCGGGACCAAATGCTCTCATTGGTCCAGGCGGCTTTTGAGGTTTTAAATGCCACAAACCCGGAGGCTACCAAATCATGTTGGCTTTGCTATGCTGCTCCTCCCCCTTATTATGATGCTATAGGATATAATTCTAATTATAATAATGTTAACACTCCAGATCAATGTCGATGGAAACAAGAAGGAAATAGTAAATTGACCCTGGCCTCAGTATTAGGAAACGGTACATGTGTAGGAACGCCCCCCTCGTCCCATCGACATCTTTGTACCAATTCAAGCCTCCCACAGGGCTCAGGGTATCTCCTCCCTCCTCCGGATGGATGGTGGACATGTAACACGGGATTAACCCCCTGCATTTCTTTAGAGGTCCTTAAAGCTTCAACCGATTTTTGTGTGTTAGTTCAGCTGGTCCCCAGACTCATTTATCATTCAGATTCATCTTTTCTAGATGAATACGAAGGCAAAAGAAGGTTTAAGAGAGAGCCCATAACCCTCACCCTGGCTGTACTCCTAGGACTAGGAATGGCAGCCGGGGTAGGAACAGGTGCAACAGCCCTCATTCAACAACCTCACTACTATGATACCTTGAGACAAGCTGTAGATGTCGACCTCCGGGCGTTAGAAAGTTCCATAACTCAGTTAAAAGAATCCCTCACCTCGCTTTCAGAGGTGGTAATGCAAAACAGGAGGGGATTAGATCTGCTGTTCCTTAAGAAGGGCGGACTATGTGCTGCACTAAAAGAAAAATGCTGTTTTTATATTGATCATTCTGGGGCTATTACCAAAACTATGGACAAACTTAGGGAGCGCCTGGACAAAAGACAACAGGAAAGGGAAAATCAAAAAAGGATGGTTTCAATCATGGTTTGATAAATCTCCCTGGCTTACTACTTTAGTTTCCACCTTGTTAGGGCCCCTCATTATTTTATTGTTGCTCTTAACTTTTGGACCATGCATTCTGAATCGCCTGATAGCCTTTATTAGAGAACGCATTAGTACGGTACAAGTTTTAATGCTAAGGCAACAATACCAAAACTCGCAAAAAGAAACTGAAATTCCATGATTGAAATTAGTTATAAAAAAACAAAAGGGGGGAATGTGGGGCCTTTAGGGACTTTCCACCCCCTCACTTGTTCACGTAAACCAACCTCTTGCGCCACTCCTTCGCCCTATCGAAACCAATTCTTCTCCCTATCGAAACCAATTCTTGAAGTTTTTCAGTTGACGGGGATTTTCCAGCCAGTGGGTAATTTTCCAGTTGCCCGTAACAGGTATACGCCCTAACCGTCACAATGAATGAACAACTGTAACGGCCAGAAAGTGGGGCAAAAGTTCCTAAGCCAATAAATTCAAAAGTCACCACATTTACCCAATCATTGTGAGAATATACCCGCCCTATGAGTAAATAAACCTATAAAAAGTATGTGATTCCGCTTTTAGGGGTTCCCCATCGGCCTCCTGCATGAGGTTCAGGGAACCCCGGTGCATCAGCTCCTAATAAACCTCTTGCGTGTTGCAGCGGCTCGCGATTCTTGGCGATTCTTGGGCGAGTTGGAATCCTTCGTAGACCGTTTGGGTCTAACACTGCATAAAACCAGAGATTGAAATTAGCACACATAACATTCCATAAGCCAAAAATGTAATAGACAAGACCTACTCCTTGCTCAACGAAATGGACTCAACACCACATATTCAACGCTTAGGAATATACCTGACTAGGAAGAATCTTAAAACCCATGGATTTATATGTCTCCATAAGAGAATCAAGCGTGGGTACAGCGGCATAAACGCAGCAGTGAAAATCCAATAAATCCCATTATCAAAATAAATTTCAAAAACAAAACACAATGACAGTGAAATAGACAGCAATTCTTAAATAATTAACTCAAGGCATGTGATGCAACCTGGATTTACCACATCTACACCCAGAGCTGGTTGAGACATAAGGCTGGACACTTCAGGCTGAAAGCATTGGTGAGTTTTGGTGAGCAAATACAGACCCTTTGAAGTCATACTGCATGGTAGCCATTCCATGGGTCCCAACTCTCCAGGTTCAAGGGATTCTTCCTTCAGCTAAAACATGCATGGGAAACTCAGAGTATGGTCCACCATGTGATTGGGAAACGATTTAAAATGCATCTCAGTTTTCGTATCATGGTCCTCGGGTTCACCATTCCAGATGCTTTAGTAACACTCTCCCCGCCTAGAGAGTCAGTGCCTTTAACCTCCTGTTTGGCACAGCTTGCAATTTCTGCGCAAGATGAACAGGAATAGGGAGAACCAATGAGAGACTAGCTGTAGGTGTCTGCACGGGCAAATGTAATGCTCATTTCCCACCAGGAAGAGGAATTAAACAAAGGCTCAGCGTGCCCTGCCGGAAACTGATTAGGGCCTGAAGCAATCCTGCGGTTTTGTGCCCAGCTCACAAGAAAGCGAGTTGAAGAAAGGAGCTCAGGGGAAATGTGATTCACAAACCTGCAGAGTTATAAATGACAGCTATCCTCCAAAAATATATTGAAGTAAGCCTGCGAAGGGGACTTGAAAGCGGGGCAGAATTTCAGGAAAACGATTGCAGGGGGCAGACTGGAATTGCCTTGAAAGCATAGAAAAAGAGGCAGAACGTCGATAATGATGCACTTGGCCAAAAAGGGCGTATGCGTTTTTTCCTGAATATATTCAGGAAAAAACTCATACGCACTGTTTGGCCAACCAAGCAAGCCTGTAAAGGAAATCTGCACTACAATGAAGTCTCACTGCCCCCCGGGCAAAAGGGCCACCTGAAAAAAGTGTAAAATGCAGAAAGGCAGGACAGGACATGGAGAACAGGGAGCCTTGTTATGCTGATTGACAGGATGTAAATTGCGAACAGCCACCCTGGAGAAGTGTATGGTGTTTCCTGAAACACGTAAGAAACAAAGCAACACAGCATATGGCACTTCCACTTATGGTCATATAGCTTAGGGAAAATAAAATCAAAAACAGACAGCCATCCCAATGTTTGGGACGGCTGTGTTCACAAGAAGCTCGTCTACAGTGCCAGGTAAATATCCCAGAAAGCAAAAATGGATAAAGAAGTTGTGGCACGTACGTACAATGGCATATCACTCAGCAATGTAATCTGTGTCATCAGGCCCGTAGCAGCATAGTGAGTGGATGCAGGTACGGTGATTCTATGTGAACTACGTCACACAGAAAAAGGAACATCATAAAATATCACTAATACACGGAATGTAAACTTGACTACACATGAACTGAATTACAAAACAGAACAGTGTCCAAATTTAGAAAACCAACTAGTGCTTGCCTATGGGGAAAGGTGCGCTGGGGTGCTGCATAAAACCAGAGACTGAAATTAGCACAGATAATATTCCATAAGCCAAATATGTAATAGACAAGACCTACTCCTTGCTGAACGAAACGGACTCAACACCACATATTCAACACCTAGGAATATACCTGACTAGGAAAAATCTTAAATCCCATGGATTTATATGTCTCCAGTTGATCCAAGAGAATCAAGCATGTGTACAGCGGCATAAACGCAGCAGTGAAAATCCGATAAATCCCATTATCAAAACAAATTTCAAAAACAAAACACAATGACAGTGAAATAGAGAGCAATTCTTAAATAATTCACTCAGGGCATGTGATGCAACCTGGATTTACCACATCTAAACCCAGAGCTGGTTGATGCGTAAGGATGGACACTTCAGGCTGATAGCATTTGTGACTTTCGGTGAGCAAATGCAGACCCTTTGAAGTCATACTGCATGGTACACATTCCATGGGTCCCAACGCTACTGGTTCAAGGGATTCTTCCTTCAGCTAAAACGTGCATGGGAAACCCAGAGTATGGTCCACCGTGTGATTGGGAAACGATTTAAAATGCATCTCAGTTTTCGTTCCCTGGTACTCAGGTTCACCATTCCAAACCCTTTTCTTACACTCTCCCCATTTTTAGAGTCAGTGCCTTTAGCCTCCTGTTTGGCACTGTTTGCAATTTCTGTGCAAGATGAACAGGAATACGGAGAACCAATGAGAGACTATCTGTACTTGTGTGCACGGGCAAATTTAACACTCATTTCCCAACAAGAAGAGGAATTAACCAAATGCTCAGCATGCAGTGCTGGAACAAGATTAGTGCCTGAAGCAATCCTGCGGTTTTGTGGCCAGCTCACAAGAAAGCGAGTTGAGGAAAGGAGCTCAGGGACACTGTCATTCACATACCTGCAGACTTATAAATGACAGCTATCATACAAAAATGTATTGAATTAAGGCTGCGAAGAGGACTTGAAAGTGGGGCAGAAGTGTCGGAATCCGATTTCAGGAAGTAGACGTGAATTGCTTTGAAAGCATAGGAGAAGTGGCAGAACCTCGTCAATGAAGCACTCGGCCAAAAAGGGCATATGCGTTTTTTCCAGGGCCATCATTAACGGGAGTAGGAGGCTCCCAACATGCTCCAGTGGCCAACAGAGGGCCCACATCACCAAGGCGATGTGAGCTAGCCAGGCAGGAGTGACCAGACATCAGAGGGCCCACCTCACAGAATGGTAAGGAACCCAGCCAGGATGAGACTCTCCCCAGAGGGCCCACATCACAAAGGTGATCAGAACCAGACAGGAGAGTCTTCACACCAGTGTGGCCACATCATAGAAAGGTGAGGATCCCAGCACATGTGGCCTAAACCAGAAGACCCACATCTCCAAGGGGCTCGGAAGGAGGCAGGCAGGAGTAGCCTCACAACACAGGGCCCATAGAATAAAAAAGCTGAGGAATCCAGCAATGGGAACCTCCCAGCAGGCGGCCAAGAGCACCAAGTCTATGCGATTCAGGCCGCAGTAAACTCACAGCAGAGGGTCCACATCATCAAACTGTGAGCAACCCAGCCATTTGAACCTCAGAGCAGAAGGTCCACATCCCCAAGGTGTTGGGAGCATGGCAGGAGTGTCCTCGCACCACTTAGCACATATCAGAAAATGTGGGTACCCAGCAGTTAGGGCCTGACGCCAGAGGGCCCTCATCACTGAGGGGAGGAGGCTCCCAGCATGTTCCAACTACCACAAGAGGGCCCACGTCGCCAAGGCGGGATGTGCCAGCCAGGCAGGAGTGACCTTACAGCAGGCGGCCCACCTCAAAGAAGTGTGAGGAACCCAACCAGGATCAGACTCTCACCAGAGGGCCCATATCACCAAGGGGACGGGAACCAGGCACGAGTGTCCTCACACCAGTGGGGCCACATCACTAAAAGGTGAGGAAACTAGCACATGTGGCCACAAACCAGAGGACCTACATCACCAAGGGGCTGGGAGTGACACAGGCAGGAGGAGCCTCCCAACACAGGGCCCAAAGAATAAAAAAGGTGAGGAACCCAGCAGTTGGAACTTCCCAGCAGGCGGCCCAGAGTACAGAGGCTATGGGATCTAGGAATGAGTGAACTGACACACGAGAGCCAACATCAGGAAACTGTGAGCAACCCAGTCGTTGGAACCTCAGAGCAGAAGGCCCATATCGCCATGAGGATGGGAACATTTCACGAGTGCCCTGGCATCACTGGGCTCACATCAGAAAACCTGGGGAGCCCAGCAGTTAGAGCCTGACGCCAGAGGGACCTCATCACCGAGGATAGGAGTCTCCAAAAGGATCCAACTGCCACCAGAGGGCCGACGTCACCAAGGCAATGGGAGCAAGCCAGGCAGGAGTTACCTCAGAGCACAGGGCCCACCTCACAGAACGGTGAGGAACCCAGCCAGGATCAGACTCTCACCAGAGGGGCCACATCACCAAGGGACTGGGAAGCAGGCACGAGTGTCCTCACACCATTGGGGCTACATCATCGAAAGGTGAGGGACCCAGCACACGTGACCTCACACCAGAGGACACACATCACAAAGGGGCTGGGATTGAGGTAGGCAGGAAGAGCCTCAAAACAGAGGGCCCATAGAATATAAAAGGTGAGGAATCCCGCAGTTGGAACCTCCCAGCAGGCGCCCAGGAGCAGCAAGCCTATGGGATCTAGGCCGGAATGAACACACATCAGAGGGCCCTCATCATGAAACTGTGAGCACCCCAGCCGTTGGGACCTCAGAGCAGAAGGCCCAAATTCCCATGGGGTTGGGAACCTGGCAGGAGTGTACTCGCACCACAGGTCGCACATCCGCAAATTTTGGGAGCCCAGGAGTTACGGTCTGATGCAAGTGGGCCCTCATTAAAGAGGGGTGGAGACTCGCAGCAGACACCAACTCCCAAATGAGGGCCCACGTCACCAAGGTGATGTGTGCCAGCCAGGCAGGAGTGACCTCACCGCAGAGGGCCTACCTCACAGAAGGGTGAGGAAACCAGCCAGGATAAGACTCTCACCAGAGGGCCCACATCACCAAGGGGATCGGAACCAGGCAGGAGGGTCCTCACACCAGTGTGGCCACATTATAGAAAGGTGAGGAACCCAGAACATGTGGCCTAAATCAGGGGACCCACATCTCCAAGGGGCTAGGAGTGAGGCAAGCAGGAGTATCATCACAAAACAGAGCTCACAGAATAAAAGTTGTGAGGAATCCAGCAGTTGGAACCGGCCAGCAGGCCACCCAGAGCATGGAGTCTATGGGATTCAGGCCACAGCGAACTCACAGCAGAGGTCCCACATCATGAAACCATGAGCAACCCAGTGGATGGGACCTCAGAGAAGAAGGCCCACATCCCCATGGGGATGGGAACCTGACAGCAGTGTCCTCGGCCCACTTCCACGAATCAGAAAATGTGGGAACCCAGCAGTTAGGACCTGAGGCCAGAGGACCCTCATTACCAAGGGGAGGAGGCTCCCAGCAGGTTCCAACTGCCACCATAAGGCCGATGTCACCAAGGCGGGGTGTGCCAGCCAGGCAGGAGTGACCTCAGAGCAGAGAGCCACCTCACATAAGTGTGAGGAACCCAACAAGGATCAGACTCTCACCAGAGGGCCAACATCACCAAGGTGATGGGAATCAGGCAAGACTGTCCTAACCCCAGTGGGGCCAACATTCCCAAGGGAATGGGAACCAGTCAAGAGTGTCCTCACACCAGTGTGGCCACATTATAGAAAGGTGAGGAACACAGCACATGTGGCGTCAAACAAGGGGACACACATCACGAAAGGGCTGGGAGTGAGGCATGCAGGAGGAGACGCACAACCGAGGGCCCATAGAATAAAAAAGGTGAGGAATCGAGAAGTTGGAAACTCCAAGCGGGAGGCCCAGAGCACTGACACTATGGGATACAGGCCAGAGTGAACACACAGCAAAGGGCCCACATCATGAAACTGTGAGCAACCCAGCAGTTGGGACCACAGAACAGAAGTCCCACATGCCCATGGGGATGGGAACCTGGCAGGAGTGACTCGCACCACTGGGCACACATCGGAAAATGTGTGGAGCCCAGCACTTAGGGCCTGACACCAGAGGGCCCTCATCACTGAGGGGAGGAGGCCCCAGCACGCTCCAACTGCCACCAGAGTGTCCACGTCGCCAAGGCGACGTGCGCCAGCCAGGCAGGATTGACCTCACAGCAGAGGGCCCACATCATGAAAGTGTGAGCAACCCAGCCGTTAGGACCTCAGAACAGAAGGCCCACACGCTCATGAGGATGGGAACCTGGCAGGAGTGCCCTCGCACCGCTTAGCACGCATCAGAAAATGTGGGAACGCCGTCGTTAGGGCCTGACGCCAGAGGGCTTCATCACCGAGGGAAGGAGGCTCCCAGCAGGCTCCAACTGCCACCAGGGGGCCAAAGTCGGCAGGGCGGGTTGTGCCAGCCAGGCAGGAGTGACCTCAGAGAAGAGGGCTCACCTCACGGATGTGTGAGGAACCCAACCAGGATCAGAGTCTCACCAGAGGGCCCACATCACCAAGGGGATGGGAACCAGGCAGGAGTGTCCACACACCAGTGGGGCCACATCATCAAAAGATGAGGAACCCATCACATATGGCCTCAAACCTGAGGACACACATCACCATGTGGCTGGGAGTGAGGCAGGTGTCTGGAGGGGCACATTTAACTCTAATTTCCCACCAGGAAGAGGAAGTAACCAAAGGCTCAGAGTACCGTGCCGGACCCTGATTACGGCCTGAAGCAAACCTGCAGTTTTGTGGCCAGCTTACAAGGAAGCGAGTTAAGAAAGGAGCTCAGGGGCACTGTAATTCACAAACCTGCAGAGATAAATGACAGCTATTGGCAAAAATATATCGAAGTAAGTCTGCAAAGAGGACTTGAAAACGAGGCAGAATTGCAGGAATCATATTTCAAGAGGTAGATTGGAATTGCATTTAAAGCATATGAAAAGCGGCAGATCTTTGACAGTGATGCACATGGACAAAAAGTGCGTATACATTTTTCCTGAATATATTCAGGAAAAAACGCATATGAACATTTTGGCCAACCAAGCACTCCAGCAATGGAAATCCACACTACAATGAAGTCACATTTTCCATTCGTCAAAAAGGCCATTTGAATAAAGTGTAAAAACCAGAAACACAGGACAGGCCATGGAGAACAGGGAGCCGTGTTATGCTGATGGGCGGGATGTAAATTGCCAACAGACACTCTGGAGATGTTCATGGTGTATCCTGAAACATCTAAAAAACAAAGCTACAGAGCCTAGGGCACTTCCACTTTTGGCCCTATAGCTTAGGAAAATTAAAATCAACAAGACACAGCCAACACAAAATTTAGGGCTGCTGTGTTTACAAGAACCTCGAGTCCAGTACAAATTAAATATCCCAGAAAGAAAAAAACGGATAAAGAAGTTGTGCTACTTATGTACAACGAAATATCACTCAGCAGTGAAATCAATGTCATCAGGCCTGTAGCAGCAAATTCAGTGGATTTAATTATGATGATTCTAAGAGAAATATGTCACACAGAGAAAGATAATTATCATAAGATATCACTAATAGAGGGAGTGTAAACTTGGCTACACATAAACTGAATTACAAAACCGAACAGAGTCTCACATTTAGATAAAAACCTTATGCTTGCTTAAGGGGAAAGTTGAGTTGGGCTGCTGTATAAAAATGGATTGAAATTAGCACACATACCATTCCATAAGCCAAATACGTAATAAACAAGACCTACTCTTTGCTCAACGAAATAGACTCATCCATGGTGTATCACCTCACACCTATTAGAATGGGCATCATCAGAAAATCTACAAACAACAAATGCTGGAAACGGCGTGGAGATAAGGAATCCTCTCCCACTATTGTTGGGAACGTAAATTGATAGAGTCACTGTGCAGAACATTATGGAGTTTCTTATAAAACTAAGAATAGAATTACCATATGATACAGCAATCCCTCTACTGGGCATATACCCAGACAAAACCATAAATCAAAAAGAGACATTCACCACAATGTTCATTGCATCACTATTTACACTATCCAGGTAATGGAAGCAACCTAAATGCCCACAGACAGACGAATGCATAAAAATGTGGTACATATATAAAATGGAATATTACTAAGCCATAAAAAGGAATGAAATTGGGACATTTCTAGAGACGTTGATGGATCTAGAGACTGTCATACAGAGTGAAGTAAGTCAGAAAGAGAAAAACAAATCTTGTATATTAAGGCATATATGTGGAACCTAGAAAAATTGTACAGATGAACCGTTTTGCAAGGCAGAAATAGAGCAACACATGTATACAACAAATGTATGGACAACAAGGAGGGAAAGCTGTTGGGGGTGGTGGTGGGAGGAGGTGAGATTTTGGGATTGGCATGTATACATTTATATGTATAAAGTAGATAACCAAAAACAACCTGCTGTATAAAAATATAAAATTAAATTCAAAATAAAAAAAATAAAGTTAAAAAAAGTAAAACAGAAAAAATATTCTTCCCTTCACATACATGTATTTATATGAATAAATTATTTCCATGCTTATATCTGTAAATACACAAAAGAGGAATAAAATCTACCTTGAACCAAACACGAAAAAAAGAACAGAACCCACCAGTTACACAGAGGAAAACCGTTTCAGGGCACTTGCTCCAATTGCAAACAATTCTGAAGTTGGTCAGTGGTGGGGAATCATCTCTCATTCAGCCAGCATGCTCCTCGCAACAAGCGTCCTCACTGCAAAGCTGGGGGACCGTGCCAAGGCATCTGTGAGTAAACGTGGGCCGAGCCCCAGGCCAGCTGCTGCTGAAATGTTCCCACCCTTCCAAGGCTAAACACCTGAATATGTACAAGGACTTGAAAACCTAGAGGAAGGGCCATGGAGCCACATGAGGGACAGCATGCCAGCCGACTTGGTGCCTGCAGGCCAGCCAGGATGGTCCTGGCCATGGGTGCTCTTCTGGAAGCTTTCCATTTCCCTGCCTGAGATACCCCTGCTGTCCCGGCCCCCACTGTTTTCTTCCTTCCTCACCTGTGCCCAGGGAGAAATTCCAGCGGCAGGTGTGGGTGACACATCCTTCTTTAGCAGGTAGCATCTTGGCAACTGCTGCAGAAAGTCCAGCAGAGCCCCACTCACACTGGGACACCCACAAAGCCGTGGCCTCTCACTCCCTCCCACCAGCCCAGCCCCGAGACTGCTGACAGGGCAGAGAAAATGGCGTCAGGCACAGCTGCAAGGGCTCTTGCTGCCTGGAGCGGTGTTTATATTGATCTCAACCCAGGCACACCTGGGGAGGGCTGGCCGGCACGGTCAGGCTTCCCAGGCCAGCCAATAATCACCCCTCAGGGGCTCACAGTTGCAGAAAACGGAACTTGCTGAATCGGCCAGGTCCAAGGAACAGGTGTGGGCTGCTGAGAGTCAGGATTGACAAGGGGCTGCAGCTCTGGCTTGTTTTCTAATTATATTATCTGGCCCATGAGTGGGAGACAACTTCAAGAAAACCCTCTCCTAATGAGAGGAAACCAGGAGTCAGGGAGAGGAGGGGTGGGTGGTGGTTGGGGACAGAGGCCTGGTGCCCCAGGTGCAGTGGAAGTCTCTGGAAGACCAGGTGGAGGAGGCTGCACAGAGTGATGCCCAGGGTCACAGACCTGTCAGAGCTGCTGTTTGTTAATTCAAGTCCTGCTCTGAGGTGCTCTGTGTCAGATCTGAGCGACAGGTGAGCTGGGAGTGCTCTGCAATGAGGGCTATGTGCACGGTTCCTGTGTGCCCAGCCCTGCCAAGGTACCTGCAAGGGTAGCTCTGTATCCTGGGAGGGGCCTGACCACGGGAGCCCCATGGACTGCAGAGGACCTGCCCAGGGAATCCCATATCCTGGGAGGGGTCTGAACTCGAGAGCCCCATGGGCTGGGGTGGGGGTAGGGTACCTGCCCAGGTGAGCTCCATACCCTGGGATTGGCCTGACCTCGAGAGCCCCATGGGCTGCTGGAGTCCTGGTAAAGGATGTCAGGACAGTCAGTGAAGCCACTGAGGATATACCTCCAGTAGTTCCTATATCCTACAGCCTGCTGGTCATTTTACCAACCACCAGGACTTGGTATTCTGTATTACTCTTCAATGATGCCTTCTTCTGTATTCCATTAGTCCCAGAGTCACAAGACATTTTGGCTTGTGAGTGGCAGGACTCAACATACAACTAAAACAATACTTCCGGGCCATCTTGCACCAAGGGTTCAAAAATTCCCACACCATCTTTGGGGAAAGCTCAGCTAAAGACCTAAAAGTTCTACCTCTGGAAAAGGAAACACTCCTTCAATATGCAGACGACATTCTGATCATCAGCCCTACTAAGGAGGCCTCTGAACTACCAAGCCAATAAAGGATAGAAGTTGTCCAAGAAGAAGCTCAGATAGCACAGACTACAGTGACCTGCCTGGGCTTCATTCTCACAGAAGGTTGGAGGAGCCCATCCCAGGAAAGGGAAGAAACAATTTACAGCCTTACCCCTTTCTAAAACTAGAAGACAGCTTAGGGGTTCCTGGGGAGTCCAGGGTTTGTTGCTTCTGGATCCCTAACTACAGTCTACTAGCTGGGTCTCTATATGAAACACTGAAAGGAAAAGTTGATGATCCTTTTGAATAGAATCCAGAAGTGGCCTTTCAAGAATGGAAAGAGCAGTCAATTCAGACTCTTGCCCTGGAACTCCCTAATTTAGCTAAACCCTTTGACCTTTACATTCCTGGTGAAAGGTGAATCGCCATTGGAGTGTTAGTGTAAAACCTGGGACCACTTGAAATGGAACAATGCAAGAATGCCATCCAGGTAGGATAAACTACGGTCACCAAGGGACTTGGCCCACCGCCACATCTGGCCAAGATACTGGCAGTATCTAAAAACCTGGAAATCAGCAGCCCAAAAGGCCACCTCCCTCCTAAGGGAAACGGACCCCACATGGTGATCCTATCCCCCAACCATGCCCTGAAGTTGCAGGATTTGCTCCGTGGGCACACTGACCTCGAGTGTGGAGGCCCTCCAACTCCAACCTCCAGAGAGATAACCGGGAGCAACGGGGCACCATGACAACTCGTGTGATCATCATTTGACCAGGAGTTTCTCTCATAAAACAACAAGAGTGTGTCTCAAAAGAGTAGACTACTGCTTGCAGGACTTACTGCACCCGGAGGGGAGCTAATAATCTTGGCGGGGGAACCGTATATCACGCTGTCACCATAGAAAAGCCTACAGACACCGTGATGATGGTGGCCAATAAGACCGGCTGGACTCCTGTTTACTTCAAAAGGCTGTTGACTCAGTGGCCATCATGGTCCTTCATCACCACTGACCCTGGACTGTCTGGGAGTTGAGCGGGCAGGGTCCTGACACCTGGTGCTGTTTTTACGTTAATTCAGGGGCCTAGTTGAAGAAAGTGCAGACTACTGGTCAGAGCATCTAGGCTGGCAGAAACGGTCAGCCTAAGGTGGCCCAACAAAAGTGGGGCGGGGTGAAACTGGACCTTACAGCGTCACTGCACATCTCCTTCCTGGACACTTAAAGGTCATTAGAATCTATAACACTTCCAATACTGGTGCTCAGGCGGACGAGCACGGAGGCAGGAGACCTGGGGACAATCAACGTCACCTGGAGACTGCTGGGAAGAAGTTCTGACCCTCGCCCACAAGTGTGAGGGCTCCTAACTCAGCACTGAGCAGTTACAGAAGAAAGGTCTGCACCCTCAGCACTCCAAGAATGAGGAAGGGGACAAAAGGCAGAAGAGAGGTTTGTCCCAGGCAAAGCCCCTTAAAAATCCCTGGGAGATAAAAATAGAATCTGGGCAATAAAATAAAGTCTAACCATTTTTATCCTTTGTGCTTTGTCTAATTTCACGTGCTCCTAGCGTCCCGCATACAGAGGTTCCACACCCGGCACTTCAGACCAGATTTCCTAGTGCAGAATGGCTGGGTCGACACATCAGCTCCTGGGGCCCAGTGCAGACTCTGCGATATAGAGCCTGAGCTGTAGCCAACAGGGCCCTTGAGAGTTCCACCGCTTCCCTCCCACTGACTCTGACAGGATCTCTACACAGCAGCCCAGCCCACAGCCCACAGGGTAGCACATGCTCTCACCTCTCCATTCTCTGATCAAAATATAAAGTTTCCTTTGCTTCTGAACCAAACTCAGTCTCAATCTGTTGGCTCCAGTGACACTGGGCAGGGGGACAGTTGTTGGGGTCCACTCTGGAGGATCAGTAACAGAAATTGAGAACATTGTAACTTTAATGAACAGATGTGTAAGCCATACTGTAATTAACAGAGAACAGTGTATAAGATGTTATACACTGTTAGAAATAAGATGTTTCTAACACTTCCATTTGATATTTCCATCACTTTCTTATAAGCAAGTTCAATGAAAATGTTTGTCTTATGTGTCAGGTCAATATTAGAGAAACGAAGTGATTTCTTTCCAAGCATGTACATCTAATAATCTTGCTTAAAGCTTCAATCTTGTTTTAAATGCTTTTCCATTGAAAATGATACCTCTCTTTCAGCTTCCCCATTTCTGAGAAGTATAAAATCTTATAATTTATTATTACCGAAGGGGAAAGGGTGGGAGGAGGGATAAATTAACAGTTTGCGATTAACACATACACAATGCTATGTATAAAATCAATCATCAACAAGGAACTACTGTATAGCACAGGGAACTACACTCAATATTTTGCAATAACCTATAAGGGGAAATGATCTGAAAAAAATAGATATTTTTATTGACATCATCTATCAATGACAGTTAAAATCGAACCTAAGGGAAGCCGGTGGTGAGTGTTTCTGACCCTGAAGACATCAATCATCTAAAGTTTGGACTCTGCCTACTTCCCAAGGTCCTTAATGAACATATGTGTAGCCGTAGCTTAAAAAATCCCCCAGTTTGGGTTGCGGAGAGACACTGATTTTGAAAAAGCCCTGGTGTTCTCCTCACATGAATGGGACCCTTCCTACAGCTAAAACATGCCTGTCACACACAGAGGATGGTATACCGTCTGATCGGGAAGAGTTTGGAAAAGGAATCTCATCTCCTCATCACCTGGTGCTCGGGTTCACCCCTCCAGAGTCTTTACTAACAGTCTCCCCACTTGGAGATGTCAGCACTGTCAACATCCTGTTGTGCACAGTTTGGAATTTGTCCAGAGGATGAATCGGAAGGAGGAGGAACAATGAGAGACAAGTCCTAGGTGTTCAGACAGGCACATGTCACTCTAATTTCCAATCAGGGAGACGAATTAACCAAAGACTAGGGTTGCCCATGGAAACAGAATAGGGCTTGAGGAAATCCCGCTGCTTTGTGGCCAGTTCCTGTAAACACAAGTGGAAAAATGGAACTCAGGGGCACAAAATTCACGAAACTGCAGAGCTCAAAATATCTATCACTGAAAAATGTCTTGAGGAAGGTCAGAAAAAAGGACTTGTAAGCAACAGAGAATGGCAGGAAAGGGATTGGAAGAGGTAGAAAGGACTCGCCATTAAGCACAAGAAAAGGGGCTGAACATTGCCAACATTGCAGTTGGCCAAAAAGGGTGTATGCATCTTTTTCTGTATAAATTCAAGAAAAGGGCATACACATTTTTAGCCAACCAAACAGGTGGGCACTGGAAATCAATACTACAAAACACATCACTTTGCATCAGTCAGAAGAGCCGTCCTCATAAAGTGTAAACACCAGAAATGCAGGACAGGGCAAGGAGAAAAGGGAGCACTGTGAGGCTTATAGTGGAAATGTATGTTGCCAACGTTCACTCTGGAGAAGTGTATTGTGTTTACTAAAGCAACTAAAAAATGAGCTACAGAGCACAGGGCACTTGCACTCATGGACGTATATCTTGGGAAAAACAAAAATGGGGAGGACACAGGCACGCCAAAGTTTACCGCCTCTCTGTTTAAAAGATCCTCGACTAGGATATAACATAAATGTCTCTGGAGGGTAAAAATGGATAGAGATGAGGTACTTAGGTAGAGTGGAATATTACTCAGCCCGGAAAATAATGAAATATTGCCATTTGTAACAACTCCAGAGGACTTAAGTATGATCATAAAAAGTCACAAAATACTAAAAGAAAAACACATAAGATATCACTAATACATGGAATATAAACTTGGCTACACATGCACTGAATTACAAAACAGAACAGGGTCTCAAATTAAGAAAACCAACTTATGCTTTCTTATGGAGAAAGGTGAGTTGGGGTGCTGCATAATACCAGAGATTGAAATTAGCACAGATACCATTCCAAAAGCCAAATATGTAATAGACAAGACCTACTCCTTGCTCAACGAAGTGAACTCAACACCACATATTCAACACTTAGGAATATACCTGACTGGTAACAACCTTAAAACCCATGGATTTATATGTCTCCATAAGAGAATCAAGCATGTGTACAGCGGCAAAAACGCAGCAGTGAAAATCCGATAAATCCCATTACCAAAATAAATTTTAAACACAAAACAAAATGACAGTGAAATAGACAACAATTCTTAAATAATTCACTCAGGGCTTGTGATGCAATATGGATTTACCACATCGACACCCAGAGCTGGTGAGACATAGGGCTGGACACTTCGGGCTGATAGCATTGGTGAGGATTGGTGAGCAAATGCAGACCGTTTGAAGTCACACTGCATGATACCCATTCCATGGGTCCCAACTCTCCAGGTTTAAGCGAATTTTCCTTCAGTTAAAACATACATGGGAAACACAGAGTATGGTCCACCATGTGATTGAGAAAAGTTTTTAAATGCATCTCAGTTTTTGTCCCCTGGTATTCGGGTTCACCATTCCAGACGCTTTACTAACACTCTCCCCACTTCGAGAGTCAGTGCCTTTAACCTCGTCTTTGGCACAGTTTGCGATTTCTGCGCAAGATGAACAGGAATAGGGAGAACCAAAGAGAGACTAGCTGTAGGTGTCTGCACAGGCAAATGTAATGCTCATTTCCCACAAGGAAGAAGAATTAGCCAAAGGCTCAGCATGCCTGCCGGAACCAGATTAGGGCCTGAAGCAATCCTGTGGTTTTGCGGCCAGCTCACAAGAAAGCTAGCTGAAGAAAGGAGCTCAGGGGCACTGTAAATCACAAACTTACAGAGTTGTAAATGACAGCTATCTTCCAGAAATATATTGAAGTAAGCCTGCAAAGAGGACTTGAAAGCGGGGCAGAATTTCAGGAAAGCTATTTCAGGGGATAGACTGGTATTGCACTTAAAGCATAGGAAAAGAGGCAGATCGTCGACAATGATGCACTCGGCCAAAAAGTGCGTATGCGTTTTTTCCTGAATATATTCAGGAAAAAACGCATACCCACTTTTTGGCCAACCAAGCAAGCCTATGAAGGAAATCTGCACTACAGTGAAGTCTCACTGCCCCCCGGTCAAAAGGGCCATCTGAAAAAAGTGTAAAATCCAGAAAGGCAGGACAGGCCATGGAGAACAGGGAGCCTTGTTATGCTGATGGACGGGATGTAAATTGCCAACAGCCGCTCTGGAGACGTGTATGGTGTTTCCTGAAACATGTAAGAAACGAAGCAACACAGCCTATGGCACTTACACTTATGGTCCTATAGCTTAGGGAAATTAAAATCAAAAACACACAGCCACCCCAAGGTTTGGGACGGCTCTGTTTACAAGAACCTCGTCTACGGTACAAGTTAAATATCCCAGAAAGCGAAAAATGGATAAAGAAGTTGTGGTATGTACGTAAAATGGAATATCACTGAGCAATGAAATCTATGTCATCAGGACCGTAGCGGCATAGTGGGTGGATTCGGGTACGGTGATTCTACGTGAAATAAGTCACACAGAAAGAGAAACATCATTAGATATGACTAATACACGGGATGTAAACTTGACTACACATGAACTGAATTACAATAAAGAACAGGGTTTCAAATTTAGAAATACAACTTGCGCTTGCTTATGGGGAAAGGTGAGTTGGGGTGCCGGATGAAACCAGAGATTTAAATTAGCACAGATACCGTTCCATAAGCCAAACTTCTAATAGACAAGACCTACCCCTTGCTTAAAGAAATGGACTCAACACCACATATTCAACGCCTAGGAATATACCTGACTAGGAAGAATCTTAAAACCCATGGATTTATATGTTTCAGTAAGTGAATCAAATGTGTGTACAGACGGATAAACACAGCAGTGAAAATCCGATAAATCCCAGTATCAAAATAAATTTCGAAAACAAAACACAATGACAGTGAAATAGAGAGCAATTCTTAAATAAGTCACTCAGGGCTTGTGATGCAACATGGATTTACCACATCTACACCCAGAGCTGGGTGAAACATAAAGATGGATACTTCGGGATGATAGAATTGATGAGGTACATTGAGCAAATGCAGACCTTTTGGTCATACTGCATGGTACCCATTCCATGGGTCCCAACTCTCCACGTACAAGGGATTCTTCCTTCAGCTAAAACATGCATGGGAAACCCAGAGCATGGTCCACCGTGTGATTCAGAAACGTTTCTAAATGCATCTCAGTTTTCGTCCCCTGGTATTCGGGTTCACCATTCGAGACGCTTTACTAACTCTCTCCCCACTTGGAGAGTCACTGCCTTTAACCTCCTCTTTGGCACAGCTTGCAATTTCTGCGCAAGATGAACAGGAATAGGGAGAACCAATAAGAGACTAGCTGTAGGTGTCTGCACTGGTAAATGTAACGCTCATTTCCCACCAGGAAGAGGAATTAACCAAAGGCTCAGCATGCCCTGCCATAAACACATTAGGCCTTGAAGCAATAATGGGATTTGTTGCCCAGCTCACAAGAAAGCGAGTTGAAGAAAGGAGCCCAGGGGCACTGTAATTCACAAACCTGCAGAGTTATAAGTGACAGCTAACGTCCAAAAATATACTGAAGTAAGCCTGCGAAGAGGACTTGAAAGCGGGGCAGAATTTCAGGGAAACGATTTCAGGGGGTAGACTGGAATTGCACTTAAAGCATAGGAAAAGAGGCAGAACGTCGACAATGATGCACTTGGCCAAAAAGGGCGTATGCGTTTTTTCCTGAATATATTCAGGAAAAAACGCATACGCCCTTTTTGGCCAACCAAGCAAGCCTGTAAAGGAAATCTGCACTACATTGAAGTCTCACTACCCCCCGGTCAAAACGGCCATCTGAAAAAAGTGTAAAATCTAGAAAGGCAGGACAGGCCATGGAGAAGAGGGAGCATTGTTTCGCTGATGGGCGGATATAAATTGCCAACAGCCACTCTGGAGAAGTGTATGGTGTTTCCTGAAACACGTAAGAAACGAAGCAACACAGCCTATGGCACTTACACTTATGGTCCTATAGCTTAGGGAAATTAAAATCAAAAACACACAGCCACCCCAAAGTTTGGGACGGCTCTGTTTACAAGAACCTCGTCTACGGTACAAGTTCAATATCCCAGAAAGCGAAAAATGGATAAAGAAGTTGTGGTACGTACGTACAATGGAATATCACTCAGCAATGAAATCTCTGACATCAGGCCCGAAGCGGCATACTGAGTGGCTTCAGGTACGGTGATACCACGTGAAATAAGTCACAGAGAAAAAGAAACATCATAAGATATGACTAATACACGAGATGTAAACTTGACTACACATAAACTGAATTACAATAGAGAACAGGGTTTCAAATTTAGAAAAACAACTTTCGCTTGCTTATGGGGAAAGGTGAGTTAGGGTGCCGCATAAAACCAGAGATTGAAATTAGCACAGACTCCGGCCCATATGCCAAATATATAATAGAAAAGACATACACTAACGTTTACCCGAAGCCTTACCCTAACCCGTTCCCTAATCCTAACCCATACGCTAACACTAAACCGTACCCTAACACGTATGCTCACCCTAAACCGTTGTCGTACGGTAAACTGTCCCCTAAATCGTCCTCATCCCCTAACCCTAACCCTAACCATAACCCGTACCCTAAAACCTACAGTCATCCTAAACCGTTGCTGTACCCTAAACTGTCACCTAAATCGTCCTCCTCCCCTAACCCTAACCATAACCATAACCCTAAACCTAACCCTTACCCGAAGTCTTATGCTAAACCGTCACCTAATCCTAAACCGTACGCTAACACTAACCCGTACCCTAACACATACGCTCAACCTACACGGTTGTCGTATCCTAATCTGTATCCTAAACCGTCCCCGTCCCCTAAACCTAACCCTAACCCTAACCCTTCCCCGAAGCCTTCCACTAACACGTCCTCAATCCTAACACGTACGCTAACACTAACCCGTACCCTAACACGTACGCTCAACCTAAACCGTTCTCCTACACTAACCTGATCGCTAAACCGTCCCCGTCTCCTAACCCTAACTCTAACCCTAACCCTAACACTAACCCTTACCCGAAGCCTTACACTTACCCGTCCCTTTATCCTAACCCGTAGGCTATCACTAACCCGTATTCTAACATGTACGCTCACACTAAACCGTTGTCGTACCCTAACCTGTCCCCTAAACCGTCCCGTCCCCTAACCCTAACCTTAACCCTAACCCTAACACTTACCCGAAGCCTTAAACTAACCCGTCCCCTAATCCTAACCCGTACGCTAACACTAAAACGTACCCAAACACGTACGCTCACCCTAAACCGTTGTCGTACCTTAAACTGTCCCCTAAACGGTCCCCGTCCCATAACCCTAACCCTAGCCCTAACTCTAACACTAACCCTAACCCAAACACTTACCCGAAGCCTTAACCTAACCCATCCCATAATCCTAACCCGTACGCTAACACTAACCCATATCCTAACACGTACGCTCACCCTAAACCGTTGTCGTACCCTAACCTGTCACCTAAACAGTCCCCGTCACCTAAACCTAACCCTTATCCTAACCCTTACCCGAAGGCTTAACCTAACCCGTCCCCTAATCCTAAACCGTACGCTAACAGTAACCCGTACCCTAACATGTACGCTCACCCTAAACCGTTGTTGTACCCTAACCTGTCCCCTAAACCGTCCCCGTTCCCTAACCCTAACCCTAACCCTTACCCGAAGCCTTACCCTAACCCGTCCCCTAAACCTATCACGTACGCTAACACTAACCCATACCATAACATGTACGCTCACCCTAAACCGTGGTCGTGCCCTAACCTGTCCCCTAAACCGTCCCCGTCCACTAACCCTAACCCTAGCCCTAACCCTAACACTAACCCTAACCCAAACACTTACCCGAAGCCTTAACCTAACCCATCCCATAATCCTAACCCGTACGCTAACATTAACCCATACCATAACATGTACGCTCACCCTAAACCGTGGTCGTGCCCTAACCTGTCCCCTAAACTGTCCCCGTCCCCTAACCCTAACCCTAACACTAACCCTATCCCTTACCCGAAGCCTTACACTAACCTGTCCCCTAATCATAAACCGTATGCTAAAACTAGCCCGTACCCTAACACGTAAGCTCACCCTAAAACGTTGTCGTACCCTAACCTGTCACCTAAACCGTCCCTGTCCCCTAACCCTAACCCTAACCCTAAACCTAAACCTTACCAAAAGCCTTACCCTAACCCGTCCCCTAAATCTAACCCGTACGCTAACACTAACCAGTACCCTAACACGTACGCTCACCCTAAAACCTTGTTGTACCCTAACCTGTCCCCTAAACCATCCCCGTCCCCTAACCCTAACCCTAACCCTAACGCTAACCCTTACCCGAAGCCTTACCCTAACCCGTCCCCTAATCCTAACCCGTACGCTAACACTAACCCACACCCTAACACGTACGCTCACCCTAAACCTTTGTCATACACTAACCTGTCAAATAAACCGTCCCCGTCCGCTGACCCTAACCCTAACCCTAACCCTTACCCGAAGCCTTACGCAAGCCCGTCCCCTAATCCTAAGCCGTACGCTAACACTAACCCGTACCCTAACATGTACGCTCATCATAAACCGTTGTCGTATCCTAAACTTTCCCCTAAACAGTCCCCGTCCCCTAACCCTAACACTAACCCTATCCCTCACCCTAACCCTTACCCGAAGCCTTACCCTAACACGTCACCTAATCCTAACCCGTACGCTAACACTAAGCTGTACCCTAACACCTACACTCACCCTAAAACGTGGTCGTACCCTAACCTGTCCCCTAAACCGTCCCCGTCCTCTAACCCTAACCCTAAACCTAACCCTAAACCTAACACTTACCCGAAGCCTTAGCCTAAACCGTCCCCTAATCCTAACCCATACTCTAACACTAACCCGTACCCTACCACGTACGCTCACCCTAAACCGTTGTCTTACCCTAACCTGTCCCCTAAACCGTCCCCGTCCCCTAACCCTAACACTAACCCTATCCCTAACCCTAACCCTTACCCGAAGCCTTACCCTAACCCGTCCCCTAATCCTAACCCGTACGCTAACACTAACCCGTACCGTAACACGTACGCTCACCCTAAACCGTTCTCGTACCCTAACAGGTCCCCTAAACCGTACCCATCCCCTAAACCTAACCGTAAACCTAACTCTAACCCTTAGCCGAAGCCTTACCCTAACCCATCCCCTAATCCTAACCCGTACGCTAACACTAACCCGTACCCTAACGTACGCTCACCCTAAACCGTTTTCGTACACTAACCTGTCCCCTAAGCAGTCCCCGTCCCCTAATCCTAACCCTAACCCTAACCCTAACCCTAACACTAACCCTTACCCACAGCCTTCCCCTAACGCGGGCCCTAATCCTAAATCGTACGCTAACTCTAACCCTTACCAGAATTTCAGAATTTCAGGAAAGCTATTTCAGGGGGTAGACTGGTATTGCACTTAAAGCATAGGAAAAGAGGCAGATCGTCGACAATGATGCACTCGGCCAAAAAGTGCGTATGCGTTTTTTCCTGAATATATTCAGGAAAAAACGCATACCCACTTTTTGGCCAACCAAGCAAGCCTATGAAGGAAATCTGCACTACAGTGAAGTCTCACTGCCCCCCGGTCAAAAGGGCCATCTGAAAAAAGTGTAAAATCCAGAAAGGCAGGACAGGCCATGGAGAACAGGGAGCCTTGTTATGCTGATGGACGGGATGTAAATTGCCAACAGCCGCTCTGGAGACGTGTATGGTGTTTCCTGAAACATGTAAGAAACGAAGCAACACAGCCTATGGCACTTACACTTATGGTCCTATAGCTTAGGGAAATTAAAATCAAAAACACACAGCCACCCCAAGGTTTGGGACGGCTCTGTTTACAAGAACCTCGTCTACGGTACAAGTTAAATATCCCAGAAAGCGAAAAATGGATAAAGAAGTTGTGGTATGTACGTAAAATGGAATATCACTGAGCAATGAAATCTATGTCATCAGGCCCGTAGCGGCATAGTGGGTGGATTCGGGTACGGTGATTCTACGTGAAATAAGTCACACAGAAAGAGAAACATCATTAGATATGACTAATACACGGGATGTAAACTTGACTACACATGAACTGAATTACAATAAAGAACAGGGTTTCAAATTTAGAAATACAACTTGCGCTTGCTTATGGGGAAAGGTGAGTTGGGGTGCCGGATGAAACCAGAGATTTAAATTAGCACAGATACCGTTCCATAAGCCAAACTTCTAATAGACAAGACCTACCCCTTGCTTAAAGAAATGGACTCAACACCACATATTCAACGCCTAGGAATATACCTGACTAGGAAGAATCTTAAAACCCATGGATTTATATGTTTCAGTAAGTGAATCAAATGTGTGTACAGACGGATAAACGCAGCAGTGAAAATCCGATAAATCCCATTATCAAAATAAATTTCAAAAACAAAACACAAAGACAGTGAAATAGAGAGCAATTCTTAAATAATTCACTCAGGGCATGTGATGCAACGGGGATTGACCACATCTACACACAGAGCTGGTTGAGACATAACGCTGGACACTTCAGGCTGATAGCATTGGTGAGTTTCGGTGAGCAAATGCAGACCCTTTGAAGTCATACAGCATGGTACCCATTCCATGGGTCCCAACTCTCCAGGTTCAAGGGATTCTTCCTCCAGCTAAAACATGCATGGGAAACCCACAGTATGGTCCACCGTGTGATTGGGAAACGATTTAAAATGCATCTCAGTTTTCGTATCCTGGTCCTCGGGTTCACCATTCCAGATGCTTTACTAACACTCTCCCTGCTTGGAGAGTCAGTGCCTTTAACCTCCTGTTTGGCACAGTTTGCAATTTCTCTGCAAGATGAACAGGAATAGGGAGAACCAATGAGAGACTAGCTGTAGGTGTCTGCACGGGCAAATGTAACGCTCATTTCCCACCAGGAAGAGGAATTAAAAAAAGGCTCAGCATGCCCTGCCGGAAACAGATTAGGGCCTGAAGCAATCCTGCGGTTTTGTGCCCAGCTCACAAGAAAGCGAGTTGAAGAAAGGAGCTCAGGGGCACAGTAATTCACAAACCTGCAGAGTTATAAATGACAGCTATCCTCCAAAAATATATTGAAGTAAGCCTGCGAAGGGGACTTGAAAGCGGGGCAGAATTTCAGGAAAACGATTGCAGGGGGTAGACTGGAATTGCCCTGAAGGCATAGGAAAAGAGGCAGAACGTCGACAATGATGCACTTGGCAAAAAAGGGCGTATGCGTTTTTTCCTGAATATATTCAGGAAAAAACGCATACGCCCTTTTTGGCCAACCAAGGAAGCCTGTAAAGGAAATCTGCACTACAATGAAATCTCACTGCCCCCCCGGGCAAAAGGGCCATCTGAAAAAAGTGTAAAATCCAGAAAGGTAGGACAGGATATGGAGAACAGGGAGCCTTGTTATGCTGATTGGCAGGATGTAAATTGCCAGCAGCCACCCTGGAGAAGTGTATGGTGTTTCCTGAAACACGTAAGAAACTAAGCATCACAGCCTATGGCACTTCCACTTATGGTCCTATAGCTTACGGAAATTAAAATCAAAAACAGACAGCCACCCCAATATTTGGGACGGCTGTGTTCACAAGAAGCTCGTCTACAGTATCAGGTAAATATCCCAGAAAGCAAAAAATGGATAAAGATGTTGTGGCACGTACGTACAATGCAATATCACTCAGCAATGAAATCTGTGTCATCAGGCCCGTAGCAGCATAGTGAGTGGATACAGGTACGGTGATTCTACGTGAACTACGTCACACAGAAAAAGAAACATCATAAGATATCACTAATACACGGAATGTAAACTTGACGACACATGAACTGAATTACAAAACAGAACAGGGTCTCAAATTTCGAAAACCAACTAGTGCTTGCTTATGGGGAAAGCTGCCTTGGGGTGCTACATAAAACCGGAGACTGAAATTAGCACAGATAACTTTCCATAAGCCAAATATGTAATAGACAAGACCTACTCCTTGCTCAACGAAATGGACCCAACACCACATATTCAACGCCTAGGAATATACCTGACTAGGAAGAATCTTAAAACCCATGGATATATATGTCTCCGTAAGAGAATCAAGCGTGTGTACTGCGGCCGATACGCAGCAGTGAAAATCCGATAAATCCCATTATCAAAATAAATTTCGAAAACAAAACACAAAGACAGTGAAATAGAGAGCAATTCTTAAATAATTCACTCAGGGCATGTGATGCAACCGGGATTGACCACATCTACACCCAGAGCTGGTTGAGACATAAGGCTGGACACTTCAGGCTGATAGCATTGGTGAGTTTCGGTGAGCAAATGCAGACCCTTTGAAGTCATACTGCATGGTACCCATTCCATGGGTCCCAACTCTCCAGGTTCAAGGCATTCTTCCTCCAGCTAAAACATGCATGGGAAACCCAGAGTATTGTCCACCGTGTGATTGGGAAACGATTTAAAATGCATCTCAGTTTTCGTATCCTGGTCCTCGGGTTCACCATTCCAGATGCTTTACTAACACTCTCCCCGCTTGGAGAGTCAGTGCCTTTAACCTCCTGTTTGGCACAGCTTGCCATTTCTGTGCAAGATGAACAGGAATAGGGAGAACCAATGAGAGACTAGCTGTAGGTGTCTGCAAGGGCAAATGTAACGCTCATTTCCCACCAGGAAGAGGAATTAAAAAAAGGCTCAGCATGCCCTGCCGGAAACAGATTAGGGCCTGAAGCAATCCTGCGGTTTTGTGCCCAGCTCACAAGAAAGCGAGTTGAAGAAAGGAGTTCAGGGGCACAGTAATTCACAAACCTGCAGACTTATAAATGACAGCTATCCTCCAAAAATATATTCAAGTAAGCCTGCGAAGGGGACTTGAAAGCGGGGCAGAATTTCAGGAAAACGATTGCAGGGGGTAGACTGGAATTGCCCTGCAAGCATAGGAAAAGAGGCAGAACGTCGACAATGATGCACTTGGCCAAAAAGGGCGTATGCGTTTTTTCCTGAATATATTCAGGAAAAAACGCATACGCCCTTTTTGGCCAACCAAGCAAGCCCATAAAGGAAATCTGCACTACAATGAAGTCTCACTGCCCCCCGGGCAAAAGGGCCAACTGAAAAAAGTGTAAAATCCAGAAAGGTAGGACAGGATATGGAGAACAGGGAGCCTTGTTATGTGGATTGGCAGGATGTAAATTTCCAGCAGCCACCCTGGAGAAGTGTATGGTGTTTCCTGAAACACGTAAGAAACAAAGCAACACAGCCTATGGCACTTCCACTTATGGTCCTATAGCTTACGGAAATTAAAATCAAAAACAGACAGCCACCCCAATATTTGGGACGGCTGTGTTCACAAGAAGCTCGTCTACAATATCAGGTAAATATCCCAGAAAGCAAAAAATGGATCAAGAAGTTGTGGCACGTACGTACAATGCAATATCACTCAGCAATGAAATCTGTGTCATCAGGCCCGTAGCGGCATAGTGAGTGGATGCAGGTACGGTGATTCTACATGAACTACGTCACACAGAAAAAGAAATATCATAAGATATCACTAATACACGGAATGTAAACTTGACTACACATGAACTGAATTACAAAACAGAACAGGGTCTCAAATTTAGAAAACCAACTAGTGCTTGCTTATGGGGAAAGGTGCCTTGGGGTGCTGCATAAAACCAGAGACTGAAATTAGCACAGATAACATTCCATAAGCCAAATATGTAATAGACAAGACATACTCCTTGCTCAACGAAATGGACTCAACACCACATATTCAACGCCTAGGAATATACCTGACTAGGAAGAATCTTAAAACCCATGGATATATATGTCTCCGTAAGAGAATCAAACGTGTGTACAGCGGCCTAAACGCAGCAGTGAAAATCCGATAAATCCCATTATCAAAATAAATTTCGAAAACAAAACACAAAGACAGTGAAATAGAGAGCAATTCTTAAATAATTCACTCAGGGCATGTGATGCAACCGGGATTGACCACATCTACACCCAGAGCTGGTTGAGACATAAGGCTGGACACTTCAGGCTGATAGCATTGGTAAGTTTCGGTGAGCAAATGCACACCCTTTGAAGTCATACTGCATGGTACCTATTCCATGGGTCCCAATTCTTCCGGTTCAAGGGATTCTGCCTCCAGCTAAAACATTCATGGGAAACCCACAGTATGGTCCACCGTGCGATTGGGAAACGATTTAAAATGCATCTCAGTTTTCGTATCCTGGTCCTCGGGTTCACCATTCCAGATGCTTTACTAACACTCTCCCCATTTGGAGAGTAAGTGCCTTTAACCTCCTGTTTGGCACAGCTTGCAATTTCTGTGCAAGATGAACAGGAATAGGGAGAACCAATGAGAGACTATCTGTAGGTGTCTGCACGGGCAAATGTAACGCTCATTGCCCACCAGGAAGAGGAATTAAAGAAAGGCTCAGCATGCCCTGCCGGAAACAGATTAGGGCCTGAAGCAATTCTGCGGTTTTGTGCCCAGCTCACAAGAAAGCGAGTTGAAGAAAGGAGCTCAGGGGCACTGTAATTCACAAACCTGCAGAGTTATAAATGACAGCTATCCTCCAAAAATATATTGAAGTAAGCCTGCGAAGGGGACTTGAAAGCGGGGCAGAATTTCAGGAAAACGATTGCAGGGGGGAGACTGGAATTGCCCTGAAAGCATAGGAAAAGAGGCAGAACGTCGACAATGATGCACTTGGCCAAAAAGGGCGTATGCGTTTTTTCCTGAATATATTCAGGAAAAAACGCATACGCCCTTTTTGGCCAACCAAGCAAGCCTGTAAATGAAATCTGCACTACAATGAAGTCTCACTGCCTCCCGGGCAAAAGGGCCATCTGAAAAAAGTGTAAAATCCAGAAAGGTAGGACAGGATATGGAGAACAGGGAGCCTTGTTATGCTGATTGGCAGGATGTAAATTGCCAACAGCCACCCTGGAGAAGTGTATGGTGTTTCCTGAAACACGTAAGAAATAAAGCAACACAGCCTATGGCAATTGCACTTATGGTCCTATTCCTTAGGTAAATTAAAATCAAAAACAGACAGCCACCCAAAAGTTTGGGACGGCTGTGTTCCCAAGAAGCTCGTCTACAGTACCAGGTAAATATCCCAGAAAGCAAAAAATGGATAAAGAAGTTGTGGCACGTACGTACAATGCAATATCACTCAGCAATGAAAAATGTGTCATCAGGCCCGTAGGGGCATAGTGAGTGGATGCAGGTACGGTGATTCTACGTGAACTACGTCACACAGAAAAAGAAACATCATAAGATATCACTAATACACGGAATGTAAACTTGACTACACATGAACTGAATTACAAAACAGAACAGGGTCTCAAATTTAGAAAACCAACTAGTGCTTGCTTATGGGGAAAGGTGCCTTGGGGTGCTGCATAAAACCAGAGACTGAAATTAGCACAGATAACATTCCATAAGCCAAATATGTAATAGACAAGACCTACTCCTTGCTCAACGAAATGGACTCAACACCACATATTCAACGCCTAGGAATATACCTGACTAGGAAGAATCTTAAAACCCATGGATATATATGTCTCCGTAAGAGAATCAAACGTGTGTACAGCGGCCTAAACGCAGCAGTGAAAATCCGATAAATCCCATTATCAAAATAAATTTCGAAAACAAAACACAAAGAGAGTGAAATAGAGAGCAATTCTTAAATAATTCACTCAGGGCATGTGATGCAACCGGGATTGACCACATCTACACCCAGAGCTGGTTGAGACATAAGGCTGGACACTTCAGGCTGATAGCATTGGTAAGTTTCGGTGAGCAAATGCACACCCTTTGAAGTCATACTGCATGGTACCTATTCCATGGGTCCCAACTCTTCCGGTTCAAGGGATTCTTCCTCCAGCTAAAACATTCATGGGAAACCCACAGTATGGTCCACCGTGTGATTGGGAAACGATTTAAAATGCATCTCAGTTTTCGTATCCTGGTCCTCGGGTTCACCATTCCAGATGCTTTACTAACACTCTCCCCGTTTGGAGAGTAAGTGCCTTTAACCTCCTGTTTGGCACAGCTTGCAATTTCTGTGCAAGATGAACAGGAATAGGGAGAACCAATGAGAGACTATCTGTAGGTGTCTGCACGGGCAAATGTAACGCTCATTGCCCACCAGGAAGAGGAATTAAAGAAAGGCTCAGCATGCCCTGCCGGAAACAGATTAGGGCCTGAAGCAATTCTGCAGTTTTGTGCCCAGCTCACAAGAAAGCGAGTTGAAGAAAGGAGCTCAGGGGCACTGCAATTCAAAAACCTGCAGAGATATAAATGACAGCTATCCTCCAAAAATATATTGAAGTAAGCCTGCGAAGGGGACTTGAAAGCGGGGCTGAATTTCAGGAAAACGATTGCAGGGGGTAGACTGGAATTGCCCTGCAAGCATAGGAAATGAGGCAGAACGTCGACAATGATGCACTTGGCCAAAAAGGGCGTATGCGTTTTTTCCTGAATATATTCAGGAAAAAACGCATACGCCCTTTTTGGCCAACCAAGCAAGCCCATAAAGGAAATCTGCACTACAATGAAGTCTCACTGCCCCCCGGGGCAAAAGGGCCAACTGAAAAAAGTGTAAAATCCAGAAAGGTAGGACAGGATATGGAGAACAGGGAGCCTTGTTATGTGGATTGGCAGGATGTAAATTTCCAGCAGCCACCCTGGAGAAGTGTATGGTGTTTCCTGAAACACGTAAGAAACAAAGCAACACAGCCTATGGCACTTCCACTTATGGTCCTATAGCTTACGGAAATTAAAATCAAAAACAGCCACCCCAATATTTGGGACGGCTGTGTTCACAAGAAGCTCGTCTACAGTATCAGGTAAATATCCCAGAAAGCAAAAAATGGATAAAGAAGTTGTGGCACGTACGTACAATTCAATATGACTCAGCAATGAAATCTTTGTCATCAGGCCCGTAGCGGTATAGTGAGTGGTTGCAGGTACGGTGATTCTACGTGAACTACGTCACACAGAAAAAGAAACATCATAAGATATCACTAATACACGGAATGTAAACTTGACTACACATGAACTGAATTACAAAACAGAACAGGGTCTCAAATTTAGAAAACCAACTAGTGCTTGATTATGGTAAAAGGTGCCTTGGGGTGCTGCATAAAACCAGAGACTGAAATTAGCACAGATAACTTTCCATAAGCCAAATATTTAATAGACAAGACCTACTCCTTGCTCAACGAAATGGACACAACACCACATATTCAACACCTAGGCATATACCTGACTAGGAAGAATCTTAAAACCCATGGATATATATGTCTCCGTAAGAGAATCAAGCGTGTGTACAGTGGCCGAAACACAGCAGTGAAAATCCGATAAATCCAATTATCAAAATAAATTTCGAAAACAAAACACAAAGACAGTGAAATAGAGAGCAATTCTTAAATAATTCACTCAGGGCATGTGATGCAACCGGGATTGACCACATCTACACACAGAGCTGGTTGAGACATAACGCTGGACACTTCAGGCTGATAGCATTGGTGAGTTTCGGTGAGCAAATGCAGACCCTTTGAAGTCATACTGCATGGTACCCATTCCATGGGTCCCAACTCTCCAGGTTCAAGGGATTCTTCCTCCAGCTAAAACATGCATGGGAAACCCACAGTATGGTCCACCGTGTGATTGGGAAACGATTTAAAATGCATCTCAGTTTTCGTATCCTGGTCCTCGGGTTCACCATTCCAGATGCTTTACTAACACTCTCCCTGCTTGGAGAGTCAGTGCCTTTAACCTCCTGTTTGGCACAGTTTGCAATTTCTCTGCAAGATGAACAGGAATAGGGAGAACCAATGAGAGACTAGCTGTAGGTGTCTGCCCGGGCAAATGTAACGCTCATTTCCCACCAGGAAGAGGAATTAAAAAAAGGCTCAGCATGCCCTGCCGGAAACAGATTAGGGCCTGAAGCAATCCGGCGGTTTTGTGCCCAGCTCACAAGAAAGCGAGTTGAAGAAAGGAGCTCAGGGACACTGTAATTCACAAACCTGCAGAGTTATAAATGACAGCTATCCTCCAAAAATATATTGAAGTAAGCCTGCGAAGGGGACTTGAAAGCGGGGCTGAATTTCAGGAAAACGATTGCAGGGGGTAGACTGGAATTGCCCTGAAGGCATAGGAAAAGAGGCAGAACGTCGACAATGATGCACTTGGCCAAAAAGGGCGTATGCGTTTTTTCCTGAATATATTCAGGAAAAAACGCATACGCCCTTTTTGGCCAACCAAGCAAGCCTGTAAATGAAATCTGCACTACAATGAAGTCTCACTGCCTCCCGGGCAATGGGCCATCTGAAAAAAGTGTAAAATCCAGAAATGTAGGACAGGATATGGAGAACAGGGAGCCTTGTTATGCTGATTGGCAGGATGTAAATTGTGAACAGCCACCCTGGAGAAGTGTATGGTGTTTCCTGAAACACGTAAGAAACTAAGCATCACAGCCTATGGCACTTCCACTTATGGTCCTATAGCTTACGGAAATTAAAATCAAAAACAGACAGCCACCCCAATATTTGGGACGGCTGTGTTCACAAGAAGCTCGTCTACAGTATCAGGTAAATATCCCAGAAAGCAAAAAATGGATAAAGATGTTGTGGCAAGTACGTACAATGCTATATCACTCAGCAATGAAATCTGTGTCATCAGGCCCGTAGCGGCATAGTGAGTGGATGCAGGTACGGTGATTCTACGTGAACTACGTCACACAGAAAAAGAAACATCATAAGATATCACTAATACACGGAATGTAAACTTGAAGACACATGAACTGAATTACAAAACAGAACAGGGTCTCAAATTTCGAAAACCAACTAGTGCTTGCTTATGGGGAAAGCTGCGTTGGGGTGCTACATAAAACCAGAGACTGAAATTAGCACAGATAACTTTCCATAAGCCAAATATGTAATAGACAAGACCTACTCCTTGCTCAACGAAATGGACCCAACACCACATATTCAACGCCTAGGAATATACCTGACTAGGAAGAATCTTAAAACCCATGGATATATATGTCTCCGTAAGAGAATCAAGCGTGTGTACTGCGGCCGATACGCAGCAGTGAAAATCCGATAAATCCCATTATCAAAATAAATTTCGAAAACAAAACACAAAGACAGTGAAATAGAGAGCAATTCTTAAATAATTCACTCAGGGCATGTGATGCAACCGGGATTGACCACATCTACACCCAGAGCTGGTTGAGACATAAGGTTGGACACTTCAGGCTGATAGCATTGGTGAGTTTCGGTGAGCAAATGCAGACCCTTTGAAGTCATACTGCATGGTACCCATTCCATGTGTCCCAACTCTCCAGGTTCAAGGGATTCTTCCTCCAGCCAAAACATGCATGGGAAACCCAGAGTATGGTCCACCGTGTGATTGGGAAACGATTTAAAATGCATCTCAGTTTTCGTATCCTGGTCCTCGGATTCACCATTCCAGATGCTTTACTAACACTCTCCCCGCTTGGAGAGTCAGTGCCTTTAACCTCCTCTTTGGCACAGCTTGCAATTTCTGTGCAAGATGAACAGGAATAGGGAGAACCAATGAGAGACTAGCTGTAGGTGTCTGCACGGGCAAATGTAACGCTCATTGCCCACCAGGAAGAGGAATTAAACAAAGGCTCAGTGTGCCCTGCTGGAAACAGATTAGGGCCTGAAGTAATCCTGCGGTTTTGTGCCCAGCTCACAAGAAAGCGAGTTGAAGAAAGGAGCTCCGGGGCACTGTAATTCACATACCTGCAGAGTTATAAATGACAGCTATCTTCCAAAAGTATATTGAAGTAAGCCTGCGAAGGGGACTTGAAAGCTGGGCAGAGTTTCAGGAAAACCATTGCAGGGGGTAGACTGGAATTGCCCTGAAAGCATAGGAAAAGAGGCACAACGTCCACTATGATGCACTTGGCCAAAAAGGGCGTATGCGTTTTTTCCTGAATATATTCAGGAAAAAACGCATACGCCCTTTTTGGCCAACCAAGCAAGCCTGTAAAGGAAATCTGCACTACAATGAAGTCTCACTGCCCCCCGGGCAAAAGGGCCATCTGAAAAAAGTGTAAAATCCAGAAAGGTAGGACAGGATATGGAGAACAGGGAGCCTTGTTATGCTGATTGGCAGGATGTAAATTGTGAACAGCCACCCTGCAGAAGTGTATGGTGTTTCCTGAAACACGTAAGAAACAAAGCAACACAGCCTATGGCACTTCCACTTATGGTCCTATAGCTTACGGAAATTAAAATCAAAAACAGACAGCCACCCAAATATTTGGGACGGCTGTGTTCACAAGAAGCTCGTCTACAGTATCAGGTAAATATCCCAGAAAGCAAAAAATGGATCAAGAAGTTGTGGCCCGTACGTACAATGCAATATCACTCAGCAATGAAATCTGTGTCATCAGGCCCGTAGCGGCATAGTGAGTGGATGCAGGTACGGTGATTCTATGTGAACTACGTCACACAGAAAAAGAAACATCATAAGATATCACTAATACACGGAATGTAAACTTGACTACACATGAACTGAATTACAAAACAGAACAGGGTCTCAAATTTCGAAAACCAACTAGTGCTTGCTTATGGGGAAAGCTGCGTTGGGGAGCTACATAAAACCAGAGACTGAAATTAGCACAGATAACTTTCCATAAGCCAAATATGTAATAGACAAGACCTACTCCTTGCTCAACGAAATGGACCCAATACCACATATTCAACGCCTAGGAATATACCTGACTAGGAAGAATCTTAAAACCCATGGATATATATGTCTCCGTAAGAGAATCAAGCGTGTGTACTGCGGCCGAAACGCAGCAGTGAAAATCTGATAAATCTCATTATCAAAATAAATTTCGAAAACAAAACACAAGACAGTGAAATAGAGAGCAATTCTTAAATAATTCACTTAGGGCATGTGATGCAACCGGGATTTAACACATCTACACCCAGAGCTGGTTGAGACATAAGGCTGGACACTTCAGGCTGATAGCATTGGTGAGTTTCGGTGAGCAAATGCAGACCCTTTGAAGTCATACTGCATGGTACCCATTCCATGGTTCCCAACTCTTCAGGTTCAAGGGATTCTTCGTCCAGCTAAAACATGCATGGGAAACCCACAGTATGGTCCACCGAGTGATTAGGAAACGATTTAAAATGCATCTCAGTTTTCGTATCCTGGTCCTCGGGTTCACCATTCCAGATGCTTTACTAACACTCTCCCCGCTTGGAGAGTCAGCGCCTTTAACCTCCTCTTTGGCACAGCTTGCAAATTCTGTGCAAGATGAACAGGAATAGGGAGAACCAATGAGAGACTAGCTGTAGGTGTCTGCATGGGCAAATGTAACACTCATTGCCCACCAGGAAGAGGAATTAAACAAAGGCTCAGTGTGCCCTGCTGGAAACAGATTAGGGCCTGAAGCAATCCTGCGGTTTTGTGCCCAGCTCACAAGAAAGCGAGTTGAAGAAAGGAGCTCAGGGGCATGTAATTCACAAACCTGCAGAGTTATAAATGACAGCTATCCTCCAAAAATATATTGAAGTAAGCCTGCGAAGGGGACTTGAATGCGGGGCAGAATTTCAGGAAAACAATTGCAGGGGGTAAACTGGAATTGCCCTGAAAGCATAGGAAAAGAGGCAGAAGGTCGACAATGATGCACTTGGCCAAAAAGGGCGTATGCCTTTTATTCCTGAATATATTCAGGAAACAACGCATACGCCCTTTTTGGCCAACCAAGCAAGCCTGTAAAGGAAATCTGCACTACAATGAAGTCTCACTGCCCCCCAGGCAAAAGGGCCATCTGAAAAAAGTGTAAAATCCAGAAAGGTAGGACAGGATATGGAGAACAGGGAGCCTTGTTATGCTGATTGGCAGGATGTAAATTGCCAGCAGCCACCCTGGAGAAGTGTATGGTGTTTCCTGAAACACGTAAGAAACAAAGCAACACAGCCTATGGCACTTCCACTTATGGTCCTATAGCTTACGGAAATTAAAATCAAAAACAGACAGCCACCCCAATATTTGGGACGGCTGTGTTCACAAGAAGCTCGTCTACAGTATCAGGTAAATATCCCAGAAAGCAAAAAATGGATCAAGAAGTTGTGGCACATACGTACAATGCAATATCACTCAGCAATAAAATCTGTGTCATCAGGCCCGTAGCGGCATAGTGAGTGGATGCAGGTACGGTGATTCTACGTGAACTACGTCACACAGAAAAAGAAACATCATAAGATATCAGTAATACACGGAATGTAAACTTGACTACACATGAACTGAATTACAAAACAGAACAGGGTCTCAAAATTCGAAAACCAACTAGTGCTTGCTTATGGGGAAAGCTGCGTTGGGGTGCTACATAAAACCAGAGACTGAAATTAGCACAGATAACTTTCCATAAGCCAAATATGTAATAGACAAGACCTACTCCTTGCTCAACGAAATGGACCCAACACCACATATTCAATGCCTAGGAATATACCTGACTAGGAAGAATCTTAAAACCCAAGGATATATATGTCTCCGTAAGAGAATCAAGCGTGTGTACTGCAGCCAAAACGCAGTAGTGAAAATCTGATAAATCTCATTATCAAAATAAATTTCGAAAACAAAACACAAAGACAGTGAAATAGAGAGCAATTCTTAAATAATTCACTCAGGGCATGTGATGCAACCGGGATTGACCACATCTACACCCAGAGCTGGTTGAGACATAAGGCTGGACACTTCAGGCTGATAGCATTGGTGAGTTTCGGTGAGCAAATGCAGACCCTTTGAAGTCATACTGCATGGTACCCATTCCATGGGTCCCAACTCTTCAGGTTCAAGGGATTCTTCCTCCAGCTAAAACATGCATGGGAAACCCACAGTATGGTCCACCGAGTGATTAGGAAACGATTTAAAATGCATCTCAGTTTTCGTATTCTGGTCCTCGGGTTCACCATTCCAGATGCTTTACTAACACTCTCCCCGCTTGGAGAGTCAGTGCCTTTAACCTCCTCTTTGGCACAGCTTGCAAATTCTGTGCAAGATGAACAGGAATAGGGAGAACCAATGAGAGACTAGCTGTAGGTGTCTGCACGGGCAAATGTAACACTCATTGCCCACCAGGAAGAGGAATTAAACAAAGGCTCAGTGTGCCCTGCTGGAAACAGATTAGGGCCTGAAGCAATCCTGCGGTTTTGTGCCCAGCTCACAAGAAAGCGAGTTGAAGAAATGAGCTCAGGGGCATGTAATTCACAAACCTGCAGAGTTATAAATGACAGCTATCTTCCAAAAATATATTGAAGTAAGCCTGCGAAGGGGACTTGAAAGCGGGGCAGAATTTCAGGAAAACAATTGCAGGGGGTAAACTGGAATTGCCCTGAAAGCATAGGAAAAGAGGCAGAAGGTCGACAATGATGCACTTGGCCAAAAAGGGCGTATGCCTTTTATTCCTGAATATATTCAGGAAACAACGCATACGCCCTTTTTGGCCAACCAAGCAAGCCTGTAAAGGAAATCTGCACTACAATGAAGTCTCACTGCCCCCCCGGGGCAAAAGAGCCATCTGAAAAAAGTGTAAAATCCAGAAAGGTAGGACAGGATATGGAGAACAGGGAGCCTTGTTATGCTGATTGGCAGGATGTAAATTGTGAACAGCCACCCTGCAGAAGTGTATGGTGTTTCCTGAAACACGTAAGAAACAAAGCAACACAGCCTATGGCACTTCAACTTATGGTCCTATAGCTTACGGAAATTAAAATCAAAAACAGACAGCCACCCCAATATTTGGGACGGCTGTGTTCACAAGAAGCTCGTCTACAGTATCAGGTAAATATCCCAGAAAGCAAAAAATGGATCAAGAAGTTGTGGCCCGTACGTACAATGCAATATCACTCAGCAATGAAATCTGTGTCATCAGGCCCGTAGCGGCATAGTGAGTGGATGCAGGTACGGTGATTCTATGTGAACTACGTCACACAGAAAAAGAAACATCATAAGATATCACTAATACACGGAATGTAAACTTGACTACACATGAACTGAATTACAAAACAGAACAGGGTCTCAAATTTCGAAAACCAACTAGTGATTGCTTATGGGGAAAGCTGCGTTGGGGAGCTACATAAAACCAGAGACTGAAATTAGCACAGATAACTTTCCATAAGCCAAATATGTAATAGACAAGACCTACTCCTTGCTCAACGAAATGGACCCAATACCACATATTCAACGCCTAGGAATATACCTGACTAGGAAGAATCTTAAAACCCATGGATATATATGTCTCCGTAAGAGAATCAAGCGTGTGTACTGCGGCCGAAACGCAGCAGTGAAAATCTGATAAATCTCATTATCAAAATAAATTTCGAAAACAAAACACAAAGACAGTGAAATAGAGAGCAATTCTTAAATAATTCACTTAGGGCATGTGATGCAACCGGGATTTAACACATCTACAACCAGAGCTGGTTGAGACATAAGGCTGGACACTTCAGGCTGATAGCATTGGTGAGTTTCGGTGAGCAAATGCAGACCCTTTGAAGTCATACTGCATGGTACCCATTCCATGGTTCCCAACTCTTCAGGTTCAAGGGATTCTTCGTCCAGCTAAAACATGCATGGGAAACCCACAGTATGGTCCACCGAGTGATTAGGAAACGATTTAAAATGCATCTCAGTTTTCGTATCCTGGTCCTCGGGTTCACCATTCCAGATGCTTTACTAACACTCTCCCCGCTTGGAGAGTCAGTGCCTTTAACCTCCTCTTTGGCACAGCTTGCAAATTCTGTGCAAGATGAACAGGAATAGGGAGAACCAATGAGAGACTAGCTGTAGGTGTCTGCACGGGCAAATGTAACACTCATTGCCCACCAGGAAGAGGAATTAAACAAAGGCTCAGTGTGCCCTGCTGGAAACAGATTAGGGCCTGAAGCAATCCTGCGGTTTTGTGCCCAGCTCACAAGAAAGCGAGTTGAAGAAAGGAGCTCAGGGGCATGTAATTCACAAACCTGCAGAGTTATAAATGACAGCTATCTTCCAAAAATATATTGAAGTAAGCCTGCGAAGGGGACTTGAAAGCGGGGCAGACTTTCAGGAAAACAATTGCAGGGGGTAAACTGGAATTGCCCTGAAAGCATAGGAAAAGAGGCAGAAGGTCGACAATGATGCACTTGGCCAAAAAGGGCGTATGCCTTTTATTCCTGAATATATTCAGGAAACAACGCATACGCCCTTTTTGGCCAACCAAGCAAGCCTGTAAAGGAAATCTGCACTACAATGAAGTCTCACTGCCCCCCAGGCAAAAGTGCCATTTGAAAAAAGTGTAAAATCCAGAAAGGTAGGACAGGATATGGAGAACAGGGAGCCTTGTTATGCTGATTGGCAGGATGTAAATTGCCAGCAGCCACCCTGGAGAAGTGTATGGTGTTTCCTGAAACACGTAAGAAACAGAGCAACACAGCCTATGGCACTTCCACTTATGGTCCTATAGCTTACGCAAATTAAAATCAAAAACAGACAGCCACCCCAATATTTGGGACGGCTGTGTTCCCAAGAAGCTCGTCTACAGTACCAGGTAAATATCCCAGAAAGCAAAAATGGATAAAGAAGTTGTGGCACGTACGTGCAATGCAATATCACTCAGCAATGAAATCTGTGTCATCAGGCCCATAACGGCACAGTGAGTGGATGCAGGTACGGTGATTCTACGTGAACTACGTCACACAGAAAAAGAAACATCATAAGATATCACTAATACACGGACTGTAAACTTGACTACACATGAACTGAATTACAAAACAGAACAGGGTCTCAAATTTAGAAAACCAACTTGTGCTTGCTTATGGGGAAAGGTGCCTTGGTGTGCTGCATAAAACCAGAGACTGAAATTAGCACAGATAACGTTCCATAAACCAAATATGTAATAGACAAGACCTACTCCTTGCTTAACGAAATGGACCCAACACCACATATTCAACGCCTAGGAATATACCTGACTAGGAAGAATCTTAAAACCCATGGATATATATGTCTCCGTAAGAGAATCAAGCGTGTGTACAGCGGCTGAAACGCAGCAGTGAAAATCCGATAAATCCCATTATCAAAATAAATTTAGAAACAAAACACAAAGACAGTGAAATAGAAAGCAATTCTTAAATAATTCACTCAGGGCATGTGATGCAACCAGGATTGACCACATCTACACACAGAGCTGGTTGAGACATAAGGCTGGACACTTCAGGCTGATAGCATTGGTGAGTTTCGGTGAGCAAATGCAGACCCTTTGAAGTCATACTGCATGGTACCCATTCCATGGGTCCCAACTCTCCAGGTTCAAGGCATTCTTCCTCCAGCTAAAACATGCATGGGAAACCCAGAGTATCGTCCACCGTGTGATTGGGAAACGATTTAAAATGCATCTCAGTTTTCGTATCCTGGTCCTCGGGTTCACCATTCCAGATGCTTTACTAACACTCTCCCCGCTTGGAGAGTCAGTGCCTTTAACCTCCTCTTTGGCACAGCTTGCAATTTCTGTGCAAGATGAACAGGAATAGGGAGAACCAATGAGAGACTAGCTGTAGGTGTCTGCACGGGCAAATGTAACGCTCATTGCCCACCAGGAAGAGGAATTAAACAAAGGCTCAGTGTGCCCTGCTGGAAACAGATTAGGGCCTGAAGCAATCCTTCGGTTTTGTGCCCAGCTCACAAGAAAGCGAGTTGAAGAAAGGAGCTCAGGGGCACTGTAATTCACAAACCTGCAGAGTTATAAATGACAGCTATCCTCCAAAAATATATTGAAGTAAGCCTGCGAAGGGGACTGGAAAGCGGGGCAGAATTTCAGGAAAACGATTGCAGGGGGTAGACTGGAATTGCCCTGAAAGCATAGGAAAAGAGGCACAACGTCGACAATGATGCACTTGGCCAAAAAGGGTGTATGCGTTTTTTCCTGAATATATTCAGGAAAAAACGCATACGCACTTTTTGGCCAACCAAGCAAGCCTGTAAAGGAAATCTGCACTACAATGAAGTCTCACTGCCCCCCGGGCAAAAGGGCCATCTGAAAAAAGTGTAAAATCTAGAAAGGTAGGACAGGATATGGAGAAGAGGGAGCCTTGTTATGCTGATTGGCAGGATGTAAATTGCCAACAGCCACCCTGGAGAAGTGTATGGTGTTTCCTGAAACACGTAAGAAACAAAGCATCACAGCCTATGGCACTTGCACTTATGGTCCTATAGCTTAGGGAAATTAAAATCAAAAAGAGACAGCCACACCAATGTTTTGGACGGCTGTGTTCACAAGAAGCTCGTCTACAGTACCAGGTAAATAACCCAGAAAGCAAAAAATGGATAAAGAAGTTGTGGCACGTACGTGCAATGCAATATCACTCAGCAATGAAATGTGTGTCATCAGGCCCGTAGTGGCATAGTGAGTGGATGCAGGTACGGTGATTCTACGTGAACTACGTCACACAGAAAAAGAAACATCATAAGATATCACTAATACACGGAATGTAAACTTGACTACACATGAACTGAGTTACAAAACAGAGCAGGGTCTCAAATTAAAAAACCAACTAGTGCTTGCTTATGGGGAAAGGTGCCTTGGGGTGCTGCATAAAACCAGAGACTGAAATTAGCACAGATAACTTTCCATAAGCCAAATATGTAATAGACAAGTCCTACTCCTTGCTCAACGAAATGGACTCAACACCACATATTCAACGCCTAGGAATATACCTGACTAGGAAGAATCTTAAAACCCATGGATTTATATGTCTCCGTAAGAGAATCAAGCGTGTGTACAGCGGCATAAACGCAGCAGTGAAAATCCGATAAATGCCATTAACAAAATAAATTTCAAAAACAAAACACAAAGACAGTGAAATAGAGAGCAATTCTTAAACAATTCACTCAGGGCATGTGATGCAACCGGGATTGACCACATCTACACCCACAGCTGGTTGAGACATAAGGCTGGACACTTCAGGCTGATAGCATTGGTGAGTTTTGGTGAGCAAATGCAGACCCTTTGAAGTCATACTGCATGGTACCCATTCCATGGGTCCCAACTCTCCAGGTTCAAGGGATTCTTCCTCCAGCTAAAACATGCATGGGAAACCCAGAGTATCGTCCACCGTGTGATTGGGAAACGATTTAAAATGCATCTCAGTTTTCGTATCCTGGTCCTCGGGTTCACCATTCCAGATGCTTTACTAACACTCTCCCCACTTGGAGAGTCAGTGCCTTTAACCTCCTCTTTGGCACAGCTTGCAATTTCTGTGCAAGATGAACAGGAATAGGGAGAACCAATGAGAGACTAGCTGTAGGTGTCTGCACGGGCAAATGTAATGCTCATTTCCCACCAGGAAGAGGAATTAACCAAACGCTCAGCGTGCCCTGCTGGAAAGAGATTAGTGCCTGAAGCAATCCTGCGGTTTTGTGCCCAGCTCACAAGAAAGCGAGTTGAAGAAAGGAGCTCAGGGGCACTGTAATTCACAAACCTGCAGAGTTATAAATGACAGCTATCCTCCAAAAATATATTGAAGTAAGCCTGCGAAGGGGACTTGAAAGCGGGGCAGAAATTCAGGAAAACGATTGAAGGGTTAAACTGGAGTTGCACTTAAAGAATAGGAAAAGAGGCAGAACGTCGATAATGATGCACTTGTCCAAAAAGTGCGGATGCTTTTTTCCCTAAATATATTCAGGAAAAAACGCATACGCACTTTTTGGCCAACCTAGCAAGCTTGTAAATAAACCTGCACTACAATGAAATCTCAGTGCCCCCCAGGGCAAAAGGGCCATTTAAAAAAATTGTAAAATCCAGAAACGGAGGACAGGCAATGGAAAACAGGGATCCTTATTATGCTGATGCATATGATGTAAATTGCCGACAGCCATTCTGGAGAAGTGTTATGTGTTTCCTGAAACACGTAAGAAACAAAGCAACACAGCCTATGGCACTTCCACTTATGGTCCTACAGCTTAGGGAAATTAAAATCAAAAACACCCAGCCACCTCAAAGTTTGGGACCTCTCTGTTCACAAGAACCTCGTTTACAGTACCAGGTAAATATCTCAGAGAGCAAACAATGGATAAAGAAGTTGTGGTACGTACGTACAATGGAATATCACTCAGCAATGAAATCTGTGTCATCAGGCCCGTAGTGGCATAGTGAGTGGATACAGGTATGGTGATTCTACGTGAAATAAGTCACACATAAAAAGAAACATCATAAATTATCACTAATACACAGTATGTAAACTTGACTACACATGAACTGAATTACAAAACAGAACAGTCTCAAATTTAGAAAAACAACTTGTGCTTTCTTATGGAGAAAGGTGCGTTGGAGTGCTGCATAAAACCAGAGACTGAAATTAGCACAGATACCGTTCCATAAGCCAAATATGTAATAGACAAGACCTACTCCTTGCTCAACGAAATGGACTCAACACCACATATTCAACGCCTAGGAATATACCTGACTAGGAAGAATCTTAAAACCCATGGATTTATATGTCTCCGTAAGAGAATCAAGCGTGTGTACAGCGGCATAAACACAGCAGTGAAAATCCGATAAATCCCATTATCAAAATAAATTTCAAAAACAAAACACAAAGACAGTGAAATAGAGAGCAATTCTTAAACAATTCACTCAGGGCATGTGATGCAACCGGGATTGACCACATCTACACCCACAGCTGGTTGAGACATAAGGCTGGACACTTCAGGCTGATAGCATTGGTGAGTTTTGGTGAGCAAATGCAGACCCTTTGAAGTCATACTGCATGGTACCCATTCCATGGGTCCCAACTCTCCAGGTTCAAGGGATTCTTCCTCCAGCTAAAACATGCATGGGAAACCCAGAGTATCGTCCACCGTGTGATTGGGAAACGATTTAAAATGCATCTCAGTTTTCGTATCCTGGTCCTCGGGTTCACCATTCCAGATGCTTTACTAACACTCTCCCCGCTTGGAGAGTCAGTGCCTTTAACCTCCTCTTTGGCACAGCTTGCAATTTCTGTGCAAGATGAACAGGATTAGGGAGAACCAATGAGAGACTAGCTGTAGGTGTCTGCACGGGCAAATGTAATGCTCATTTCCCACCAGGCAGAGGAATTAACCAAACGCTCAGCGTGCCCTGCTGGAAAGAGATTAGTGCCTGAAGCAATCCTGCGGTTTTGTGCCCAGCTCACAAGAAAGCGAGTTGAAGAAAGGAGCTCAGGGGCACTGTAATTCACAAACCTGCAGAGTTATAAATGACAGCTATCCTCCAAAAATATATTGAAGTAAGCCTGCAAAGGGGACTTGAAAGCGGGGCAGAAATTCAGGAAAACGATTGAAGGGTTAAACTGGAATTGCACTTAAAGAATTGGAAAAGAGGCAGAACGTCGATAATGATGCACTTCTCCAAAAAGTGCGGATGCTTTTTTACCTAAATATATTCAGGAAAAAACGCATACGCACTTTTTGGCCAACCAAGAAGCTTGTAAATAAACCTGCACTACAATGAAATCTCAGTGCCCCCCAGGGCAAAAGGGCCATTTAAAAAAATTGTAAAATCCAGAAACGGAGGACAGGCAATGGAAAACAGGGATCCTTATTATGCTGATGCATATGATGTAAATTGCCGACAGCCATTCTGGAGAAGTGTTATGTGTTTCCTGAAACACGTAAGAAACAAAGCAACACAGCCTATGGCACTTCCACTTATGGTCCTACAGCTTAGGGAAATTAAAATCAAAAACACCCAGCCACCTCAAAGTTTGGGACCTCTCTGTTCACAAGAACCTCGTTTACAGTACCAGGTAAATATCTCAGAGAGCAAACAATGGATAAAGAAGTTGTGGTACGTACGTACAATGGAATATCACTCAGCAATGAAATCTGTGTCATCAGGCCCGTAGTGGCATAGTGAGTGGATACAGGTATGGTGATTCTACGTGAAATAAGTCACACATAAAAAGAAACATCATAAAATATCACTAATACACAGTATGTAAACTTGACTACACATGAACTGAATTACAAAACAGGACAGTCTCAAATTTAGAAAACCAACTTGTGCTTTCTTATGGAGAAAGGTGCGTTGGAGTGCTGCATAAAACCAGAGACTGAAATTAGCACAGATACCGTTCCATAAGCCAAATATGTAATAGACAAGACCTACTCCTTGCTCAACGAAATGGACTCAACACCACATATTCAACGCCTAGGAATACACCTGACTAGGAAGAATCTTAAAACCCGTGGATATTTATGTCTCCGTAAGAGAATCAAGAGTGTGTACAGCGGCATTAACGCAGCAGTGAAAATCCGATAAATCCCAGTGTCAAAAAAAAATTTCAAAAACAAAACACAATGACAGTGAAATAGAGAGCAATTCTTAAATAACTCACACAGGGCATGTGATGCAACCTGGTTTACCACATCTACACCCAGAGCTGGGTGAGAGATAAGGCTTGACCCTTTGGGCTGATAGCATTGGTGAGGTTCAGTGAGCAAATGCAGACCCTTTGATGTCATACTGCCTGGTACCCATTCCATGGTTCCCAACTCTCCAGGGTCAAGGGATTCTTCCTTCTGCTAAAATTTGCATGGGAAACCCAGAGTATGCTCCACCGTGTGACTGGGAAACCTTTTTACATGCATGTCTGTTTTCGTCCCCTGGTACTCAGGTTCACCATTCCAGACCCTTTTCTTACACTCTCCCCATTTCGAGAGTCAGTGCCTTTAACCTCCTGTTTGGCACTGTTTGCAATTTCTGCGCAAGATGAACAGGAATAAGGAGAACCAATGGGAGACTATCTGTAGGTGTGTGCACGGGCAAATATTTTTTTTAACATCTTTATTGGGGTATAATTGCTTTACAATGGTGTGTTAGTTTTTGCTTTATAACAAAGTGAATCAGCTATACATATACATATGCTCCCTGTGTCTTCCCTCTTGTGTCTCCCTCCCTCCCTCTCTCCCCCTTCCACCCCTCCAGGCTGTCCCAACGCCCCGAGCTAATATCCCTGTGCCTTGCGGCTGCTTCCCCCTTGCTATCTACCTTACTACATTTGTTAGTGTGTATATGTCCATGACTCTCTCTCGCCCTGTCAAAACTCACCATTCCCCCTCCCCATATCCTCAATTCCGTTCTCCAGTAGGTCTGCGCCTCTATTCCTGTCTTATCCCTAGGTTCTTCATGACATTTTTTTCCTTTAAATTCCATATATATGTGTTAGCATACGCTATTTGTCTTTTTCTTTCTGACTTACTTCACTCTGTATGACAGACTCTAGGTCTATCCATCTCATTACAAATAACTCAGTTTCATTTCTTTTTAAGGCTGAGTAATATTCCATTGTGTATATGTGCCACATCTTCTTTATCCATTCGTCCGATGATGGGCGCTTAGGTTCTTTCCATCTCCGGGCTATTGTAAATAGAGCTGCAATGAACATTTTGGTACATGACTCTTTTTGAATTTTGGTTTTCTCAGGGTATATGCCCAGTATGCACGGGCAATTTTAACACTCATTTCCCAACAGGAAAAGGAATTAACCAAAGGCTCAGCATGCCGTGCTGGAACAAGATTAGGGCCTGAAGCAATCCTGCGGTTTTGTGGCCAGCTCACAAGAAAACGAGTTGAGGAAAGGAGCTCAGGGGCACTGTCATTCACATACCTGCAGACTTATAAATGACAGAAATCGTACAAAAATATATTGAATTAAGGCTGCGAAGAGGACTTGAAAGTGGGGCAGAATTGCTGGAATCCGATTTCAGGAGGTAGACGTGAATTGCTCTGAAAGCATAAGAGAAGTGGCAGAACCTCGTCAATGAAGCACTTGGCCAAAAAGGGCATATGCATTTTTTCCAGGGCCATCATTCACGGGAGTAGGAGGCTCCCAGCATGCTCCAGTGGCCAACAGAGGGCCCACGTCGCCAAGGCGATTGAGCTAGCCAGGCAGGAGTGACCTGACATCAGAGGGCCCACCTCACAGAATGGTAGGGAACCCAGCCAGGATCAGACTCTCCCCAGAGGGCCCACATCACCAAGGTGATGGGAACCAGGCAGGAGTGTCCTCACACCCGTGGGGCCACATCATCAAAAGTTGAGGTACCCAGCACATGTGGCCTCAAACCAGAGGACCCACATCACCATGGGTTTCGGAGTGAGGCAGGCAGGATTAACCTCACAACACATGTCCCATTGTATACAAAAGGTGTGGAAACCAGCAGTTGGATCTTCCTAGCAGGCGGCCCAGAGCACTGAGGCTATGAGATCCAGGCCGGCATGAACTCACAACAGAGGGCCCTCATTGTGATTCTGTAAGCAACCCAGCCGTTGTGACCTCAGAGCAGAAGGCCCACATCCCCATGGGGAAGGGAAACAAGCAGGAGTGTCATCGCAAGAGTGGGCACACATGAAAAAATGTGGGGAGCCCAGCAATTAGTACCTTATGCCAGAGGGTCCTCATCACCGAGGGGCGGTGGCTCCCAGCCAGCTCCGACTGCTACCAGAGGGGCGACGTTGCCAATGCGGAGTGCGACAACCAGGCAGGAGTGACCTCAGAGCAGAGGGTCAAACTCACAGAAGTGTGAAGAACCAAAGAGGATCAGATTCTCACCAGAGGGCCCACATCACCAAGGGAATGGGAACCAGGCAGGAGTGTCCTCACACTAGTGGGGCCACATCACCGAAAAGTGAGGGACCCAGCACACGTGGCCTCAAACCAGAGGACACACATCACAAGGGAGCTGGGATTGAGGCAGGCAGGAGGAGCCTCAACACAGAGGGACCATAGAATTAAAGAGGTGAAGAATCCCGCAGTTGGAACCTCCCAGCAGGCGGCCAGGAGCAGCGAGACTATGGGATCCAGGCCGGAGTGATCTCACACCAGAGGGCCGTCATCATGAAACTGTGAGCAACCTAGGCGTTGGGATCTCAGAGCAGAAGGCCCACATTCCCATGGGGTTGGGAACCTGTCAGAAGTGTACTCGCACCACAGGGCACACATCAGAGAATTTAGGGAACCCAGGAGTTAGGGCCAGACGCCAGAAGGCCCTCATTACCAAGGGGAGGAGACTCCAATCAGGCACCAACACCCAACTGAGGGCCCACGTCGCCAAGGTGACGTGTGACAGCCAGGTAGGAGTGACCTCACCGCAGAGGGCCTACCTCACAGAAGGGTGAGGAACACAGCCAGGATAAGACTCTCACCAGAGGGCCCACATCACCAAGGTGATCAGAACCAGGCAGGAGAGTCTTCACACCAGTGTGGCCACATCATAGAAAGGTGAGGTACCCAGCACATGTGGCCTAAACCAGAAGACCCACATCTCCAAGGGGCTCGGAATGAGGCAGGCAGGAGTAGCCTCACAACACAGGGCCCATAGAATAAAAAAGCTGAGGAATCCAGCAATGAGAACCTCCCAGCAGGCGGCCAAGAGCACCAAGTCTATGCGATTCAGGCCGCAGTAAACTCACAGCAGAGGGTCCACATCATGAAACTGCGAGCAACCCAGCCATTTGGACCTCAGAGCAGAAGGTCCACATCCCCAAGGTGTTGGGAGCATGGCAGGAGTGTCCTCGCACCACTTAGCACATATCAGAAAATGTGGGTATCCAGCAGTTAGGGCCTGACGCCAGAGGGCCCTCATCACTGAGGGGAGGAGGCTCCCAGCATGTTCCAACTACCACAAGAGGGCCCACGTCGCCAAGGCGGGGTGTGCCAGCCAGGCAGGAGTGACCTCACAGCAGACGGCCCACCTCAAAGAAGTGTGAGGAACCCAACCAGGATCAGACTCTCACCAGAGGGCCCATATCACCAAGGGGACGGGAACCAGGCACGAGTGTCCTCACACCAGTGGGGCCACATCACTAAAAGATGAGGAAACTGGCACATGTGGCCACAAACCAGAGGACCTACATCACCAAGGGGCTGGGAGTGACACAGGCAGGAGGAGCCTCCCAACACAGGGCCCAAAGAATAAAAAAGGTGAGGAACCCAGCAGTTGGAACTTCCCAGCAGGCGGCCCAGAGTACAGAGGCTATGGGATCTAGGAATGAGTGAACTAACACCAGAGAGCTAACATCAGGAAACTGTGAGCAACCCAGTCGTTGGAACCTCAGAGCAGAAGGCCCATATCGCCATGGGGATGGGAACATTTCACGAGTGTCCTGGCATCACTGGGCTCACATCAGAAAACCTGGGGAGCCCAGCAGTTAGAGCCTGACGCCAGAGGGACCTCATCACCGAGGACAGGAGTCTCCAAAAGGATCCAACTGCCACCAGAGGGCCGACGTCACCAAGGCAATGGGAGCAAGCCAGGCAGGAGTTACCTCAGAGCACAGGGCCCACCTCACAGAACGGTAAGGAACCCAGCCAGGATCAGACTCTCACCAGAGGGGCCACATCAC